>NW_024412376.1:107763204-108226268 GCF_014898765.1 Herpailurus yagouaroundi
CCCCCCCCCCCCCCCCCCCCCCCCCCCCAGTGCTCTAGCTTGTGCTTTGTCCTCAGCCGTCCCCACGCTCCCTCATCATACTGAAGGTCATTTCATAAATGAAGTGCTCAGGACTGCAGAGCTGGCTGGCACCTTTAAACTGGAAAAGAGATAGCATCTCAAGAGATGTTATTTCATATCAAGGCCATGTACCAGAGGGCTGCTTGTGTTTGTGTGTGTGTTTAAGAGAGAGAGGTCGTTGAGTAGAATTTGGAAGCAGATCATCTCTATGTCTCTATCTACAGGTCTACATTTATTTCTCTCTCTCTCTCTCTATTTCTTTTTTTTTTTTTTTTAATTTTTTTTTTCAACGTTTATTTATTTTTGGGACAGAGAGAGACAGAGCATGAACGGGGGAGGGGCAGAGAGAGAGGGAGACACAGAATCGGAAACAGGCTCCACGCTCTGAGCCATCAGCCCAGAGCCTGACGCGGGGCTCGAACTCACGGACCGCGAGATCGTGACCTGGCTGAAGTCGGACGCTTAACCGACTGCGCCACCCAGGCGCCCCGCTCTCTCTCTCTATTTCTACGCATATCAGTTTCTGTCTATTCTATATATTTATATATATATCTGTATCTCTATAGAAAGATCTATGTAGAGATAGAGATTCGATATAGAAATATTTATTTTGTATATTATATATAAATATATACTTACAGGTAATAATTATTATATTACCATTAATATGTTTAATAATAAATATATTAAATATAAACATATATTTCTCCTCCTGGGCTTGATCTATCAGTAGATCTATCTATCCCTCCATCATCTATCTATCTATCTATCTTCTCCCAGGAAGAAAAAAACAGAGATCAGACTGGTGGGAATGTCTATCTCCAGAACGTATCATACAAGAAGGTGGGCAGAAACCTTCTGTACTTCCCTGATGTGGTGGCACAATTAACTCACAGATGTACCTGTGATGTGATGGGGGCCTGGAAGGAAGTGAAAGTTAAGAAAGAACTCTTGAGCTGTTCTCAGTGCAAAAAGGTGTTCTTATTAAAGCATGGGGATGGGACCCACGCACCGAAAGCGATGCACTGGGGCTGAGAGGAGTGATTGATTATATGCTTTTTAGTTGGGGGTGGGAAGTAGAGGTAAGGGAAGTTCCAAAAAGAATTTTCATATGTTAAAGAAGACTTACAGGATCCCAGAGGTCTGGCTATTATCAAGCTAGTGTTGCTTTTTGCCACTAGCAGAGTATTAACGTGAAGATAACTGGGAGTTCTTTTTTTTTTCTTTTCCCTTTTTTTTTTTTTTTTTTTTTAGTTTATTTATTCATTTTGAAAGAGTGCTAGCAGGGAGGGCAGAGAGAGAGGGAGAGAGAGAATCCCAAGCAGACTCCATGCTCAGCATGCAGAGCCCGACTGGGGGCTGGATCTCAAGGACCTGTGAGATCATGACCTGAGCTGAAAGCAAAGGTCAGATGCTAGACTGCCTGAACCAGCCAGTGCCCCAAAGCAGGTGGGAGTTTTTGAGGAATAATAGCAAACTCTGCCTGTCTCAAGTATTTGTCCTTTTGTCTTTGTTCTTCTTCATCACCTGGGTCTTCTCTCCCTCTTTCCCGCATCTCCTGCTTTTAGGGGAGTTTCCTACCATGTTAAGCTGGTTATTCGGGCTTTCTTGGTGAAGAATCCAGAGGACACGGGGCAAGAGGACGGTGAGAAGGGACTGAGCCAAGGAAAGAATTTTCTAGGGATCTTGGGTAAGAGAAGTACAGCAGACAGAACAGGAGAGATGTGGCTCCAGGACAAGGGGTGCTGAGAAACATTGTCACAGTTTCAGTATTTCCTTCCCATGGTTTGAGAAATCCAATTACTTCAAAACTCTTTTTGCTTCTGAAGGCTGTTTTGGATCGCAATGCAGCTTGGCGACTGACCTACATGATCAATGGCTCATTAAGCGTCCCAATTGTTCAACTCTGTGGGGAGAACCCGAGAGCCTGCTGGGGAAGTATGAAGGAGAACTTTGGACTTGATCATTTTGCTCTTCTAAATCAATATTAAAGCTCTTCATATGATGTTCAAAAGACTGTGTGTGGTACTCCAGGGGCCCAGATCAGAAACCCCATGGGGATGAGGCTTGTCTCTGTGTCTGCCATATAGAAGGCTCAGTAGACATCTTTTTGGAATGAATGAGTGTTGAATAAATAGGACAGTCTGTTTGAGGTCACTGATTCATACTTAGCGAGGGGAATTAATCTAGGAAATGGCTCTCTGAACAAGTCCAGAACAAGTCTTTATATATCATAAGCTATGAGAGGGAGAAAGAGTAAGATACGTAAGGGGTTTGGAGTTGAGAAAAAAATTAACTGGGTGGGAAGATAGAAGTGCCGGTCATGGAAGTGGATTTCTTGCAATTTACTCATTCATGGCTTGCGTATTCTGAGTAGAAAATAAGAAAGAGAAGGAAACTCCTGTGTGTGAAGCCATCGATTTCATCTGTAAACAGTAAACAATAGTGTGTCCTTCAACGTGGTTGTGAGGCCTAGAAGCCATGGATGTTGATGTAAAGCATTGATGGGTCCAGGCATCGTAAAATGTAAAAACACATTTTATTATTATAGCTACCATTATAGCTGCTATCGACCAGTCCCATTTTTCAATTCTTAAACAATACCCATCCCCAATCCTACTTCTTTCTAGCCAAAATTTGGGTGAGTTGGTATACTTAACAGATAAAAGCTGCAGAATGGGGACCCTAGGCCTCCCCTAAGGCACATGCTTGGAGCCCTCCAGACTCCTCCAGGTGCAGCCTGGAAACCACTGAGCTGGTCCAAGGCCAGGGTCAGTCATGATTCACTAAGAAACCTGGTTCTCTCCTGAAGCAAGTCTCTTAAGTCAGTGAATTGGTTTCTCTCAGAGCAATGCAAAAATACCCAAAAAACAAAACAAAACAAAAAACACAAACATCATTGCATGACCGAGATTTCTCTGATCCCAAGAAAAATGCTTAACCTTTTTTTTTCCCCCCCTCTTTTTTTCTCACTTTGCTTGGCTGCTTCTCTTCTCACCTTGCCCTGCTTCCTTTAGTAATTAGTTTTGGAAGGAAATCACTCACATAAGGAAAATGATCTAGGAACTCAGATTAAAAAAAAAAAAAAATCTAGCCAACATGGATATGTGTGATTCACAGTTGCTTTAAACCCACAGAAATTTGTTTGCACAAATTAATAGCAACTTTTAATAAACAGACTTTACTGTTACTGCTAAAAATATTCCAGTCAGGCTTTAGTTGAAAAGAAAGATATGAGAGGAATCTATCCCCATGGCAACAGGACTTTTAAGAGCAGTTTATGCTACAACAAAGATCTGTGACAGCTTTTGAAGATGTTTGAGGGTTTGTTTTTCCAGACTACCTCAGTGAGAGGGAAGGAATAGAAGGACATAAAGCTGAATATGCGGAGTTTGAATTATCAGCTGGGTGAGCCTTCCCTTCCTTATACTCAGAGGTGAAACTGTGATGATAAAACTGGAAGTCTTTAGAAAGGTAAATTACCTCTCCAAAGGTAAGCTGCCAAACCTTGTGGATAAGTCTCTACCTGAATAGGAGTCCACGTGCAAGGGTTTGATAAGAATAAAAAAGATTTGTAGTTATTTAGAATGCATCTTGAGTCAAAACAATTTTCCTTGGACCAGCTCACCAGTCAAAGGGAGACTGAGAATTCATCTCAGTTAAAAAGACGTTGCTGTATGAAAGGCGGATTTTACTAGAAAGTGTGTTTCAGTGCTGGCTCGCTCCATTTCATCACGATAGAGACCTTAATAAGCCATATTGTAAAGTGCCCTTCGCAGCCCCGGTGACTCCGTGACTCTCGAGAGGAGTAATGTAGAGTCAAGAGGAGAACTCATTTTATGCAACCAGTCCCATCTTCAAGTGACTATTAAACCAGGTCTGGGACTCACTCGATGCAAAAGAGGTGACTTTGATGGTAGAAAAGCACCGAAGCAAAGAAACCAGAACCCAGGCTTTCATTTTAGAATATGGATACAAATTGAATGCAGCTTAAGGCACCCCTTTACTGTTATTGTTTTCTGGGTTTGAAGGGGAAGAGTGCATACTGTTGAAAATTTCAAGCTGTACAAAAAAGTACAAGAGAAAAATCCTCCATTATCACCAGCCAGAGGTGATGTCAATCTGATTTTGACATTTTTCTGATGCACTAGAGGCAGACTTTTAGAAAGGGAAGGTATCTTTAAAGGTCAGGTTGCCAGCCCCTGGGTTTCTAGATAAGGACTATCTTCAGGAGGGTTAGCTGGTGCTGAGCTCACACAGCCAAACGCACCCAAGTTCACAGACTGCTCATCCAGAATGTTCTGCCTAATACCACTATGCCTGTCAATGTTCAATTATTTTGTCTTCTAAGTATTTCAGGGAAAACATTAAACCTTCCAATCCGGAAGATTTCCCGGAGAACAACAGCTTGTAGAAAGCAAACACCTATTCTGAGTTATAGTCAAAGCCCGAGCTATTCCAACTGGGATTACCTAAATGCATTTTACAGCTAGGACAGAGTCCTTATAAAAAAATGCCAATTAATGGTAAAGCTGGACAAAAAAAAAGTTATCCACCTACAAAGCACATTTATTTTTTCTCTAGCTTTGTGCTTGATTTTGGTATTCAAGAGGGAGGGCAATGGATCTGTAGTTCAGTAATAAAATAGCCTTTAATCCTAATTACTTATCCTGGGAGATGTGGCAAGAGAAGTTCTGATGAAACAGGGACCCACAAATCGGGGAACGTTCTTTTATTTCGAAGGCTTCATTCTTCACCGTATCCAATATACTAAAATGCGCCCACTTTGCATATTACACATTCTTTTGGGTATAAAATTCATGAAAGGTTTTTTTTATAAAGTTGAATGCTGCCAAGGGTCATGCTCCCTTTGGAGACTTTAGAGAGGCAGCCATTCTTTGCCTCTTTCAGCTTCTGTAGGCAGCCAGCATTCCGTGGCTTGTGGCCACACCACTCCAATCTTTCCCCTGCAGTTTCACTTAGTTCTCTTCTCTGGGTGTATAATCTCCTTCTGTGTGTCTCTTATAAGGACACTAGTGATGGCATTTAAGGCCCACCCACATAATTCAGGATTATCTCAGAACCCTGGAGTTAATCACATCTGCACAGAGCGTTTTCTCTAGATAAGGTTACATTTATAGACTTCTGGAGATTCTGATATCTTGGGGGCCGCCATTCAACCCACTACAGCAAAATAGGGCATTTTGTAGCTTTTCAGCTAAACAGTTTGGATTTAAGATTTTTATGTTTGCGTGTTGGCACCAAGAAAATTTTTTCCAGTCTCAAACCTTTCTGTGGTCCCTCCACAAGCTTCTAGCTTTGCGAATACTGGATAAAAGTCCAGGAGAGAGACTTTCTCCCTGTCTACAGCCAAGCTGGTTGATAGGAATCCTCTCTTTGCCACTGTAACCAGACCAGGTGTTTTTCAAACAGGCATTTTGCTAGGAAGCATTGGCAAAGGAAGAGACACCATTCTACAGGGTCCTTGGATGTCGTGTGCCTGTGGCAGCAAGTAAGAGAAATACAGCGAGTAAAGCACCTGATGTCCGCTCAAGTCCAGGCAGAGAAGCACTGTACTTTAAATCCCAAACCTGGAACAGTTGGCTGCATTCACCAGCTCTCAGGAGCTTCCGGTGCTGCTGGGCACCCTGGTGGGCCTTTTTCCAGAATTAGTTCTAGAATTTGCAGCACCTCGTCCAATGAGGTAGACGCCTCATTTTATAGGAGAGGAAAATCAGGGGCAGAAAGGTTAAGTGATTTGCCCAAAGCTACCAGGGAAGCAGGTGTCCGAGTGAGGATTTGAACCCAGGGCTGCCTAGCTCCAGAGTTCCGCCTCCCATCGGTGCACTGTGCTGCAGCGTTTTTGAAACAAGAAACAGAGCACCTAAGACATCCGACAAAGAAGCAAAACGAAATTCAGCCTAAAGGACAACAGGACTAGAGCCAGGACATAGACTCGACCTCTGTTGCTCCAAACTCGTCTCCATTTCTATCTTGGGATGGTGAAAACACGAGATGACGTTGTTACTGGCACTGTTTGCCTGTGTATGTGCCGTTTGGTAAACCGTGTTTAACTGATTCCATAGCATGGGTTCTGGTCTTTGCAACTAAACTTTTTTGGTGGTCTTTAGTCATTAGATGTCTCGAATTAAAATGACAGCAATAACAAAGCCCAAACCATTCTCAGATAGTGTTAATACCCGAGCTTGATATATTCAATTAATGTTAAGAGTAACAAGCACTGTGCCCAGAGCGGAAGAACCGGGAAACTCATGTCCCTTACAGAAGTCTTTCCCAGAGGTCGGGGCTTTGCTCAGTCAATCTCCTTCCATCTGTATTATTGCCAATAGTATCATTTATTCAATATTCCTTTAATGCTTGCATTTTATTTATTTTTTTTAATGTTTATTAATTCATTTTGAGAGAGAGAGAGAGAGAGAGAGAGCAAGCAGGAGAAGGGCAGAGAGAGAGGGAAACAGAGAATCCCAGGCAGGCTCCGCAGTCAGCACAGAGCCCAATGTGGGGCTTGAACCCACAAACCATGAGATTATGACCTGAACTGAAATCAAGAGTTGGATGCTTAACCAACTGAGCCACTCAGGCACCCCTAATGCTTACATTTTAAATTTCTACTTACTTTATTTATTTATTTATTTATTTATTTATTTATTTATTTTTAAATTTTTTTTCAACGTTTTTTATTTATTTTTGGGACAGAGAGAGACAGAGCATGAATGGGGGAGGGGCAGAGAGAGAGGGAGACACAGAATCAGAAACAGGCTCCAGGCTCCGAGCCTTCAACCCAGAGCCTGACGCGGGGCTCGAACTCACGGACCGCGAGATCGTGACCTGGCTGAAGTCGGATGCTTAACCGACTGCGCCACCCAGGCGCCCCTAATTTCTACTTACTTTAAAAGGCAACTCTATCACATAAGTGGAAAATCAGTATCACCCACTGGAAATATTAATGCTCTGACAAGGAAACTATTTCTGAATTTTATTTTATTAAAAATTTTTCAACGTTTATTTATTTATTTATTTATTTATTTATTATTTTTGAGAGACAGAGAGACAGAGCATGAGCAGGGGAGGGGCAGAGAGAGACGGAGACACAGAATCCAAAGCAGGCTCCAGGCTCTGAGCTGTCAGCACAGAGCCCGACATGGAGCTCGAACTCACTAACTGTAAGATCATGACCTGAGCAGAAGTCAGATGCTTAGCTGACTGAGCCACCCAGGTGCTCCTGAATTTTATTTTGTTTTATTTTATCTTATTTTATCTTATTTTATTTTATTTTATTTTTTTAAACGGTTCTTTTTTTTTTTTTTTTTAATATTTAGTTTTATTTTGGGAGAGAGAGAGAGAGAGAGAGGAAGAGGGACGTTCCCAAGCAGGCTTCATGTTGTCAGTGTAGAGCCCGATGTGGGACTTGATCTCACCAACTGTGAGATGGTGACCCGAGCCAAAATTGAAAGTCAGATGCTTCTGAGTTTTAGCTCTTAGTCACCTGAGAAACAGGTACCTGGCTTGCTGTGTTACTGTCACAAGGGAATATTAGCAAATACCGTATGATCTCACCCCTATGTGGAATTTAAGAAACAAAACAAAGGAAAAAAGACAGAGACAAACCAGGAAACAGACTCTTAACTATGGAGAAGAAACTGATGGTTACCAGAGGGGAGGAGAGTGGGGGGGGGGGGGATGGATGAAACAGGGAGTAGGGATTAAAGACTATACTCATCATGATGAAAATATACATAAATAAAATTAAAAAAAAGAAATGTGATGATGGGCATGTATGTGAGCTGCCTGAATACATCTCACTACCCCCATGACTCCCCTCCTTTCTTGTGGTCTAAAGCCCGAAGCCGAGATTTTATGTTATGTGCTGCTTTGACGTCTGAAATTGGAGGGCCTTGAATGGCCTAACCACAAGCTCCCCTCCCTTACTCTAGCCTGTGGATAACGCTCTTGGTCAAACAACCCTCCTTATCACAGTGACCAGGCACAGTGCCTGCTTGTCCCTCAACCTCAGACTCCAGTTCCCTGACTACCTGTAAGATACAACAAACCAATCTCAACCTTCCGTGGGAGCCAGGGGTCATCTCACACTCTTGTAACTGCAAAGCCTGCCTTTCACAATCCCTGCTTACGTTCTGTCCCCAAGTGAAACCCCTGAGTGGCGCACGGTGTCCTCCTCCCCCAGGCTATGGAGACATGACTACAAAACTGCTGGGATCTCATCTCTCCAGTGTCAGGTGTCACGCGTCTGGTCACCCCCATAATCCTGGGGAGGGAATCCTTTCCTCACCAGGGGAGTAAAGAGGACATGATCAAAACATCCTTCACTTGGGAAATACTACCACCCTAGAGAACGGTACCCAACCTCATTCTCTTCCTATTTAAAAGAGCTCACTCTTTCCTCAAAGAATCATCAGGCCATCATAGAACGGACAGACAGACTGCAGGTGTCTTCAGGTAGGAAGTCGTCAAGATGACGGAAATGGTCTTTTGTCTCCTTAAGACTCTTCATTTAACCTTACGAAGCGGCCAGTGGACTTGGTTTGACACATAATTGATAAGCTCTTATTTACTGGGGCTGATGTGGGGACCTTTCTACATTAAATCCTCCTTCCCGATGGTCCTGCCAAGGCAGCTTTAACTCCTGTTACCACACTGCTTAGCATTCAAAGAGGCTTATTTTCCAAAGATGACAGATAAAATGCTAAAAGTTGTGTAATGCGCGGGTTCGGAACACAGATTCTAGAAGCTCAGGAATCAGACTGCCTGGGTTCAAATATTGACCACTTATTTGCTGTGTAAGTTTAGGTAAGTTGCTGCAACTCTCTGAGCCTCGGTTGCCTTCCTAACAGAAGTGACTTCAGGGGGTGCATCTTTTTTTTGTTTAACTTTTTTTTTTTTTTTGAGAGAGAGAGGGAGTGCAAGTGAACAAGAGGCAGAGAGACAGAATTCCATGAAAGGCAGAGGGAGAGAGAGACACAGAGAGAAAGAGAAGTGGGGCTCACCCAAAGCGGGGCTTGTGCTCACGAGACCTCAGGAGCCATGAGTTCGTGACCTGAGCTGAAGTTAGATGCTTAATGACTGAGCCACCCAGGTGCCTGGGGCTTGAGTGCATCTTAAGTGAGTTACATATAAAGAATAGCAGCTGGAATGCAGGAAGCGCTTTAAAAATGTTATCATTTTAGAGAAGAAGCAACCCACTTTGCCTTTACCTGGCCCATAATGACTTTTTAAAAAGTCACCCAGGGCGTACCTGGGTGTCTCAGTCGTTAGCGTCGGGCTCTTGACGATGTCTCAAGTCATGATCTCACAGTTTTTGAGTTCGAGTCCCATCTCGGGCTCTGCACTGACAGCACGGAGCCTGCTTGGGATTCTGTCTCTCTCCCTCTCTCTCTGTCCCTCCTCTACTCGCGCACGCACGCTCACTCTCAAAATAAATAAACTTAAAAAAAAAAAAAAAGTCATCCAGGTGGTAAGAACCTAAGGAGCAAGGACATTCGATACGCATTTTTGATGGAAGTATGGACATACGGTATTATCCAAAAGTGATGGGGCTTTTCAGGGAGGCTTATAGTAGCACAAAGCCTCCGGGTACTCAGTGAAGGAAGAAAGGATCTGAAACGAGCAGGAAAGAGGGGTGAAAATAAGCTTCCCTGTTCTTATTGCGGGGGAGGATGGCTCATCATTCCACATACTGGGTGTTGAAGAAACACTGTTGACTGGCACTTTGAGAGGCTGGCGGGACACTGTGCTCTCTTCCTGAAGCACTACTCTGTCCTTCCTTGCTTGTAAGTTACTCCTGTACATACCTTTTTCTACAGTTTTTAATCTCCTCGAGGGCAAGAACTATACTTTTTCATCATTTTCATTCCCCACTGAGCAGAGCACAGTGGCACAAAGAATGCAGATGACCGAATATATGTCAAATTAATTGATTTGGGGGCGTCTGGGTGGCTCAGTCAGTTAAGCGACTGACTCTTGGTTTTGGCTTAGGTCACAATCTCACGGTTTGGGAGTTTGACCCTCTCCCTCACTCTCTGCCCCTCCCCTGCTTACTCTCTCTCTCTCTCTCTCTCAAAAATAAATAAGTATTTTTAAAAAATTAATTGCTTTGGGTATCAGTAGGGATACAAACTGAACTGATGTGATGAAGAAACTGAAAAATACAGTGGCTCAAAGAAAATAGAGGCTTTTTTTTTCTCTCCTGTAACACCACAGAAGCAGGTGGCTTTGCTCCATGATGTCTTTCAAGGAACCAAGAGGCTAGGTCTTGTGGCTTTATGACCCCCCTCGAATTTGTCCTCTGTATGGTCAAAGTTGTTCAATCCAAAGGAAGAGGGAAAGAGTTGTAGAGGGCATGCATGCACCTTCCTTTCGGGGAGGACTCCCACTCATACTCCATTTGCCAGCACTTAGGTATGTGACTCCACCTTCATGGGAGAAGCAGTCTGTAGATGGGCAACAATTTGCTCAGCTAATACTCAGGAACAAAAAGGAAGAAGGACGTAGTACTGGGAGACGGTTAGCCGGCTCTGCACATTTTGTTAATTCTGGAATATTTACTCAACACCTGCTCTGTGTGCTCCAATGCTTCTCAAGGTTGGAGATTTAGATGGGGAGGGAGAAGATAAAAATCTTGGCTCCAGTTCCCTCTCATCATGTGGATGCTTGGCATACCCAGCCCTCTGAACTAGACCATCTGTGACTGACACCTCATTTTCCTAGGAAACCACAGGATTTTGGGAATTTTTTGGTCTGAGGCCAAATGGCCTGTGTCAACTATGGTTTGAATGCATTTTTTTTTTTTTTTTGGCCTGTGGAAAAAAATGCAAAGGGAATTGGGAGCTATAATTACATGTAAAGCATGGTATGTTCTTTCAAAAGTAAATGTGCATATTTTGGTTTCTGATACAGTTCTACCAAATATAGAAAACATTTCAGAATTCTTTGAGAGCAATCCTAGCTTGGAATGTGAATGTTGACTTGAGAAATCATTTATAGCACCAATGGACAGATACATACATGCAAATGAGGCTTTCTAATTTGAGAGTTTTCCATTTTTGAGTCATGAAAACTTCTCAGTTAAACAATATTGAAGCACTAATCCAGTGATAAAACTTTTCCCGATGTGAATGCTCAAAATAAATGGCAATGAAACCAATGGTCCACGTTGGTAGACAATCCTTGACTGTTAAGATAGGGGGTTGGAGGTCTTAGAGTTGGAATCACTTCTCTTTTCTTTCCCTTCTTGCTTCTTTGTGGGTCACGGGAATTCAAATGTAATGTTGCCTACCTACATGTTGCCACAAGAACTTCATTTTCTCTTTTCTTAGCTCCTTAATCACACTTGAGAATTATTGTTCTAATACAGTCTTTAAAAGGAAGTATAATTTTTGAGTTTGGAGAATAGGAAAGAACTGGTGTCAGAAGAAATGTTCTCATAAAATGTTACCCTTAAAAAAAAAAAGGTGGGGCGCCTGGGTGGCGCAGTCGGTTAAGCGTCCGACTTCAGCCAGGTCACGATCTCGCGGTCCGTGAGTTCGAGCCCCGCGTCAGGCTCTGGGCTGATGGCTCAGAGCCTGGAGCCTGTTTCCGATTCTCTGTCTCCCTCTCTCTCTGCCCCTCCCCCGTTCATGCTCTGTCTCTGTCTGTCCCAAAAATAAATAAACGTTGAAAAAAAAAAAAAAAAAAAGGTAAATACAACCCCCCCCCCCCCCCCCTCAGCCCCCCACCCAGTCCCGTCCGGTACCATAGCATTAAACAAGCTTTAAAAAAATACCCTCAAGAAGCCTAGGGGTATGCTTTAACAGAATCTCTTCTATTCGAGCCAGAGGGTATGATACTTAAACTGGAGTACTTTTGTTCACCTTGATATGGTTCCTCCATGAATGGGCCGCAAGAACAGGCGTGGAGGTGCCTGACGGCTATTTTATGTATCAACTTGAGTGCACTATGGGGTGCCGAGATTAAACATTGTTTCTGAGTGTGCCGCGAGGGCATTTTCAGATGAGATTTGCATTTGACCAGGTGGACTCAGTCAAGAAGATTGTCCTCCCCGTTGTGGGTGGGCATCATCTAATCTGCGGAGGGCCTAAAGAGAACAAAAGAGGGAGGAAGGAGGAATTTTCCTCTTTTATTCCTTCCTGACTTCCTGAGCTGCGACATCTCATTTCCTCTTCTCTTGCCCTTGGGGTTTACATCATTAGTTCTCTTGGTTCTCAGACCTTCAGACTCAGACTTAATTAACTCCCAGCTTTCCTGGGTCTTCAGTTTGCAGATGGCAGATTGTGGGAATTTTTCACCTCCATAATTGTGTGAGCTAGTTCCTTATAACAAATCTCTATCTATCTGTCTATGTATCTATCCATCTATCTACCTGTCATCTAAATATCTATCCTGTTACTCTCAAGAACTCTGACTAGTACAAGGAGATTATGGTTCACAAACTCTGAAGTCTATCACTGAGATCACAGGGTGCTGACAGAAAGCTGTCCCCCTTGGCATGCGCTGCTGTATTTCCCCAAAGCAATCTTTCCCCTCTGAGGGCAGTCCTTGATGGGCAGCATTGGAAGCTCTGCTTGTCCAGATCTTAGGACAGATGCGTCACATTACTGAAGTTTTAACTCGTCTTGTGGCTACCTTTACCTGAAGTCATTGCTTACCTTACCCCCAACTATTCTAGGCCATCACATTTAATTGTACCCCATCTCTCTGCTCCCACTAGACTATGAACTCCACAATAACAAACCCAAAGCTATAGGTCACAGCTATGTCTCCTCTGCCTAGAACAGTGCCTGGCATCTGTCCTATGCCATGACTGTTGGCTGAATAAATGAATGATCCTTGGTTATGAGTTGTGCCTTGACTTAGTGACTTATGCTTCATTAAGTCTTCAACATAGAAAGCATAATTTTTGTAAATAGTACATTTACTATTTAGGAGGTTTTGTTAATGAAGCAGGGGCTCAGAGAGTTTAGTTAATATTCTCAAGTCACATAGCTAGGATTTGTGGAGCTAGGGACCTGCTCTCTTGCAGTTCCTCCAAATGGGCTACCAGTCTGGTGTGAACCCAGTGGTGTAAGTAAGGCCTCTGAAATTGCCTTGGAAACTATGAGGGATTATGAGGTAGTAGCATTTAATATTCTTTTGAGCATAGATTATTTAAAAAAATTTTAAATGTTTTATTTATTCTTGAGAGAAAGAGAGATAGAGTGAGGCAGGGGCACAGCAAGAGAGGGAGACAGAATCCGAAGCAGACTCCAGGCTCTGAGCTGTCAACACAGAGCCCGACGTGGGGCTCAGTCTCACAAGCCGTGAGATCATGACCTGAGCCAAAGTCAGACATTCAACCGACTGAGCCACCCAGGCGCCCCTGAGCATAGATTATTTTAATTGGTGGAAATAGTGCTCAAATAACAAAGTGTTTTCAGCTTCTGAGTAGAATGCAGATGCTGTCAGGTGCCGATTAGAAAGAACGACAATGAAAGAATGCCTTTCCACAGCAATGTAGCTTGGAGGAAAGTGCAAAAGATTAAAGAATAAAGTTTAGCATATTTATTCCTTTTATCATCATTTAAAAACACATACTTTACATTTTGAAATCAGCACAAACATCTGTAAAAGTGTCAAGGAAAACAAATACTTGTAGAGAAAAAAGAGAACTTGTCCCCCTCTGGACCAGAGGGAGTTTTCAAATTGATATTCCATCATCCCCAAATATATTAGTGTGGAGTTCCTACAAACAAGGATATTTCCCGTATAGCCACAATACAACTATTGAAATGAGGCAATTGATACCATACATTGTTTCCATATAATTCTCAGATCCCATTCAAGTTTCTAATGTCCCTTGCAGCAAAATGATTTGATAATCGATATTCGTATTTCTTTTTTGCATTTGCCAAATTTCCTAGAAAAGCAATCATTGTCCAAATAAGTTACAAATAATCACTATTTTTCGTAATAAATTAGTTTTCACCTCACCACAACTTTATATTGTCACTTTTACACGTAGCAGGAATAATATTCTGGTGGTTTTAATATTCTTTAATTTATTTCTTAATTTATTTTTACTGTTTTAGGGGCTCCTGGATGGCTCAGTCGGTTAAGCATCCAACTTCGGCTCAGGTCATGATCTCACAGTTCTTAGGTTCAAGCCCTACATCGGGCTCTTGGGCTGATAGCTCAGAGCCTGGAGCCTGCTTCTGATTCTGTGTCTCCCTCTCTCCCTGCCCCTCCCCTGCTCATGCTTTGTTTCTCAAAAATAAATAAATAAATAAATAAATAAATAAATAAATAAATAAATATAATAATCTATATCTATATCTATCTATATAGATAGATTTTTTTTTTTTTTTTTTTTTTTTTTTTTTTTACTGTTTTGACAGAACTGAAAGAGTCCATACTCACTAAGAGCTTGGCCGATTGGAACTCATTTGACAACCTTCTTAAGATTCTCTTTAAACTGAAGAGTTTCTGGGGCGCCTGGGTGGCGCAGTCGGTTAAGCGTCCGACTTCAGCCAGGTCACGATCTCGCGGTCTGGGAGTTCGAGCCCCGCGTCAGGCTCTGGGCTGATGGCTCAGAGCCTGGAGGCTCTTTCCGATTCTGTGGCTCCCTCTCTCTCTGCCCCTCCCCCGTTCATGCTCTGTCTCTCTGCCCCAAAAATAAACGTTGAAAAAATAAATTAAAAAAAAAATAAAAAAAAATAAACTGAAGAGTTTCTATCTTTTCCTTGGAATACTTCTGCTAGTGCCATAGACTAGTCTGAGCTGGAGTTTCTCCTTTCTCAGGAGCAACCAGAGGACTCCAGGCCCCACCCCTTAATGCCCGCGCCTGCCCATCGCCCCAGCTGGTCACGTGATGAGGCAGCAGGGTTTTAAGCAAACAGGAGTGCTTTACTGAACTGTGAGGCAATCTTAGAATAGTCATACTTTCCAGGTGGGTAAATTGCAAGAATGCAACTCTGTTGCTTAATACCATTCTCCAGAGCTTAACGTGTTCCCATCTATTCCACATAAGTAAACAGAGTTCCACCCAGCAAAAATGTATTACGTTTTTCTGATTATGTAAATAATGTATAATAATTAAAATTTATTTAGAAGGCTTGGAAAAGTAAAATGAGTAGGTAGGTAAAATTATTCACTAGACATAACCTTAGGCACAGAAATACATTCTATTGTCTGTTTGTTTTTTCACTTAGAAATGTTATTAGCTATTTTCTAGATTATTGGTATTTTATACAACTGAATTTCCCAACGTTTATGCTAGTGAACCTAATGCATTGAGATGGACAATGAAATGGAGTCCTGTGGTTAAGCTTAGTAAAAGCAGCATGTTATACATCCTTAAAGGAAGCAAGCTGTTTAATCTGATCTAACTTGTTTCCCAAACCATTTGATCACAGGACTTAAAAAAATTCAATCTATTAGCATATGTTGATGAATACTCTTCTTTCTACAACATGTACTTTATGACTATCGAGCATTTCACGACATTGTATCAGTTAAGAATTAATGCAATTCCAAATGGCAGAAAATTCAAACACCAAATAAGATTTTATTTTTCTCATGTAATAAGTAAGGAGTGTGGATTTGGAACACCAGCTTAATAGTGTCATAGGGGCTCCTTCTTTCTTCCCATTTCATTGTTCTTGAATTTCACCTCACTGCTATAAAATGGCTGCTACACCTCCAGGTACGGTGCACATAGTCTAAGAAGAAGAAAAAAGGAGGGACCAGCAAAAAAAGAAGGAAGGGCTAGAGAGAATGGCAGCTAGGTCTGATCCTTAAAAACCGATCATATTTCCTAGAAGTCTCAAGAGTAACTTCCACTCACACCTCACTGGCCAGCTCTGGGTTACTTGGTCACGCCAAGTGGTAAGCAGGTCTGAGAAAGTAGGTGTTTTAGCTTTCCAGTCTCAGTGATAGAAGAGGTCAAGGGGGAGGGCATGGTGAATAGTCTTTGGCTGGATAGTCCAAACTATCTACCCATCCCCCTGGCTGCCTAACATCCGCAGAGGCCGTTCTTCCTCCTCATGAACACGTTCTCCACATGGAGAGCACACCAGAATCTCGTCCAGTTATCACAGCTGGCTTAAAATTCAGGACCCTTGTGTGATGTGCTAACTTGTCCCTCAGGCCTGAAAGTAGTTCATGCTCTAGCGACCCATAAACCAAATGATAAATTATCTGTCTTCACCGTATACGATATACAATGATGGAAAAAAGGACTTTCGTAAGGAAAAATCGGATAACGGCAAACCAAGCTTCCATGTCTGGTTCACAGAAAATGCCAAATCTCGCTGCTGGCGAAGACCGCAGGACCAAGAAGTCTTAACGCACTTCTCAATTCACCAAACTGGGAGCGCTTAGCTCTTCCCTAGCGAGGATTCTTGTTATTCATTATCCTCCAATGACACCGGAAAGATGGCCTTCTTGGAGACTGTGCATCTTTTTTCAGCCCTCTCCCTGTGGTACCAGTTTGGGGCCCCTGATCTTGCTTTACGGGTTAAACACTCACAGGCCTTGTTAGCCAAACCTGGTATCCTCTGCCACCACAATTTCTTAACCATGTAGTAGCCTTCTTGGCTATTTTCTCTGGGGTAAGTCCATGTGTACAAAATCACAGCCAAAGAGCTTGCTCCTCATGGCAGGCCTCTGTGGTCTGCCCATCCTCCTTTTCCTGAGATGAACTAGCTTTTGCCTTAAGACAATATGGAAAATAGTCTTTACCAGTGCGCTTGGTGTCTTCTGTGCATCCCTGCAGGCTCACCCTCTGTCTTTTCAACTCTTAAATGAGTAAAAATTTCCCTTGCTTAAGCTCACTCTCCTCCCCTTAGCCCCATATCCATCCCACATCCTGGCCACCCCTTGGCCAAAATATCCCATTACCTTTTCTACAAATATTATTCTCTGCTTTCATGAACATGCACATGCCCAGGATTAATACTGACAGCAGATGTGACCAGTTTATGAAGTAGGCTGAAGTCACTGGGGTCAAAAACAGAAGATGCTTTTAGTTTTCTCCCACTTCTTCCTTCAAACATTCTGATTTCTGATCTCCCTTCCAAACTTCAGGTATCATTTTAGGTATCCTCACTTATTTTCAGTTGGTTTCAACTCTTCAAACAGCCATTGTTGGTGACTCTGACCTTAGGGCCTTAAAAAATGCAATACATCCAAAATTTCAATCTCATATCCAATTGAAAACTTGCCCCCTCCCCAGCAATGAAGCACTGACCTTTGGTTTGGGGATTTCTGTGGAAAGGGGGACACGGTCTGATTTTTCATCCTTTATTCCCTATCCGGTTTTCTACTTACGCCTTTTTCAGGATTCGCGCAGAGAAAGGAGAAATTATGGGAAGATGCGCAGAGTGGTATCTGTGATAGGATTGCTGGTATTTTCTGTCGCTCCCTTACATAGACAACATATACCCTAGATTAAGCCCCAACCCCTTGGTATACCTCATCCATTCCAGTGCTTATGCTTTTGAATAGTCAGCTCATGCTTGACTATTTTCTTTTTTTTTCTAAAATTTTAAAAAATATTTATTTATTTTTGAGAGACAGAGAGAGACAGAGCGTGAGCAGGGGAGGGGCAGAGAGAGAGGGAGACACAGAATCAGAAGCAGGCTCCAGGCTCCGGACCATCAGCACAGAGTGCTTCGCGGGGCTCAAACTCACAAGCCATGAGATCATGACCTGAGCTGAAGTCAGACGCTCAACTGACTGAGCCACCCAGGTGCCCCTCATGCTTGACTGTTTTCTGTGTCACTCCTTGACCCCTGAGAATTCATGCACCTTGAGTCACTAAATGGTGGGCATGTAATTTGCTCTATTACTGACCCTCTAATATACCAGGTCTCTTCTCTAACACACCAGCATTTTTCTGCCTTTCCACATTCACCATGTGGAAAACAGGCCTCAATCTTCATATTCTTGCAAGCCCTAAATTCAAGGGGATTTATGCCACGCTCCCCATGTCACCATTGACTCTCTCAGCATGTTTTTCTCCTTTCTCATAGAAGCTCTGAACTTGCATTTCTGTAGTTTGGTGACTAGGGGATGAGGTGCCCTATTTCTCTTCCATATCTAATAGCAGGACTAGAAGTCTGCCCTTAGAGGGCTCTCACTTCACCTCTGTGAATTCCCTTTGCAGCAGCCCTCCTCTCGAAGGCTGAGTTTGTTTTAATACAGCCAGGATGGGGTGATGGGTTCAGTACTAGGTTTGCTCTCTCTTTTTGAATTGAATTGAATTGAATTGAATTGAATTTGTTTTAATTTTTATTTTAGAGAGGGGAGGAGAAAGGCAGAGAGAGAGAGGGAGAGAGAATCCCAAGCAGGCTCCCTACACAGCATGGAGCCCGAAGTGGGGCCCACTCCTACCAACCTTGAGATCATGACCTGAGCCCAAATCAAGAGTCGGATGCTCAACCAACTGAGCCACCCAGACATCCCGGGTTTGCTCTCTTTGAATAACGTGCCTGGAAGCTGTAAAGAGCAGATCTCCAAGAACATAGGAAGCATTGTGTCCTTATCTCTTTAAGCTCTCCACATTCATTGGAGTTTCTGGGTTAGATCAAGTGATGCTTCTCTTGCTCTAATCTCATTAAGAACACCTGGGAAATCATTCTTCTAGACTTCGGGGGAGCGGGGGGAGGTTGGCAAACTGTGCAGCTCGTATTTGTAAAGGAGGCTTAATTGGAACACAGCCGCATCCTTCTGTTCTTTACGGCTGCTTTCACACTATAGCTGCAGGGCTGGATGGAGCCACCAAGGCCGAATGGGCTGCAAAGCCAAAAATGCCGCCTGTCTGGCTCTTTCCAGGAAAACTGTGCTGACCTAAAAAGTCTTCGTTTGACATAAGCAATGATTGTCAGACTTTTGACAGACCTCTAAGCTAAGAGCTAGGTATTATGATGAAATTGAATACATGAAATTGTCAATTGACTACTTTTGACCTACAAAAATAGCCATTCCTTATGTTTTCTCTTCTTTTTTAAAAAAATATATATTTTTAAGTAATCTCTACACCCAGTGGGAGCTCAAAATCACAATCCTGAGATCAAGAGCTACATGCTCCACTGACAGAACCAGGCAAGTGCCCCAATTCCATATCTTTAAACCAAAATATTATATAGTTTGCAAGTGAAGCCGACTTGAGGTTTAAATTTTTCATCCTTCACTTGCCATGTATCTGACTCGGGAAGATTCATGTAACCCTCCCCAATCTCCCTCTCAGAACCTTTATGACAATTACATGTATTGGACAGATGTAATGTAAACAGAAACTTACCACACTTTCTGCTGGAAGTAAGTTCTTGATAATTGATAGCCGTCTTGTTACTGTTCTTATTAAGATAAGCAGTAAGGTGCAGACCAGAGAACCCTCTTCGTGAGATGCTCTGAGGCCCGGCCTCACTGTCGGTAATTTACCTGCCTCTGTGTATGCAGGTTTCCCTCAGAGTCTCCTTTCGCCACACATCCTTCTAGATACATTCCGCCTCTTCCCACTGGTTGAAGTTCAGCGTCTGCCCTAAAATACAGCATATTAAAAAACAGTTTTAGAATTGGCCGATGACACCGTGGTATCTCACCCAGCCTAATGTCCTTTCTGTTTCATCTTCCACAAAAGCGGGTTGGGCCTCTTTTCCATAAACGCATCCCCGTGTTCAACCAAAGACTGGAGAACACATCAGCTGTCACTCAGTTTATTCACACGTGTGACTGAGAATAGCCCTTCAATCTGGGGGAGCTGTGTTCCAGGTGAAATCTGAAACTGATACGTCGTGGCTAGAATAGTGGTGGTGGACACGGGTGGAGGGGAAGAGTGACTTCTTTATTTTGATTTTTTTAAATTTACGTTTATTTATTTTTGAGAGAGAGAGAGAGAGACAGAGTGCCAGTAGGGGAGGGGCAGAGAGAGAGGGAGACACAGAAACCGAAGCAGGCTCCAGGCTCCAAGCTGTCCACACAGAGCCTCATGTGGGGCTAGAACTCATGGACCGTGAGATCGTGACCTGAGCCAAAGTCGGACGCCCAACCGAGTGAGCCACCAGGGCTCCCCGAAGAGTGACTGCTAAGTAGACCGAGGGATGGAGGACCCAGGATTTAGAATTCATATGCTAGCTAAGCACAAGTTAAGCATGCTCGTTCAAAAGTGGTACGGGGTGAAATATTTGGAGAGGAAACTATGTGCTTTAGCAAAATACATTCTAACATTTTCAGGGTACGAAAGCTGATCCCTCTTGGCTCTTTATAAGAAAAACAGCATGAATTGAAGTGTTGGGGACCACCAGAGGAGGAAGGAGTGTCAGCAGCGTGGAAAGGGACAGGAGCTAATGAAGTGTAGATTTCAGGGCACCCCATTTGCATGGATCCTTTCTGAGATGCTGTATAGAATTTTGTATTCCTAAGTTTGTAATGCTTGCCCTAAAAGGGGCCCTTTGGATAGTACAGGCTTCAGGACTCCTACAACTTAGTTTTTCCCAAGGAAATAGTGAGAAACAAAGGAAAGGGAGAGAGAGGAGGGTTAGGAGGAGGGTGGAGGAGGAGGATCCCAGAGAGGGAAGGGGGGGAGGGGGAGAGAATTGTCGATCCTGGTGGAGGGACGCAGAAGAAAATTTTAAGGGGCAGGTGGATGATGTGGATTTGGGGCTGACTGTCCTGCTGCACTGAGATGTAGATTCCTTGTGTGCTCACACTTTTGGTGGCACTTTAGGAACTTCAAGAAGCAAGGCCTACTTGTGAGTTGACTTGATGAGGGGAAGGGTCAGTGTGAACAGGATATGGAATGGAGGTGGGGTGTCAAGAATTCAGCAATAGATGGGCACAAAATGTGGCTAGGAGAATTTAAGGCCCCTTCTTCTTCGGAACTTTGGAGACAATGAGTTTTCCACTGTGTGTAACATGGGGAATTTTTATTTATGTCTTAAAGAAGAAGATTACTCTTGCAGGGTGGAGTACGTCGCAGCCATCTGCATGTCTGACACTTGGGATACATCTTTAAATACAATATATGAGTACTAATTAAGATCCGCGTTTGGTCTAGTCAGTTGAGTGGTTCCAGCAGACTAAAGTAAAAGGTATGGTTGAATTGGCTGAGCTATGATCAACTGAGGGTGTTTATGGCATTAGTCTCTTAGATTGGGGTGGTAATTAGATGGGAATTAACAGAAGACAAGCTGGATATGAAAAATGAGAAAAATCCAGGCAGGAAATAAAGACCCCTTAAAGTTATCTTAAAAAAAGAGACTAATGTTTCTTTTTTTTTTATTAAAAATTTTTTTTAATGTTTATTCATTTTTGTTTTGAGAGAGAGAAGGACAGAGCGTGAGTGGAGGCGGGGCGGGGGGGCGCAGAGAGAGAGAGAGACACAGAATTTGAAGCAGGCTCCAGGCTCTCAGCTGTCAGCACAGAGCCCGTCGTGGGGCTCGAACTCATGAACCCTGAGATCATGACCTGAGCCGAAGTCGGACGCTCAACCGATCGAGTCACCCAGGCGCCCCTAAAAAAGAAACTAATGTTTTAAAGAAAGCTTTACCTGATACCCCCAATAGACAATAGACAATCCAAGTCTATTCTCTGCAGAATTAATTAGGCCTTCTGCTGTTTCATTACATTGGGTACAAATGCCTATTACTGCAAACTGTTTACATGTAAATCCTCTGTTCTCAAGCAGGAAAGAAGAGTACAAATAGTTACGGAAAGAGTGCATTGCATGTGGTAAGCATTTGATACACATGGAAAGGATGTATGATTAGTGGTTTGTCCCCTGCGTGTCTTTGGAGCTCCTAAATCCTCTATCTCTAGTGAAACTCGTCTAATGTTTCTTACTATCTGTTTAAGTGGATAACCAAAGAAGTAATCGTCTCACCTGGTAAGCTGAGGGCTCTGCATGTAAAATGCTTCTTAAATTGGCCACACATTTTCTTCTACTGCGATGAAAAGGTGCTGTAGAGATTCCTTTTAAGATGCTCGTATTTTGGAAGCATTTGCAGATATCTGACTCAAAGGCAGACAATTAAAATTGTCGGAGACAGGGGCGCCTGGGTGGCGCAGTCGGTTAAGCGTCCGACTTCAGCCAGGTCACGATCTCGCGGTCCGTGAGTTCGAGCCCCCGCGTCAGGCTCTGGGCTGATGGCTCGGAGCCTGGAGCCTGTTTCCGATTCTGTGTCTCCCTGTCTCTCTGCCCCTCCCCCGTTCATGCTCTGTCTCTCTCTGTCCCAAAAATAAATAAAACGTTGAAAAAAAAATTAAAAAAAATAAAATAAAATTGTCGGAGACATCTCCAAAAACAATCTTTGGGCTGATCTCCAAGCCTCCTTCCCGTCCTCCTGGCTGCCTGGAGTCCTGCCTTCTCTGGTCAGACATTTCCCTAGAGGGGTTGCGGTGTTGCTGGTATTTCTCTGAGGACAGAGATGGATGTGGTGTTTGGGTTTGTTGATGTTCACTTGATATTTTTAGCCCATGCTTAGCAAAAGTAGACACGGCAGCAGGTTGGCTTTTTTTGAATCTGAAATTTCACATCTTTCCTGTGAAAGTCCGTTGCTTCCATTTTAACGGATTGCCCCCGCTGCCCTTGACTCTGATGCTGGGATTGCTGCCTGCACGTGGGCCTGTGTTACCAGGAACCTCCCGGCTCCTCAAAAGGTTCAGTGTGTAGTTTGTCATAAGAATTGACCTTAAAGACTACGATTATAAATAAATCAGTTAAGGGTGTTTCTAAAGGATGTGGATTTTTGTCCATCTTAGGAAATGCCTGCCACGGGACTTCCCTGGTCGGCTCAGAACACAGTGTAGAAAGCACACTAGTTTTGCACTTCCAGGTCTGTCCTCACTCTCATTCAAATAACACATGGCTGCAAAATTGGTTTAAAGCTTCCTAACATACTGGGGCACCTGGGTGGCTCAGTCGGTGAAGCGCCCGACTCTTGATTTTGGCTCAGGTCATGATCTCACGGTCTTGAGATGGAGGGTCTGGCTCTGTGCTGGGTATAGAGCCTGCTGGGATTCTCTCTCTCTCCCTCTCCCTTTGCCCCTCCCCAGCTTGTGCACACGCACACTCTCAAAAATAAATAAATAAATAAATAAATAAATAAATAAATAAATAAATTTAAAAAATAACGTTTCCTAACATAAAATAAAGTAAAAATGGGTACACTTAGATGGTACACATCTCTACTCTATGACTAAATGAAGAAAAAGGTGTATGTGTATGTGTGAGTGTGTGTGCTCTTGTGTGTATATGCACACACACACACACACACACACGCATATACTCTGTATGTATGTTAAATAGCATATATATGTGTATCTCCAGTTCCACCCGGTCACTCATGGTCTGTTCCATTTTGACATTCCCACTGCTCATTTAGGTATCAAGGGCCCCACTCTTCGTTTGACTTCACATGTCATGTGCCGTTGAAAAAAGGGTGGTGGTAATTCACACATTCAGAACAGTCTGGGTAGGCTTTAGCAAAACCTTGGGGTAGGGGAAATGTTCCACTAGATTCCATGGGCATTAGGTAGGCAACTGACCAGAGGCCTCACTGGCCCAAGCTACCAGCAGAACAGGCTCTTGGTACTGCCTCCAAAATTCCCCAAGTGACCCTCCTCCATTTCCCTCACCCCCCAGGTCACTTACTTTTCCTCTCCAGGGTCAGGGAGACAGAGAGAGCAAAGTGATTTGGTTCTTTCCCTATTCTTTTTCCCATTCTTCTGTATGATGCAGTCTCTGAGTTTCCTTAAGACTTTCCCTTCTGATTACCAAAAGCCTGCTTTATTTTATTATTTTTTTAATGTTTATTTATTTTTGAGAGAGAGAGAGAGAGACAGACAGACAGACAGAATGTGAGCAGGGGCAGGGGAGGGGCAGAAAGAGAGGGAGATAAAAAATCCGAAGCAGGCTTCAGGCTCTGAGCTGCCAGCACAGAGCCTGATGCAGGGCTTGAACTCATGGACTGTGAGATCATGACCTGAGCCAAAGTCGGACGTTTAACCGTCTGAGCCGCCCAGGCCCCCCACCAAAACTGTTTTAGAATAAAACTATACACACCTTCCACCTAACAGTACAAACTCTTTCTCTTGCTTCCTCTTTTTATTTTGCTCCACTAATATTCCTTTTATTTTAGGCATTGTGAATGCCTCCAAGAGAGAAATGAAAAGGCCACATACATGGAAATGAGAGAAGGAAAAGCACAGAAATTAACATATCATATGAGGTAGTAAATACATTTAAATATATGTTGATCTTAAAATCCAGAGATTACTTCATAAAATGAGCTTCAAAAGAAATTCACTTCTTGAGGTGCCTGAGTGGCTCAGTCGGTTAAGCATCTGACTTCAGCTCAGGTCACGATCTCCCGGTTTGTGAGTTCGAGCCCCGTGTCATGCTCTGTGCTGACAGCTCAGAGCCTAGAGCCTGCTTCAGATTCTGATCTCCCTCTCCCTTGCCCTTCCCAACTTGTGCACGCTCTCTCTCTCTCTCAAAAATAAATAAACATTTAAAAAAATTAGGAATTAACTTCTTAAAATAATTGCTGATTTCTGGCAACATGGCAGATCAGATTCTCTAGACAACCCTCTTGCTGAAAACAGCATTGGGTAAGATAAAAACTAATCTTTAAAAAGATGTCACTGAGCTAGCAAGCAAGTAAGAAATGTGGAATCTGAAGCCTGGGCTGAAGATGTGCCCTCTAAAGTGGATTTATATTTACTTCCATTGGCTACTAGAACATAAGCTTCACAAGGGAAAAAAATGTGTCTGTTTTGTTCACAGCTCTATCTTTTCTAATTAGAGCAGAGTGTAGGCAATAGTAGGCATGTTGTAGGCGATCAAAATTATTTATGGAATCGATGAGTAAAGAAATCCCCAGAAGAGCCAGTTGTCTCACTATTGGAGTGCAAGTTTGTAGGCAAGCAGGGATAAGGCTAGAATAATCCATGTAGTAAAAAATTGGAGCTGGAACTCTAGTTTACATTAATATTGATACAGATGGATACTCATAGACATATTTATAGGTAAACTTAGTACATCGAGTAGTATATATACATAGAGTACCTTACCCTGTGAGCTGAGAGGGCCTTGGAGCCATAATAGCACACTAGCAATGAGCATACTCAATACCTAGACGTTGGTTTTTAATACCTTTTTCCAATAAAAGGATCTAGGGAATCTTGGAGAAATGATTGATTCTAGGACTGGGGCAGGAAATACATGAGATGAGCCCGTGGTGCCAAAAAATAGGGAAGCGCTAAAACAGCAACAGCAACAACAGAAACCCCACAAAGATGGTGGGGGGGGGGGGTCTGTCAAAGGGAAGCAGGAGCCTACTGGAAGAGCTTCTCAAGGTCAAAGCTGGAATAATCTGATACCGAAAATAAAGAAGTCTCAGATTATAACTCAAAGTATAAAATACATCTTCGTGAATCCAAACGGATATAAATACACACATGAATGAATGAATGAATGAATGAATGGAAGAGACGAGGCAAAAATAACATGGGGGAGAATTTCAAATACATCATGTAGATACTCTGCGCTCAAGGATGTAGAGTGTATTCTGTAAGTAGGGGCTACTAGAATGACTTCGTTTCAAAAAGCACAGTCCGGAAAGTGGGAGAGAATACTTGCACAGTGGAGAAACCTGACAATTATTGCCTCGGCCAGGTGACCAAGGTTACCATCATCAGTGATGAGTAAGGTTGATAGTATATCTACTAGATGTATGGTAATGAGAATGGCGATTTTTATCTCTGTGGTCTTCCTCCCCACCACCTATAACTCCAGGAGAATCATGAGAAAAACATAAGATAAACCTTCTACATAATACCTGACCAGTAATCGTTAAAACTGTCATGTCACCCAAAGCAAGGAAATGTTGGAGAAACTGTGACAATCAAGAGGAGCCTAAGGACACATCATAACACACTGTAATGTGGCTTCTGGATAGGATCTTAGAACAGAAAAAGGATCTTAGGTAAAAATGAAGGAAATCTGAATGACCCGTGCAACGCACCAGTGTTGGCTCCTTAGTTGTGACAAATGTATCATTAATGCAAGATGTTGACAGGAGGGAAAAGTGGGTGCAAGACATATGGGAACTCTCTCTACTCCCTTTGCAATTTTTCTGTGCATCTAAAACTATAAAATAAAGCATTTAATTAAAAGAGACGAAAGAAACATAATCTGCAAAGGGGCAAAATGAAACTGCAGTGCCTCTATACGTGCATTTAGTGATATAACCATTTTAAAAACAAGAACAAGGTTACAATAAAAACGAGGATAGTGGTAGCTTTTGAAGGGAGGGAAGGGTTTGCGATTGGGAAGTGGCGTTTAGTTCTCTCATTAGCTTTATAAGGGATGTACTAAGAGTTCCTCGATTTTAAAAAGAAAGGTGGGGCACTTGGGTGGCTCAGCCAGTTAAGCATCCAACTCTTGGTTCGGCTCAGGTCGTGATCTCAGTTTTGTGAGCTCGAAAATGAGATCGTGAGCCCCATATGGGGCTCTGCACTGACCCTGCAGAGCCTGCTTGGGATTCTTTCTCTGTCTTTCTCTCTCTCTCTCTGTCTCTCTCTCCCTCTCTGCCTCTCTCTCTGCCCCTCCCCAGCTCACGCTCTCTCTGTCTCTCTCAAAAAATAACTAAACTTAAAAATAAACTAAAAAGAAAGGAAAGACTATGAAACTAGTGCGTGGAGGAGTTGCATTTCAGACACAGACAACTTGGCTCAGGAGCCTGACCTTTTGGCTGTTGCCTTGTCCAGTCTAATGCTCTGTGTATATAGACTGTAGACATTAATTAATTAGTTTGCTTATTTTAAGTGTTTATTTATTTTGAGAGAGGGAGCACGAGCACACAAGGGTGTGTGCATGCACGGGGGAGGGACGGAGAGAGAGGGAGACAGAGGATCTGAAGCGGGCTCTGCACTGACAGCAGAAATCCTGATGCAGGGCTTGAACTCAAACTGTGAGATCAGGACCTGAGCCAAAGTCAGGTGCTTAACCAACTGAGCCACCCAGGTGACCCTAGACTGTAGGAAACTAAAAATAAAATTAAGATGCATATAATTCTCTATTTCTTTTTCTTAAGGACAAATACATTTCAGGAAGTTATTTGCTAGTTGGTTGTGGAAGGTTTTTTTTTCTTTCTTTTTTTTTCTTTTGTTTTGAGAGAGAGAGCGCAAGCCAGGGAGAGGGGCAGAGGGAGAGAGAGAGAGAGACAATCTTAAGCAGGTTCCACTATTAGCACAGAGCCCAATGCAGGACTCGATCCCACAACCCCGGGATCATGGCTAGAGCTGAAATCGTGAGTTGGATGTTCAACCGACTGAGCCACCAGGCACCCCAGATTTTTGTTTTTCAAGTTACTGACTAGCAGTGACAGAGACTATTGAATTTGTCTGGAAGTCTAGAAACAAAAGATAACAACAAGCAGCTGGGAGAAAAGAAATTGGTGAAAATCCTCAAAGTTTAGAGATGGGTACAGTTTTTTGGGGGGCACTTAGATTGCTTCTACCTTTTGCTTATTGCACATAATGCTGCTGGGAATGTGGGTACACACATACCTGCTTGAGTTCCCGCTTTCAGTCCTGTGCATACACCCAGAAGAGGCTAATTCTATTTGTAATTTTTTGAGGAACTTCCATATTCCCTTCCATAAAGGCTGCACCATTTTTCCAATCTCATCTGGTGCCGACAGTGGACAAGACTTCCAATTCCTCCACATCCTTGCCAACAACGATAAAACAAAAACCAAAACACACACGCACACACATACACACACACATTCAACTTATTTTAATTTTTTTTTTTTTAATAACAATCATACTGATGGATGTGAAGTAGTATTGCATTGTGGTTTTGTTCTGTATTTTCTTAATCACTAGTGATGTTGAGCCTCTTTTCATGTGCTTTTTGGTCATTTGTGTGTCTTCTCTGGAGAAATGTCTATTCAAGTCCTTCACCCATTTTTTTAACCAGACTATTTAGTTTTCTGCTATTGAGTTGTAGGAGTTCTTTATATATTCTGGATATTAACCTCTTATCAAATATGTGAGTTGCAAGGCATCTGCGTGGCTCAGTCGGTTAAGCGTCCAACTCTTGGTTAGGCTCAGATCACGATCTCGAGGTTTGTGAGTTTGACCCCCATGTCAGGCTCCACACTGGCTCTGCACTGACAGCTCAGAGCCTGTTTGGGATTCTTTCCTCTGTCTCTCTGCCCCACCCCCGCTTGCTCTCTCTCTCCCTCTCTCCGTCTGGAAAATAAACGAACATTTTTTAAATTTACGATTCGCATATATTTTCTCCCATTTTGTGAGTTATCTTTTCACTTGTTGATTATACCCCTGCCCAACTGACTTTTGACAAAGGCACGATGGCATTCAGTGGAGGAAGGATAGCCTTTTCCACAAATGGGGCTGGAGCAATCCGATATTTATAGCCCAAAACGGTGGACCTCGACCTAAGTCTCAGATGTCATACAAAAATTAACTCAAAATGAATCACAGGCTTAAATGTGAAACGTAAAACCATATAAGTTTTTTAGGAAAAAAAAATGGGAGAAAACCTTTGAGTTCTTGGACTCGACACCAAAAGCATGGTGCATCAAAGGTAAAAAGTGCTAAATCTGACTTCATCAAAATTTACAACTTTTTCCCTGTAAAGACCCTGTCAATTCAACACCATTTGCCATCAGTTAATTGCAAATTTAAACCACAATGTGATATCATTGACCACCTATCAAAGTGGCTAAAATAAAAAATAGTGCCAATATCAAATGCTGGCAAGGATGCATAGAAAGGACCACTCAGACGTTGCCAGTGGGAAGGTGAAATGGTACAGCCACTTTGAAAACCGGTTTGGTAGTTTCTTAAAAAGCTAAACGTCTACCTACCCTACAGTCCAGAAGGTGCAGTCTCAAAAGACATAAAAAATTTATGTTCACACAAAAATCTGCACAGAGATGTTTATAGCAGCTTTATTTTCGACAGTCCCAAACTGGAAACAAGCCAGGCGTCCTTCACTAGGTACATAGTTGGAGAAATGGTGGTATAGCCATATCAGGGAATACTACTCAGCAATAAAAAGGAACAGACTGGTCTGCACAACAATCTGGATGATTTTCTGGGTGATTATGCTGAGTGGGAAAAAAAGCTGGTTCCAAAAGCTTACATGCTATATATATATATATATATATATATATGATTCCAGTTATATAGTCATGTTCTTGAAATGACAAAATTATGGAAATGTAGAAAGATTAATGGCTTCTACAGAGTGGGTGGGGGAGGAGGTCAATCCTTGTGGTTCTAAAAGGGCAAAATGAGGTATCTTTGTGGCAGAAATTTCCTGTATTCTAACTGCAGCAATCTTAATAATCCAGGTTGTAATATTACCCCGTAGTTTCCTAAGATGTTACCTTTGCTGGAAACTGAGTAAAGGGTACAGAGGATTTCTCTGCATCATTTCTTCTAACTGCAAGTTAGCTTATAATTATCTCAAAATGAAAAGTTTAATGAAAAAAGTAAAGCAGTTAGTGAACATGGAGAATGGCGTACTTTTTAATGTCTTATGTTGCCAGCAATAAGAAGATAAACTGCAAATGTGTCTGACGGCTTTGAAATTGAGATTGAATGTTAACATTAATTTCAGACAAGCTGTTTCACGTGGTAAAACCTAACTTGAAGTATGTAGACTTAAAAGTCGCTGATAGCACTCAGACCACTCAACTTTAGACTCACTCTGAATAAGGCAGATTCAAACACCCTCTAGGGAGCAAAACATAGATGGGAAATGGTCCACAAGCTGGACAGCATGTCTCCTACTCTGCAGAACTTGGACTTCACCACAAGAGGGCACGATTATTCCAGCTATTACACGGGCAAAAGGGAACAGGTACAGAGATGACCTTGAAACAAACAAACCAACGAAAAAACAGACCTAAATGGAAATGATGCCACTTTATAGACCGCCTTTGTAACTGAATGCTTTTGGGGAGGAGGTATATTTGTGCTGAGTTTTTTCACCTACTGAAAATCGGTTGATGAAAGTTGGCAATTACTGGGCGAATCAAGGAAAGGGAAGCAGATCATAAAAGGCATACAAGAAAAGATAACTTTCATTGGGACCCGGTCTCTGAAGGACCAGACAGCGGCTCTCTCCCTCACTTCCTGTGGAGATGCGTCACCTACAACAGCTCACGCATACACGGGTTCTTGGAAGCATTGATACAAATAGGTATTGGATGTCTAACTGCGTGTAAAGCTGCTCTCCTGTGCTCTATAAGCATGTTTACAATGGAAATGATCTGAAAGAGAACCTATCCAAAACCTTTGGCCACTGAGGTTAAACCAGGGTTATAAAAAAAGTTTGGAGATGAGAGGGGGTGTTGGCAAGGGATTGTGGCTATGAGATTGGTAAAGGTCCTTTTTTTTTTTTTTTTTTTTTTTTTGAATGTGTAGCCTGCTGCTAGTCCCCATCCTCCTTCACTTTCGCTTTAGTAGTGGGATGGTGGGGTTTCTGTCATCCAAACCCTAGTCTAGAAATGAACTTCAGGGGGCCCCTCAGAGAACCATGAAACGGATCCTCTGTTGGGGAGGCACAGACGACAGGTGTCCAACTTATGCCTGGAAAGCTGAAAGGGATTCTGGACAGAGCCTGACTCCCTCCCGCCGGGAAATCTGCAGGGAGCACGTGGTGGGCTGGTGGCTGCCCCAGGGCTGAGAAAGGAGGCACAGGGGACCAGCCCCCAAAGAGCAACCTTTGTCTGGCTCAAGGGAGCCAAAAAGTGACTATGTGTTTTACACTGCGGGGTTACCTTTATCGTAATCTGAGGTGTGAACTAATTTGTAAATGTTGATCCGAGGCTTGTTTTTTTTTTTTTTTTTTAATTTTTTTTTCAACGTTTTATTTATTTTTGGGACAGAGAGAGACAGAGCATGAACGGGGGAGGGGCAGAGAGAGAGGGAGACACAGAATCGGAAACAGGCTCCAGGCTCTGAGCCATCAGCCCAGAGCCTGATGCGGGGCTCGAACTCACGGAGGGCGAGATCGTGACCTGGCTGAAGTCGCCGCTTAACCGACTGCGCCACCCAGGCGCCCCTATCCGAGGCTTGTTTTTGAATACATCTTGTTTCCCTGGCTTCGTTTGGCAGAGTACTTCTGGAAAGCCAGCTTTCATTTTCTGAGCCCTTTCGATGAGTCAATAACGAACGTGGAGGAAAATGTTAAAAACACCCGCAAAACTGAGCCACTCTCAGCAGCAATAGATAGAAGGGGTACAACGACCTGTTGATTAAATGTCCAAAAACCCCTCAACCAGCCCACGTCCCAAAGAGAATTGACGATTGCCTTCCATGCCCACCAACCCTGTTGTTCCTCTGTTCTTCCTCCTCTCAGTGACTGGCACCACCGTGTATTTGGTTTCTCTGGATCAACCCCTAGAAATCCTTCCTGATTCCCCCTTCTTCCTCCATCCTCCATCCAAACGATCTAAGAGAGTAGTAAGTCAGCTGTCCCTTCAAAATGCATCCACCTGTGACCTGTTCAGCTCTGCAGCCCCACCCATGCCCTAATCTCTCACAAGGACTCTTACAATAGCCTCCTCCCTGATCTCTCTACTTCTCTTGCCTGCTTCTCGTCTCTTCCCCCAACAGCTGGCCTGGTTTTAAAATAGCGAATTGCATTATCCCTGACACCAAACCTGTAATAGGAGTGGAACATCCAAATGTCTGCTGCGGCCTCCAAGACGTTCTGTGACCTGAGCCTTGTCAGAATCACTGGCATCGTCCTTCGCTCTAGCTGCCATGACTCTCTTGCAGTCACACCAAGATCATTCGCATCGTAGGGCCTTTATTCCCGCATTTTCCCGATCTTTTTGCATGGCGCGCCTCTTAAATTATTCAAAACATAATTCGATTCTGTGTTCAAATATCATCTTCCTCAGAGAAGCTTTTTATTACCAGCCCATCTGAAAAAATATATACTGCCTCCCCAGTCACTACTTAGCCTTTTTCATTGCTTTATTTTTCTTCTTAACAGTGATTGTCTCACATCTTATTACTTGTGTTGGTATATTGTCTGTCCCTATGAGAACAGGGACCACAATTGCTTTACTCTTTGAATCCTTGGGACAATCCTGATACTTAGTAAGCTTTCAATCATTAAAAAAAAAAATTTATTAATTAGTTGACTAACCAATTAATTTTTAAGTAAGTAAATACATGCATAATAAAAAGAGCATTGGATTTGGAGTTGTGGATTCCTGATTTCGTTTTTCCACTAATTAGTTGTGTGGGTTTTGACAAATAGCTTTTACTTCCTGTCCTTCTCCTTCTTCGCTCAAAGATAATCTTTAAGGTAACCCAGTGCCCTGAAATTCTATGATCTTTAAAACACAGAGCCATCTCTGATATAGGATAGTACTTTATTTCTTTGCATTTCTGTGCAGACATTATAATTTAATACATTTACCTGCCTCCTCTGGATATATTTAGATAACTATACGCTTTTATTCTCTCCCTCCCTGTCTTTCTTCTTTCATTAAAATTTTGTGGGTCCCCTTCCATGTGCCCTAGTATTGAGCCAGGCACTTGTGGGACAAAAATAAATCACACATTCTCCCTGCTTGCAAGAATCTCATAAACTGGAAAGGAAGGCAACAGTATAAACAAATGAATTAGAATTTAGCTTGAAAGCGCATAGGCAGAAATCTTGTCAATATAGATGGGTGAGTCACTCTACCTAGAAGAGTAGTGTGCGAGAGGCAGATTGTATGATGTACCTTTCCGGAATGCTGCACTGCTAGAGGAAAGGCAACAGCGGTAGCCGTGGAGGGTGAGGTTAATAAAAATAAACACTGAGTAATCAGTCCACTGGCCTATTGACTTGGAAGTCCTTGACAATATATATCATTGTAGTTTTGGTGGGATGGTGGGTATAAGACCAGGATGCCATGAATTGAGTGGTAGATTAGAAGGGGTGTTAGGGGAGCTGGGGTGGCTCAGTCTGTCAAGCATCTGACTCTAGATTTCGGCTCAGGTCATGATCTCACAGTGTCTTGAGTTTGAGCCCCGCCTTGGGCTCTGCACTGGCCGCGAGGAGCCTACTTGGGATCCTCTCTCTCTCCCTCTCTCTGCCCCTCCCCCTTTCATGCTGTCTCTGTTTCAAAATAAATGAATAAACTTTTTTTAAAAGGCGGGGTGGAAGAGGAGATCAGTTGTTAGCTTCTCATTTGGAAAGTTTGAGAAGGAGAGAAAATGACTAGGCAAGGCAAAGGAGACAGAAAGACTTAAGGATGCAGAAAGCCTAGGCAGTGTTGAGGAATGAGCAAATAGAGCCCAACGGGCTGAAAGTATGGTTATAACGCTGTGTGAGAGGCTTTGCGTCTTCGTAAGGAGGTTGCAGAGGAAAGAATGAGATCCACACGGCAGCTCAGTCGAAGGAGGGAACTCATCTTCCTCTGGGACCAAAGGGAAGACGGAAAGACGACTTCTGAGACTCAGGGGCATTTGTAGAGCACAGTTAGGAGGCAAGGCCATTCTTGCCAACCTGTATTTCCTTAGTGAAGTACATGGTAACGTCATGTGCTGAGCTCAAGGGAGCAAAGATTGTGTAGGAGATTCGAGGCAGTGAAACATTGGAATATTCTCTACACATGAATGGCAGAGCTAAAGTCTATTGGCTGACTAATGCCTGGCAGTTTACAATTACACTGTCAGCTTAATGGGTTACTTATTTCTGATGATTCCTGTTTTCATCATGGGCTGTTAGTAAGCATTAAATTGTGCTTGGGCTTACTCTCATTTCCGAGGCTAATTACTGTTAATACTATTTTGCTGTTTTAACCTCTTAATAAGAAGGCATAATAAACAATGATGCTGAGAACAGAAGGCTCAGCACGAAGTCTTCCAATTGAGATGTTGTGGATGCCTGTTAGCCAGCTGAAGCATTTTACCTGTCAGTAAACAAGTGCACTTACCTGTACAGCTTAGTTTCATGTTAACGAAACATATAGGCATATGTGTTCATTCATTCATTCATTCATTCACTGCTCTATGTCAGCCACTCTGGTAGTCAGAGGATTCAGTGGACGTAGACCCAGGGATTTTATCCACTCTAAGTGTACTGAATTCTAATATTACAAGTAAATATTACACGCTTATAACAGAACCCACATGGAATATTTTTGTTCTATTTTATTTAGGTTTGGGGGGCACATTGGGTGCTGTGGCCCAATTGCAATCACTGAAACTACATTTATGGGTTACTAAACTGCATTTAGTCCTCTAGAAGTGAACAAGAAATGTGAAAAAAAAAAAAAAAAGCTTCTTGTGTACTTTATTGTGTGCCCTCTGCCCTCAGCCTTCAAATTACCATTCTGGGACCAAGCCTGCCTTTTACCTTAGTCATTCCCCCTTGGATCTCCCTGAGCATTCTGCCAATAGGAAGGAAATCTTGGTTGCTTCCCAGGCTGCTTGCCTTTGGCCTTGGGGGGGGGGGGGGCTTTGTTGCCCTTTCTTACCCATCGATGCCTATAAATTATTTAGCTGAAATAAAAGGTAATTCATATGCAATAATAAAGGAAACCTTGTAAGGAATTTCAATTTTATTACATTCCTAGGGATCTGAGGCAATTTATTTGCCTATTGCTTATTTATCTTTAATTATTACAGTAGTTATTTCGCACCATACTTTTTAACCTCTCAGCCACTGAGGTTGGAGAGAACTTGTGTTGATCATCCCCCAAGGAAATTTCTAGTTTCCTTCTTCCCATTTTCCTTCTTTCTTCTCTTCCACCTTCTCTCTCTCTCCTCTGCCTCTCTCCTTCCTCTGCCTTTCTCCCTCCAGTCTTTTATTCACTAATTCCACAAATATTTCTGCTTACTCTATGCTATGCTGTATTAGGGTCTGAGGATATAGGGCTGCGTAAGAATAAGGTTGAATAAGGTCCCTCTCAGGGACCTTACAGATGAGACAGATACTAGTAATGCAAGCAATGGTTGTAATACAGTGTGTTTAAGGCCATGATAGCAGTGGACACAGGACACTGAGAGAGAACATCATAGAACGGCATGGAGGTCAGGTAGGGCTTCCTTTCAGTTCTTTCATGGAGGTTGAGCAGACGATAAGCAAGTGAAGTTGGATAGAGAGAAGGGAAAGATCGTGACTCCACGTGCACACCTTTTAGCTTGGATCCTTGATATAGAGGAAATTTACACACGCACACACACACACACACACACACACATTTCTGTTTTTCTCTTTGAAATGTTGACTTCCTTTCCCATCTATCAATTCATATCCGCGTTGAAAATTATTGGCATACTACGTACCACATCTACTTATCAGTTAATCTGGGATGAGAGGGTGTGAGACTTAATTTTTCCGACCCTACTGTAGTTCACTGTTTCTTATACTGTATGATGCGTTTGAAGGGCGAACACAAAGCCTAGACAGAAGCTTAATCCATAATTCTCCCAGCCAATACACAAGGATATGAATTCCTTCATTCCACTTAACTTTCTGTTGTGGGCAAAACTTTATTCTTATCTTCATCAAGTAACTTCTCAACTCAGCTTCCACATCAGACTCTCTCAAGATATCTAAAAAAAAAACCAAAAAAACAAAAAACAAAAACAAAAACAAAAAAAACATGGATGGACCTACTATTTCCCCAGGAATTTCTGACTTGGTAAATCTATGTTGGTACCTAGATAGCTCTACTAAAACACAAAAACAAAAACAAAAACTCTAACGATTTTGATGTTGAGATAATGTTGAGAACCAAAGTTTGACAAATGCTCAAGTGGTATCCTCTGATGGAAGAGTTTTAACACTTGGAGTCACACAAATTTGACTCTGAATTCTGCTGCTGTCACATACTAATTGTGTGACCTCAGCCAGGTTACCAAACCTCTCTGAGCCTGGGATTCCTCATCTGTGACGTGGATACATTATACACCAGGCTTGTAATAAAAGTGGAATTTGGGAACCATCCTTTCTCAGCTGAGCTAGTGAACCAACCAGAACAGGAATAACCTTTTTGCATTTCTCAGTCCCTCCTGAGGATGAGGGGACACTGAAAGTGAGGGGGTCAGTGGGGACTCTGACGCTCGGCACATAGTGGTGGTCATGCCTTTTTTGGAAGTAAGATTTCTGGAACACCTATTTTATGCAAGCCTCATTTAGCTTTTTTCTGAAATATCCACAAATCTCTATCCCTTGTGATATTTCCTAACTTAGTCTCCATTGGCTCTCTCTGTTCTAACAGGCTCCCACTGGTCATCCTGGCTTTATTCTCATTTATCTCCAGGGCACACAGTCATACCCCTTCCCTTTGGAACTCCTTCTCCGTGATCCCACTGGAAGCTCCTCTGCAGGGAGAACAAAGCCCCAAGAGTAGTTCACTTCTTCATGTTTACCTTCACCATCTCATTGTTGGGCAAGGACTGTAACGAAACATTAACGGTTCTGAACAAAAGCTTCTATGTTGCTACCTTTTACATAGGACACTCAGTGTGCCTAGAAACCCCTTCTCCCTGTTTCTGTCTGGCAAGACAAAAGGTTGAATCGATCATTCAACATTTGAATTTGATTCGACAAACTGTTGAATCAAAGCATGGGCTGCTTTGAAGACATTTCATTTACTTCTTAGATCCCCCTAAAGTGTTATGTAATTTCACTTCCATTTCACCAAACCGGAGGTCTGAGGAGTTGAAGGTTTTATGGGAACACCCTCCCCTGCCCTCCCAGAGCCCTCTGTCCATTCTGTAATAACTGCCTTTTTCGTATTGAAAGGGAAGGGAAGGAAGGAAAGAAGGATGGTGGGAAGGAAGAGAAAGAAGAAGGAAGAAAGAGAAGGGGGGAAGGAATAAATAGATTTGAATGTTTCAAAGTAGGTACCTGAGTTTCAACATCGTATTCTAACGTAGCACAGTGCTGGGCCTGCTGTTGTCAGATATGTAGGCCAAATGAGCAGAGTTATGACTTCTTTGTTTCTAGACGCTACATCTGTTTTTTAAACAAACGGTATCCGTTCCTTTACATCAAGGGGTATAATCAATTTCTAAGTAATTTCAAATTCAGTCCCACCATCCTCTCCAACTACCGAAAAAGGAGTACATTGAATTTTCATTTAGTCTATACAACTACTCTGACAATCTTACCTTTGTCGTTAGAACGAAGTACACCCCCCCCCCAGTGCCCGCCCCCCATCAGCCCTACCCACTTCTACACTATATCCTCAATAAGGATAGACTAGGTATGAAACGAACAAAACAAAGCAAAACAAAACCAAAAAGGCAACTCTGGAGAAAAATCCATTAGCAGAGCTTCAGCTCCAACAAAATAGTGTTTTTGCTTTTATAAAATGGGCCACCATTTACAGGAAACACACTGGCTCTCAAAGCCTGTCCCCCTGTTAAATGCTGTCTTGTGTTAAGAGTTAATTATATTTCTTTCCAAACAAACTCAGGGGCCCTCTGCTTTTTTGAAGATAGCCTTGCTTTTAGAAGTCCATGGATATGCTACATGGTATCGAACTGTGTATCATAGCTCATAACAGTCCTGTGATTTGCTAAACAAACAGTCCTTGCTCAATAAAACCCAGCAAACGTTTCAACCAAAAGGGTGCCGCTGTATTAGAGAGGTTTGCTATTCACACATTTCAGTTTTGCAGTGATAAAACAGTATTAAAACATGCAAGCTCTTTAAAATTGCAGCTGCCAGGCCAAATGAGGTTTATTTCAAGAGTGATTAAAGGTGAGGGTATTCACCTCACATTTTAGGATGATTCCTGCGAAGGCAGCTATGAAATTAAAAGGGAGAGAGGTCAAGGTCATGGGGGCATGGACTTTGAGTGGTGCAGTTCTTAAATCTTGACCTGGATACTTTGTACTGAAGGCAGAATGCCTTCTGAAAAATGCTTCTATAAAAACAACAACATTTTCTTTGCCCCAGGTAGCCCTTTCATTAAAATACAAGACCATCTATGATCTCAAAATTTACTTCTTGATGATTAGAATTTCTCATCAACAAGGCATTGTCTAATCGTTCAAGAGCCATTTCCTAATGAAGAAGACTGGCAGAAAAGTAGAAATCAGAACTTGATTTTTAAGAAGAAGAGTTACTTGTAATTATTGGAGAATCTAACCTACCTAAGTGATGAATGACAACAAGCTGCACTCAGCTCATTTTTATACCAAGGAGGTTTTTTTTTTTTCTATTCAAACTATATTTTATGAAATAGCAAGATATATAGTTAGTGTATAAGGTGTGCCTGGAGGTCTAAGAAAAAAACCTTAAGTTTTTAGTTTTCCTAAGAACTAGATGGAAAAATGGTCAAAAACAAAAACAAAAACAAAACTCAAAAGAGTGTTGGAAAATAATACATTGAGCTCAGTAACAATGAGCTGAGTGCAATTTGAAAGAATACTGGGGTACAATTAGCAAAGAGTGTAAGAAAGGAGATCAGTGAGTGTGGGTGAAGGTGCAGTGAAACAGGGTGGTCTCACTCACGGGTGGTGTGAGACAGTATGTTAGAAGGAGCTTTCTCAACAAGGCTCTGGCAGTCCCTGTACAGAATCTCTAAGATGTCATGAGAGGTAATGCCATTTCTGATCATCTACTTTAAGGGAATGATTAGAAAACGAACCTTTGCACACAAACATGTTTATGGCAGCCTAACTTAAACAGCTATTAACTTGAAACAAACTCAAGATCCAGCAGGAAAGGAGTGGTTGAGGAAACAGGATGCATCATTTAAAATGGTATTTATGGGGGCGCCTGGGTGGCTCAGTCAGTTGAGCGTCTGACTTTGGCTCAGGTCATGATCTCACGGTTCGTGAATTCGAGCCCCACGTTGGGTTCTGTGCTGACAGCTCAGAGCCTGGAGCCTGCATGGGATTCTGTGCCTCCCTCTCTCTCTCTGCCCCACCCTTCTTTGCACTCTGTCTCTCTCTGTTTCTCAAAAATGAATACATGTCCAAAATTAAAAAAAATAATAAAATGGTATTTACGGAGATTAGTTGGTGTTCTTATGGGAAATGTTAATAATATAATTTTATTTGCTGCATGCTATAAACTAAGTAAAAGATTTTCCTCCTTCTCCTAATACTACTAACAAAAGTCAAAATTATCTGGCACTTGACATGTGTCAGGCACTCTTATAAGCCCTTTACATGTAATAAGTTATTTAACTCTTGCAACAACCTTGTAAGATAAGTGTCCTTACTATCCCCACTTTACAGATGAGGAGACTGAGGCTGACTGAGATTCAATAACTTGGTTCCTGTCACACAGATAGGAAGTGACAGGGCTGGGTTTTTTATTTTTCTTGTTTTTGTTTTTTAATTTTTTAATGTTTATTATTTATTTTTGAGAGAGAGAGAGAGAGAGCAAATGGGGTAGGGGTAGAGAGAGACACAGGGTCTGAAGCAGGCTCCAGGCTCCAAGCTGTCAGCAGAGAGCCTGATGTGGGGCTCAAACCCACAAACCATGAGATCATGACCTGAGCCAAAGTCAAACGCTCAACTGACTGAGCCACCCAGGAGACCCAGCTAGGTTTTTTTACTTTTTAAATTGAGATATAATTCACATACCATAAAATTCACTCTTTTAAAGTGTGTAATTCACAAAGTGAAGTTCAATAGACACTGGTCACAGGAAGTATCTTTGAAGTAAGAGGGATTACAGACCAGAATTTTCTGGAATCTGGGCAATTTCCTTGCACATAGTGCATGAAGACAAGGCACCGTGTTCTTTCCTTTCCTTCCTGTGGTATCCCAGGGTCTAGCAGGGTGCCTGGCCCCTAGTGGACCTATTTTTTTGTGTGAGTGAATAAATAAGTGCCCCCGTGACCTGGAAACTAATCCTCAATGCCGACAATAACCAGGAGCCTGGGTTTCCTGATTCCACACTGCCTCTCTGCCTTTTGGCCAAAGTTGAGCTTCTGGTTTCTGAACTGCCTACCTTGTTCAGACCCACTGCCTTGTCTGTCTTACCTGTGCATTGTGACTCAGACTGACTGTTGACTGGGCTCTTGACTGCCAGCTCCATTTGAAGATAACCCAACCCACTCCTATGCTGACTGTCTGCTCACTCAGCTCTGGCTTGGCTGTCTCAGGGTGGTTTCCATCTTGTTCCCATTGTTGCCAGCCACGCCTACCGCCAATGGAAAAATTCTCTTTGGGCTGGTATGGTTTCATCCCATGAATGTCCCCTTACTTATATTTCCTAGTCTCATCTCCACACATGGTTAGAGGAGTGAGGGATTTGGTGAATGTAGAAGCTCCAGAAACTTCCCTCCTGAAAAGTGCCTCTCTCTTCTGTCTAGAAGGCCAGAAAAGACTTGGAATGTGGTTTAGATTTGGTTTGAAGTCAGGAATGTGCTATAAATAAAAAAGTGAAAACAATCACTATTCTACCCATTTTAAAAAGAAAGCCTGTGTAAAAGTATCGCCTATGACTCCAAACTTGTCCTCTCACTTAATCTAGAAGGCTTCTTTTTAACCATCTAAGTAGACATTTCTATGTGAATACCTCATTGTTAAGCTCAATGGCAACAAAACCAAACTTGCCATTTTTCTCACTCCATCTCTCTTTCCCACTTACACTAACTGAAGCCGCTATTTACATAGCTATGTAGTCATTCTTAACTCATCTCTGCCTCTCATGTTCTCGAATTTATCTAGATAGTAGTCTCAAAGACACTTTTTTTCTTTTGAAATGGCTTTGACATTGACTCCTGGTTTTTGATACATATCCCAGAACTTACCGCTTCACCATACATGACTATAAGTGTTTCTCTGTTGACCCCAGTCGCTGGGGAATCTTTTCTCTTATATTTTTCTTTCATAGCATTGTTAGAATAACTAATAAAGACTTTTTACATTATCCATGTCCACACTTCTCAACGCCTTTTTCCTTAAAGTATCAAATTGTATGGCCCCTATTTTTTTAAAATAGTCATAAGTGTTTTATTTTATTTTTTTTAATATATGAAATTTATTGTCAAATTGGTTTCCATACAACACCCAGTGCTCATTATGGACCCTATTTTTAATTTTTTTTTTTACATTTATTTATTTTTGAGAGACAGAGTGAGACAGAGAGCTAGTGGAGGAGGGGCAGAGAGAGGAGAAGACACGGAATCTGAAGCAGGATCCAGGCTCTGAGCAAGCGTTCAGCACAGAGCCCAATGTGGGGCTCGAACCCATGAACCGTGCGATCATGACCTGAGCCGAAGTCAGACATTTAACCGAGTGAGCCATCCAGGTGCACTGGCCCCTATTTTCAAAAATTCTCCACTATCTTATCCTAACCTACCAATATAAAGCAATTGGTTATTATTATTATTATTATCATTATTATTATTATTTAAATTCAAGTTTGTTAACATACAATACAGTCTTGGCTTCAGGAGTAGAACCCAGTGATTCATGTTCAACGTATGACACCCAGCGCTCATCCCGAAAAGTGCCCCCTCCTTAATGCCCATCACCCATTTAACCCATCCCCCACTCAACACCCTTCCAGCAACTCTCACTTTGTTCTCTGTATTTAAGAGTCTCTTATGGTTTGCCTCCCTCATTGTTTTTATTTTATTTTTCCTTCCCTTCACCTATGTTCATCTGTTGATTTTCTCAAATTCCACATATGAGTGAAATCATATGATATCTGTCTTTCTCTGACTTATTTTGCTTAGCATAATACACTCTAGTTCCATCCATGTTATTGCAAATGACAAGATTTCATTCTTTTTCATTGCCAAGTAGTATTCCATTGTATATATATACCACATCTTCTTTATCCATTCATCAGTTGATAGACATTTGGGCTCTTTCCATACTTTGGCTATTGTTGATAGTGCTGCTGTAAACATTGGGGTGCATGTGCCCCTTTGATTAAAAATGCTGATTCAAAGCAATTGGTTTCTAGCTCTTTAAATCTTTCCTTGACTTTAGACAGGCTCATTGACCTATATGTACACTATTACCATGCCTGTCTCTGAAGCTTTGCTCTATTTTCTTTGTCTAGAATGTCCTCTCCAATTCCTGTCTCCCATCTCCCACCAAACCAAATCCCTCCCATTTTACAAAATTTTCCTTTTCAAGGAAAAACATATAACTTAGTCATCACTAATCAGATATTGATAGTCTATGCAGCAAATACTGGGGTTTCTAACTACATGCATTACAGTAGATTTTAACTAGTCACTGACTTCTACTTTTTCTTCAATGTCAGTTGACCTTCTTTCCTGAGAAAACAATGTAATTCCTTTTGTGGTCAAAATTTGTGCTATCTAATCTTCTTGTATTTTCTTTTATCTAGCATATGTGCACAACAATTCTTTTTGCTTTAGTGATTGGGGAGGAGAGAAGATTTTACCCAAAAAGAGAACACTTATCATACCCTTCTGAAGAACTTTGTCATTTCCTTTGTATGACATTTGACCCAGAGATCAGGGTGATCTTTTGGTCAACCGTGTTTGGTTTTGTGTCTTTAATGGTATTCAGATGAGATGTTTAACTTCTAGCTTTGAATCTTTTTAGACATTGGTATCAGAATATTTCTTTTTTTAGGTTTATTTATTTATTTTGAGAGAGAGTGTGAGCAGGGGAGGGGCAGAGAGAGGGAGGGAGAGAATCCTGGCAGGCTCCATGCTGTCAGCACAGAGCCCAATGCGGGACTTCATCTCACGAACCTTGAGATCTTGACCCGAGCTGAAAGAAAGAATTGGATGTTTAATTGACTGAGTGCCCCAGTATCAGAATATTTCTCGTTTTACTCTTGGTGTGTCTGCTGATAATCGTTTGGTGTGCAAGGGCCACCTTTGAAAAAAGAGAACTGTCAATTGCTTCTCCTATAATTATGATCTTATAGGTCATGTCAGAATATTCTGGGGCTTGAGTTGAGACTCTTCATGTAGGCATCTGTGATTATCTCCAAAGCTAATGCCCTCTTCCTTCTAGGTATTTACCTTTCCCTCTGCCCAGAAAACCTTCTTTCTTTTTCTTAACTACTGTTTCTGTGCCAAATTCCCTCCACACCATCCTCAGAATTTCCTTCTCTTCTTCCAGTGAGCCACTTGGAACCTACAGGTGTGCATCCAATATGCTCCCTGAGCCCTTGCGTGCTCCATATCATAGCCCTTAGCGGGTGGCGATGTTATTGCTTGTTATCTTGACTAAATCTCCACTAGATTGTAAACACTGGAAGGCCAGGGAGTAAGCTAATCTTTTTTGAGCAATTATACCTTTCATACACTCTTGGTGTATGAGATGAATGTAAACTATACAGCCATAAATCCTTACAATTTAAGGATGACTGGTTAGATCTCTTACATTAGTTTTCCATAGTTAATTCTTAACAGAATTTTCCTATAATAGAAAATTTTTCAACGATATATATATTCAATCATATATATTATTTTCAATCATATATAATGGGAAATTCCATAAAGCATGGAGTTTAGTTATGTTTCTCTATAACTCTCAATGCATTCTTTTGTCACTATTCATGTGCTGTACATTGTTGTAGCAATACTATTATGTTGTTTTACTTAATCTCACTGACTTTATGCACATACATCTTTATTTGAACACAGTCCCTTTAAAAACAAAACCCAAATCTTGGATTTATTGTAAATAACAACAGCATTCAATCTCTAGTCTTTTGAGGCTACTTGTATTTCTTCCAGGACTTATGTTTCTAAGGAGATAGGTTTGCTTCTTTTTATTTGGATTCTGTAAACAGCAACAATTATGAACTTTACACTTTGTGATTGTTGGCAGAACCCTTTGTAAACAGTTATTTTTTTTCAACGTTTATTTATTTTTTGGGGGGACAGAGAGAGACAGAGCATGAACGGGGGAGGGGCAGAGAGAGAGGGAGACACAGAATCGGAAACAGGCTCCAGGCTCTGAGCCATCAGCCCAGAGCCCCACGCGGGGCTCGAACTCACGGACTGCGAGATCGTGACCTGGCTGAAGTCGGATGCTTAACCCACTGCGCCACCCAGGCTCCCCCTTAGTAAACAGTTATACAGGAAACTTGAAAGACAAGTAAGTATGTAGGATCTGGTCATTGGATCATGGTGATTACTATTAAGTTGGGTTAGCTTTACTGAAGGGAAGATTTTTTTATTATTATTTTTTAGAGAGGAGAGAGAAAGAGAGAGAGAGAGAGACATAGAAAGGGAGAGCATGAGTGGGGAAAGGCAGAGAGAGGTAGAGAGAATTTCAACTCAAGCAGGCTCCACGCTCAGTGTGGAGCCCGATGCGGGGCTTGATATCATGATGCTGAGATTACAACCTGAGCCAAAACCAAGGGTTGGACACTCAACTGACTGAACCACCCAGGTGCCCCAAAGGAAAAATTTATTTAAAGAGTGCTTTCCAAGTCAACTCATCATTTGTCTAGTGGGAATTTGTGTCCTAGAACAAATGGAGTAATCATTTATTTAAGTTTTCAAGTAAATACCCTTATGGGTGGAGGGCCTATGGTACAAACTTTTACTCAGATTTCATCATAACAGCCATCACACCTGGAGAATCCATTATGCATCATGGGAACTCAAGGTTGGGCTAGAATTTCTAGGAAGTTAGGATGAGGCGGAGTGAGTGGAAAAATCTAACATGTTTGTTAAAGATTAAATTATTCTCTTTACAGAAAAACTGCAGGTGGCAGAATGAGTCACGTTCAGCCTAGACCCCAAAATGGCACCTCTGGGCATTCTCTAGGGTCAGCAGATAATTTGTAGAACTGTGCAGAGAGTTTCCTACAAGGTGTTACGATAGGTTGTGTCCCCAGACCAGCAGTATGAGAAAACTAATGGCCTTTATCTTACCTGAGTGAGTCATGTGAAGAAGGAACCTTCAGTAACTGGCATTTTCCTCTGTGCCATCACTGCTGGGATTTGTGTTTCATCACATCTATTGCTTACTTGTCTTATCCTGTAACAAGTGAAAATGCCGTCTTGTTTGACTAGGAGTTTGTGTCACAGCCAACTTTCTCCTTTATAGTCAAAAACACATTCCTTTGAGGAGAAAGACTCCAGTAACCTGTAATGGTTGTGATGACTCTGTGAGGAGACAAATGAGGTCTTCGATAGTCACACATCAGCAACTGTTTTGCTGAGACCCAAAGGATTGTGATGGTAAACTAAACATAATGACATTGTTCTATTGCCTTCTGGCCCCGTCAATGCTCGGGGACAGAAAACACGGTTGTTATAAATAGTGCCATGGCCTTCAGAGCAGCCCTCCAAAAGCTTGGAGGCCTGGACGTAAAACAGGTCCCTGAAAGAACAACCCATTAGTCATGGTATTAAAGCCAGTACTCTAGGTCTGTGTTCATTTTCAGCTTTTCCGATATTAATGCATTTAAATATCTCAGGAGAGTTCACTTACCCCATCAACCCCTGTATAAAAACAGAACAAGACAAAACAAAAAACAAAACATAAACAGGCAAAACAACTCACTTAAAGTTTTAAGTAAAACTTTCCAATTTGGCAGAGGTGCTAAAATAATTTTCACCAGTTACTCAGTATGATAGTTATTCCCACACTTCTGGAGCAATGGCAATGGACAAACCAAACCGGAGCTTGGAGATCAGTGGGTTCAGAGACCCGGGATCAGATCTTAGCTTTGCTGCTTTGTAACCTGGAAAAAGTCGCTAACCTACCTAGACCGCCATGTTTTTTTGAGTGTATACTTCTGAAGAGATTGTTATGTGATTGGCACGGTCCTAAGCACTTTATATTTAATTTCTATGATGCTATCGGGTGAGTAACGTCTCTCTCTTCACTTTAAGAGTGGGAAAAGTGAAGCATTGAGAGGTCAAAAGTTATCTGAGGGGATGAAGGAGGAGGCAGAACCACCATTCGGACCCCAGCTGGTATGACAGCCAGTGCTACTGGCCACAGTGCAATGCACTATGCCAACCCACCGCTCCCTTACCCACACACACAACGAAAGAGGTCCCTGTGAAGAGCCCATGTACTTCTTTCTCTTGTGCTTAGTGTCTAGTCAGTCAGTGTCTAGTCAGTAAAAACTTAGGTATATCTACTTCAAAAATAACTAAGGGTAAGAGAGCTTTTCTTGAGAGCTAAAATCTTTAGCAAGATTACTGACTTATAAATGAAATTTTTATTTGCCATGGGTCCCCAACAGACTCATAAATATCTTCCAAAATTATTTCTTTCCAAAAATATTTCAAAATACTCTCTGAGGAGAATTATTACCTAAATTCTAAGTCTTTCACTTTGGCTGGTGCTGAGCTGATGCCCTTGGAGCCTTAATGCCCCTTATCAGTGTTTTTTATACTCTCTTCAGATCTGCTGGGTTAAACCCTTGGACGTATATACTATGACTTATCTTGGGAATTTTTAACTACCAATTATAAATTACCAATTTATTTACCAATTATACCAATTTACCAATTACTTATTACCAATTTAATTACCAATTATAAATTAACTTAGAAGAATCAATTTGCATGTGCTCTGTTGAAAATCGAGCTCTGGTTGAACTTTTAAAAAATCTTTTTCCCATCAGTCATCAAACGGTGTTCTTGATGTTTACATCAATTCTTCTAAGACCGTGCATTGTTTGATGGCCAAGCATGGGGGTGAAAAACTTGATTCATCCAATTAATCTGTAATCAATGATTCAGAATGCTAAGTTTAGCCGTATGCTAGATAATGATGGAGGAAACCATGAAGAAAGCATATTTACAGTAGGGGGATTTGAAATGAGAGCTAAGTTTTCTCTTTCTGTCTGTCTTTCTAATGTTTGTGAGTGTTTGCGGGGGCCTGTTTGTGGGAAAGCTAAAAAAAAGATGACTTTGAGGAATAAAGAGAAGTCATTAAAACCTTCTTTAATTACTCATTCGTTCCAAAGTTTCTAGGGGAAAGTTGACTCTTGGTCTACTTATCCTTTTGACAATTTCTTGTGAAATGCACTTGGGACACCTGCCTCACCTTTCACCTCACTGCTGTTTCCCATTCTCTTGTGACTCATAGCAGCAATTCCACCCCTTCTTAAAAAAAAAAAAAAATGTGTGGCAGCTGCTTTGGAAGCATTACTGAGTCAGTCAGAAGTGAGGCAGGATGCCAAAAGGCTGATTCACTCCCCAGAACATGGAGGAGGACAATTAGAGAATTAAAGGTCGTAACGTCAGTTGTGGCAGTAAGGGCTTATACAGTGGTTTATGCAAGCTCGCTTACTACCTGTGACACCACAGGAAATTCACCATGATTTTGCATTCAAACACCTATGTTACTCTTGTCTTAACCTGTTTGGTCTGGGTACATATCAGGTAAAAAGACTAGGACCATCCTTCCTAAGGTTTTTTGGACAAGTTTTAAAATACAAAGGAAAAAAAAAAAGGTCAGCGAATTACGTTTAGGATCTCTTCTGTTTCATTTTTCTTGGGACACATCCAACAGGGTAACCAAATTCCTTAGGTCAGGATTCTAGAGCAGGCCCAGAAAATTTGGGTCAAGTACACCCAGGTATGTACTATTAAGTGTTATAATTGTCTCATACATTTGCACTGAGAAACATTTCATTATGAAACTTGAAGTACCTAAAAAATAATAATCATAATAAAACCAAGCAAATACATTAAAAAAAAACCCGGGTACACAGAGCTCCTATGTAAAACTTTAATGTACATATTTGCATTATTCTGACTCTAAAACCCAATAAGGTGGGTCTATTTCACTGAAAAAAAAAAGTTAAAAAAAAAAGGTTAAAAATACATGGAGACAACTAGAGCATAGTTTGTTTGATCTTTGGTTCATTCAGATATCTTACCCAGTGAATCAGAGCTTTGTTTCCTATAAGTGAAGATTAATAGATCTGTATTTGATTTCATTGTAAGGCTGATAGAACAGTCTCTCTACCACTTAAGTCTCCATTTTGTCTAGGGTCACTTTCTCAAACATTAGTTTAAATTCACCTGCTCACCTCTCACCTTTTCCAAATGAGAATTAAGCATGAATTTACATAGGTCAGCCCCTACAGTTGAGGGCTTGAGTAGGGTTTGAAATGCCACCTGACCATCTTTCACATGTGAAGCATAGAGCTTTGGCAACGTGTTAACGTTCAAATGGACAAATGAGAAGTTTGAGCAAAGGTACCAAGAATAGCATCCTTCTCCCACTGTCTGGAGTGGGAGAGAGAAATTGGAGGACACAGAGTTGAAAATAACCGACATGAAAGCGGTGTGGAGAATCAAAGCTTACGGATCAATACGTAGAAGACAACAAAAGTCAATGAACGTGTAAGAAGAATGCTGACTGTAGGTGAGCATTCTTCCCATTGGTCCGTCCCTCTTTTCTGTGTTGTGTGGTTGCCCATTTCTATGTAAATAAAGCATGGAGTCTTGAGGGACTCCAAACTTGTTAGGTGGTTTTTTTTTTTTTTTTAATTTTGACACTTAGGTTTTCTATTCTGTCTGAGAAGCTGCTTTTCTTCTCAGCAAGGCAATATTTTAACACAAGGGATGGTAAATTTCCATGGTACAGATGGTGTCTTTATTTTTTCCTTTGTAGCTTTGAGAGAAGCAAGTGCTATGTTCTGAGTAAGTATCTAAAGTTGGGGCTTCTAGAAGCTCTTCCCTCAAAAAAAAATGGTACCTCATTTTTTTCTCATCTTATTTTCAAACAAGTTGAGAAATAATCGACACAGAGGTCCAAATATCATCTTTACACCTAACAGAGACTAGTTGGGAGACCTGAGATTTGTTTGTTAATCAAGTGGACTTGCTTAGTTAGATTCACTTTAGTTGGACTCACCGACCCAGTCCCACCAATGATGGTAGATGGGCCACAAGGATGGGGCTTGTCTAAGTAGTACTTTTGCCATAGAGGCATAAAGCAGAATTTCTGCCCTCTATGGGCAGACTCATTCTCATGAGGAATATCTAGGAGCTGAGTCAAGCAAACCCAGTTATTCCTCTATTTACCAGTCAGATAAGTCAGTCACCTCCTTAATACGAGATGAGTAAAGGTGATAAGAGAGATGCAGAGTTATGTAATTTGAACTCCTTTCTTAGGAAGGAAATAGTAGGTTTTAGCAAGAACTGTTCTCCACCTATGTTTGCCCTTGATGGATATAGTGGATGGCCATTCATGGGCACATCATATGTTTATGACTGTGCATGTTACATATGCTATAGGATGCTTGATGCTGGAGATGTTTTAAAAGAAATGATCATAGTAGAAATGGCTAGTTTATTTGTTTTGTTATAGGATGTTGGTGTTTTGTGGTTATTCCCTTCCCTTCCAAATATAGGTTTCCATAAGTAGTTACATAACCATCCTATCACTTCCCTTCCTGTTTAAATTGCTCCAGTGGTTTCCCACTTAGATGTAATCCATACTCTTCATGATGCACAAGGCCTAAAAGACCTCTACAGTGTGGACTTTGCCTTCTCTAAACTCCCATTTCTCCTTAGTCACTCTGCTCTGGAAACAGAAGCATTTGGCTGTGCTTGTTTACAATTTTACATACACATGTTTAAAAAAAAATTGGCTATATAAAGTTTATTTCTACTTCAAGTGCACTTGCTGTCCCCTTTGCCTGGAATCTTTGCATGTTTGAGTCCTTCGTGCTATTTAAGTATTAGCTCAAATGTCATTTTCCCAGAAAGGTCTTCCTAGATCATCTAGTCGGAAGTAGTCACCCAACCACCCAGTCACCTGATTGCTCTACTGTGTGCATAGCCCTTACTGTCTTCCGATGGTTTTGTTTGTTGCTTATCATTTATCTTGTTTCTCTCATCAGGGGACTGAAAGCTCCATTAAACCAGTGGGGCTGTCCATCTGTTCACTTTTGTACATCCCAACCATGCACTCAGTAGGAGCTTGTCAGTCTTTGATGAACAAACCAATAGTTCCCCTCATCCCACTACTGCTGAATAAAAACAACACCCTGTATATACAGCAAATAGTTCAAAGGCCATGCCAAAGCATAGTGTCAGTCTTGGGTTGATGAAGGTGAGGATGCATTTCTTAACCAGTTTGGAGCCAGCTAACAAAAAGGAATACAGCATGTTAACCAACACACCTTGACAAAGTTGAGAAAAATTCCTATAGTTCATAAAATTGTATCAGATTTCACTGGTTAAAAGATTTGAATGGCTGGAGAGTTTCCAGGATCCAAAGCAATTTCCATGCAACATTTCTTGTTTCATCAAAACTGTATTGAAAAGATGGGCGTGGAAACAGACCAGCTTTAGTTTGGATCTCAAGTGTTGTCTGTAAAAACAAGGCATTATGTAGATTTCAAAGACCAGGTGTGCTATTTTGGGGGCATAATGTACCGGTGTAGATAATCAATTCCTGGGTCTTATATTTGGACCACCTCTTATGACTGGCTTTTAGGGAAATGACATGGTATCTTATGTTTGGAGCTGTAGCTTGGCCTCCCATTTTCTGCTTTATTTACCCTAATGGACCAACATTGGAAAAGTTGAGTATTTCAAAGGTAATGCTGATGGAACGGTTGAATGTTATTTGAAACTGAATTTCAGTTTTGGAGGTTCTGTTTGTTGTGCATCTCAGTGTGTGCAAGTACGTTTGAACTCTTATGCCACTTCCCACCGAGCAAACCTGGTGTTCTAGACAAATCTGGACTAATACATAGTGGTTAGGACTAATACATAGAGGTTCTCCTCCCCTCCTTCATCCCAAAGAATTTATTTAGTACCAGAAATGTGATAAGAAAGCCTGAAAGGTGGGGCCTCCTCCCAGGGCAGGGGCAACTCACAGGTGTAGGGCATGAAGCCAGGAAGGGAGCAACTAAATATTTTCCTCTTTTTCATAACTTTAAATTATACAATTATATTTATACTTAATGTATATTTATCTGTGTATCTTTAATTCACACCTCTTCAGTTTTCTAGCATTAGTTGCTTTTTCATAGCTAATCCTTATTAAATCTTACTTTCCTTACTGGCACAAGAACAGACACTCAGATCAATGGAATAGAATAGAGAACCCAGAAATGGACCCACTAATGGGTCAACTAATGGCCATTAGTTGACCCACTAATGGCCAACTAATCTTTGACAAAGCAGGAAAGAATATCCAATGGAATAAAGACAGTCTTTTCAGCAAGTGGTGCTGAGAAAACTGGACAGAGACATGCAGAAGAATGAACCTGGACCACTTTCTTACACCATACACAAAAATAAACTCAAAATGCATGAAAGACCCCAACGTAAGACAGGAAGCCATCAAAATCCTCGAGGAGAAAGCAGGCAAAAACCTCTTTGATCTTGGCTGCAGCAACTTCTTACTCAACATGTCTCCAGAGGCAAGGGAAACAAAAGCAAAAATGAACTATTGGGACCTCATCAAGATGAAAAGCTTCTGCACAGTGAAGGAAACTAAAAGGCAACCAACAGAATGGGAGAAGATATTTGCAAATGACATATCAGATAAAGGGTTAGTATCCAAAATCTACAAAGAACTTATCAAACTCAACACCCAAAAACCAAATAATCCAGTGAAGAAATGGGCCAAAGACATGAATAGACACATCTCCAAACAAGACATCCAGATGGCCAACTGACACATGAAAAAATGCTCAACATCACTCATCATCAGGGGAATACAAATGAAAACCACAATGAGATACCACCTCACACCTGTCAGAATGGTTAACATTAACAACTCAGGCAACAACTGATGTTGGCAAGGATGTGGAGAAAGAGGATCTTTTGCATTGTTGGTGGGAATGCAAGCTGAGACAGCCACTCTGGAAAACAGTATGGAGGTTCTTCAAGAAACTAAAAATAGAACTACCCTATAACCCAGCAATTGCACTAGTAGGCATTTATCCAAGGGATACAGGTGTGCTGTTTCAAAGGGACACATGCACCCCCATGTTTATAGCAGCACTATCAACAATAGCCAAAGTATGGAAAGAGCCCAAATGTCCATCGATGGCTGAATGGATAAAGAAAATGTGGTATATATACAATGGAATATCACTCGTCAGTCAAAAAGAATGAAATCTTGCCATTTGCAACTACATGGATGGAACTGGAGGGCATTATGCTAAGTGAAATTAGAGAAAGACAAAAATCATATGACTTCACTCATATGAGGACTTTAAGAGACAAAGCAGATGAACATAAAGGAAGGGAAACAAAAATAATATAAAAACAGGGTGGGGGACAAAACAAAAGAGACTCATAAATACGGAGAACCAACTGAGGGTTGCTGGAGAGGTTGTGGGAGGGGGATGGGCTAAATGGGTAAGGGGCATTAAGGAATCTACTCCTGAAATCATTGCTTTACTGTATGCTAACTAATTTGGATGTAAATTTTTAAAAATAAAAAATAAAGTTAAAAAAATAAAATAAATAAATGGAAAAGTTTTCTTACTTTCCATTTCAAATTGTTCATTGCTAGCACATAGAAATACAATGGATTTTTATATATTGATCTGAACTCTTTTATTAGTTCTCATAGTTCTTTAGTGGATTTCTTGGGATTTTCTATATACAAGATCATGTCATATGCAAATAAACAAAGTTTTATTTCTTGCCTTGCCAAACATAAATAAATAAATAAATCTTACTTTCTTATTCTCCACTCATGTGCTGTAGTTCAGAAACACAGATTTATTTAGACTATGCCTCATGGATTTCTGGTGTCTGTACTGGATTTCTGAAGTTGGCTCAAGGATCAAGCTGCCTCATGTTAATATGGAATAGTCCAGGCATGGACAAGATAGTGTCATAAGGGAGATATGCCAAGAGCTCATTCTGTCCCCAACCCAAATACCTCCAATTGTGGGTGCCTGAAAAAAAATTAAAGAAGCAAAATTAATATACCTAGGTCCAAAGGGGATAAGCTAAATTCAGCTTTAAACTCAGAGCAGTATCCACAGGAGGAACCTGAACAGTGCCTCCCCCTCGAGTTGAAGGCAGCAAGCAGGATCCAGTAAGTTAAACTCCTTTGGAGAGCAGTCTGCCTTTGGATATGTCATCTTTACTCATCTCAGGGTCAATCCCTTTTAAATTCCTCTTCAAAGAGACAATTCATGGGCTATGGGCCCGGGTCTTAGAAATCTTTCCCAATTTAAAATTCTACCCTCTTGGCAAGGATTGTCAAGTAAAGAAATAAAGTTTGTGGAAATAAATTAAGATTCAGTTGTTGACCGCTATGTTATGTCTCATAGCATGAATAAAAGCACTAAATGTTTATTATCATCTTTAGTATAGAGCTGTCAGAAGTCTACTCAATGAGAACAGGGATTTGGGCTTATTCACTGTTGTCTAGAAAAGTACCTGGCAAAAGATCAAAGCATATTTCTTGAAAAATTGCATCAGTGCATTGGTGAAGATTTTACATGCTGTCATACTTGTTGGAGTCGGAGAGTTCATTTGGCCCTAATAAAGAAACTCTCCTACCTCAGGTCTCAGGGCAGATCAAAAAAGGGAAACGTATCCTCATGATCTCCGACCTATGTGACACTCATCATTTTTGACTTACTAACGCTTAAGAGTTTGACGAACAGAATGCCTGGCCATTCATCCCTGCCACTTCCTGTCAGCTCATGCATAGATAACTCACTCAACCAAGAGAACAGATAACCCATGGGCTAAGCCTTCCACCAGTTGCATCACTCAGGAAAATAATTGACCAGAGAAGGAGTCTAGCTTTTTCTTGCACATAATGGGTAGGAGAGTGCAGAGAACAAGGGACCTGCTATAGAACTCTTTCTGCATTTCAAGTAGAAATTCTCACTTGAGCAGGGCAGAAGAAAGACATCACATAAATCATTGACATTGACTTCCTATGGGAATGGGCCCCTCTTTGACTTGTAGCCCCAAGTCTTTGCACAAATAGAACCGGTTAGCCAGCAGTTACCCCAGAGGAAGCAGAACAAGCATCTCTCTGGATACTTGATGGCATTTGCTGCTTTACTCTCCCACGGAGTTATTTGAAAGTAGCTAGCCTTCTGCATACCTAGAGAGAGTCTAATGATTTCTAAAGACGTAAGACATTATGTAGCTTCATCTCTAAGGAAAGGCAGTAGGAAAAGGATTCTGACTCTTATCTGTGTCTTTCCTCTCAGCGTTTTGTGCCAATTTCTAGACATGTATACGGAGTATGATCTCAGCAACCAAACAGTTATCAGAGCATTTTTAGTTATCCACAAAAATTTAGTCCTAAATGTGGACAAGTCAGTGTCGTAAGAAAGAAGATTCGTGCCATAGCACAGAAGAAATCAAGAATTGTTGGTTTTATTTAAAAATAAAAAATTAAAAGCTAAAATTAAAAAAAAATCCCTTACTAGTGAATGAGCATTATTTTTTTATTTTTGTTTAGATTTGCTTTGGAGTCTCTAAACATTTCCCCTTCTTACATCTTCCAACTCTTGGCACCTTACTTTACTTCTTTCTTTAAATGTTTATTTATTTATTTTGAAAGAGAAAGAGGTTTGGGGAGGGAGGGGCAGAGAGAGAGAGAGACATTGAATCCCAAGCAGGCTCCATGCTGTCAGTGAAGAGCCAGATGGGCAGGACTCAAACTCATGAACCACAGTCACAAACTGTTAGATCATGACCTGAGTCGATGCTCAACAACTGAGCCAGCCAGCCGGCCTGGCACCTTACTTAAATTGATAATATTCAGGACTCCCTTTTGTGCTATGAGAGGATTTGTTGGAGGGATAAACATATATATATATATATATATATCTCCATGGCTAATAATTATTCGATAGTTATTGTGCTCCAGGCTCATGACATCTCCCTGAGACAGGTTCTATGTTGATCTACAGTTTGGAATAAACATTAAAGTGACAGAGTTCTGATTAAAAACAAGTTTTTATTTGCTCAAAATTGACCATTAAGTCAAAAACTAAAACTATAAGCCCAGAAGAAATTATGAGAGAAAATCTCTGTAAATTTGGGTACGCAAAGATTTCTTAGAGCAAAAAACAAAAAACTGAAAAACAGAACAAAACAAACAACAAAAAATCCCACAAACAAAAAAATTCCTCGTAGTTTTGAAAGATGTTAAGAAATTAAAAAGGCAAAAACAGATTGGGAGAACATATTGACAAAGTCCTATCTAATAAATAATTCTTTTTTTTTTTAACCTTTATATGAGAGAGAGAGAGAGAGGCAGAGTGTGGGAAGAAGAGGGTCAGAGAGAAAGGGAGACACAGAATCAAAAGGAGGCTCCAGGCTCTGAGCTGTCAGCACAGAGCCTGATGCGGGGCTCGAACTCACGGACTGTGAGATCACGATCTGAGTGGAAATCAGAGGTTTAACTGACTGAGCCACCCAGGTGCCCCTAATAAATAATTCTTATACATGAGTAAGAAGAGGATAACCAGATTTTAAAATATTTTGAACGACCATTTCTCTAAAAAAGATATATGGATGGCATAAAAGAATATAAAAAGATGTTCAACATCATTAGTCATCTGGGATATGAAAATTGAAAGCGTGACAGGTACCACTACCCACCCACAAAAATGTCCAAAATCCTACAGAGCAACAATGCCAATGGATGGAAAGGCTGTGAAGCAATTATAACCCTCATATATTGGTGTGGGAATGCAAAATGATACAGTCAGTTTGAAAAAGAGTTTGGTAATTTCTATATAAACATACACTTGCCATAAGACTAGACATTCCCAGTTCTAAGTATTTTCCAAAGAAATGAAAACATAGGTTAAAAACAAACAAAAAAAGCATATACTTTATTCATATTATCAGCTTTTCAAAAGAGTAGACCCCCTCCTCTATGTTCATCTGTTTTGTTTCCTAAATTCCCATATGAGTGAAATCATATAGTATTTGTCTTTCTCTGACTGACTTATTTTGCTTAGCATTATACCCTCTAGCTCCATCCACATTGTTGCAAATGGCAAGATTTCATTCTTTTTGATTGCCAAGTAATATTCCATTGTATATATACCACATCTTCTTTATCCATTTGTCAGTCAATGGACATTTGGGCTCTTTCTAGAGTTTGGTTATTGATAAATTCCAAAAGAAAGAAAAAGAAAAGGAAAAAGGAAAAAAAAGAGAGAGAGAGAGGGAAAGAAACCATAAGAGACTCTTAACAATTGAGAACAAATTGAGGGTTGATGAAGGGAGGTGGGTGGGGAATGGGCTAAATGGGTGATGAGCATTAAGGAGGGCACTTGTTGTGATGAGCACTGGGTATTGTATGTAAGTGATGAATCACTGAATTCTCCTGAAACCAATACTGCACTGTATGTTAACTAACTAGAATTTAAATAAAAATTTGAAAAGAAAAAAAAAAGCAGCTCCAAAACAATATAACCAAAATCAACTTCTGAATGGGTAAACAAAATGTGTTATACCAATACAATGGAATGCATCTTAGCAATAAAAAGGAACAGCTCTTACACAAGCAATAGCTGAACAAATTTCAAATCCTTTGCTGGTTGAAAGAAACCATGCACAGAAGACTGTATGTTGGACTGTACTTATATGAAATTCTGAAAAGGGCAAAGGAGTAATGACAGAAAGCAAATCAGTGTTTGACAGGGACAGGGAGTAGGGGCAGGAGAATTTGGGGCTATTTAAATCCTCTTTATCTACATTGTAGTGGTGGTTACATGACTGGAGACATTTGTCAAAGTCCACTGGACTCTACACTTAAAATGGGTTCATTTTTATTACATGTAAATTATGCCTCAATAACACTTATAAAAAATCTAAGTAAATGGGGCAGGATTATACGGAGCGATATTTAAAAGTTGCTTTTCTTCTCCTTTTCTTGTATGCGTTACGCTTACCCCATGATGACTTCCAGCAAAGATTTTTTTTTTTTTTCAATAAGCTGCCACTGGGGAAGGCACAGATATAGTCCAGAACTGTGCTATCTAATCTAGGAGACACTAACCTAGTGTCTGCTTGAATTCCAATTAATTAAAACTAAATAAGATGTAAAATTCAGTTCCTGTATCACACTAACTACATTTCAAAAGCCAATAGTTGTATGTGACTAGTGGCCACTGTATAGTGGCAATTAGGGGCAGACAGAGGGAGACACAGAATCTGAAGCGGGCTCCAGGCTCTGAGCTGTCAGCCCAGAGCCCGACATGGGGCTCAAACTCATGACCCGTGAGATCATGCCCTGAGCTGAAGTCAGACGCTTAACTGACTGAGCCACTCAGGTGCCCCTAGAAGAACACATTTCTAAATAAATTTTATAAGCAAATAGCACAAACAAGAATGTGAAAGACTTCTGATTTACAAAAATCAAGCTTTGCTGACTATGAGAATGGATTACAGAGGGTGTCACAACTTTCGAGAGAAAGTGTCAGCCCTTTCCTCCCCAAAAGGGACTCATCAAGATCAATGAATCCCCAGACGTTGTTAGCAAGGACAGAGAACATATAAGGCAGATCAACCATCCTCCTTAGAATGCCAGGACAACATCCAAGTTCACTCAAGCTTAATCATCTTGGAAAACAGAAGAGGAGGGAAATCTCAAAGGACTAAGAGTTCCTAGAATTTGACAGGATAGCTGCTTAAAGAAGGCATGGGGTTTGTATGGAGATGATCCAGTTACCATGACTTAGCAAGACAAAGCTGTCAGCCACCAACAGAAATAGGCCTTGTCAAGAGGACTAGGAAGAAAAGATTGTTGCAGTTCATAAAATTGATCTAACTTTACCAAATCAGAATTTTTCACACATTTTCTAACAGTGACTCGAAAGAAGAAATGCATGTCTTGTCCCAACCTCAAATACATTCACGCATGTGTAATTGAAACAAAAATTTATCCTAGTTACAAGCAGTGCCATATATTTTCTATTCTCATCTATTTTATTACATTTGAAGAAAAAAAATGTTGGTCAAGATCCCTAAATGGTTTCATCATTCATTCCTGGGTCAAAATCTACTATAAATACAATGTAATACATTTTTCATTTGGAAAGCAGGAAAGTGAGAATGAGTTAGCATAAAGGGTACTGAGTAAGAGCTAGACCACGTCCTTTTCAGGTCCCTGGGGATAAATGAATTCTAGATGGAGAGTCTTGTAAATTCATCCCTTCAAAAAATACTGAGTACTTAAAGCAAGTCGAGTTCTGTTTTAGGCATTCTAACCACAGATGACATTATTTTACTTATCGTAGTTATGTAATGTATGTTTTTAAGCTTATTTATTTTGAAGGGGATAGAGAGAAAGAGAGAGAAAGAGAGGGAGAGAGAGAGAACGCACAAGCAGGGAAGGAGCAGAGAGAGAGGGAGACACAGAATCCTTAGCAGGCTTCACACTGTCTGGGCAGAGCCCGACACGGGGCTCAAACCCACAAAATGGAAGATCATGACCCGAGCTGCTATCAAGAATCACATGCTTAACTGACTGAGTCACCCAGGCACCCCATCATACTATGTAATGTATTTTAATATCTGGTAGACCAATCTTTGTTAATTACTTTTCTTTTCTAAAATATTCCTAGCTAGTCTCATAGATCTACTGGTGGGCTATGTTGTATGGTGGTTGATCACTTGGACTTTAGAGTTAAAGGGCCTTAATTTAAATCTCAGTTCTACCATCTACACTTGAGAAACTCTAAAGACTCTGAGGGAAAACAGCTCCCATTGAAGATAAACCCATGATGAATATTTACAAAGCACTGGAGGAAAGTTCTTATGTGTTAGTAGGATCTGTTTCTGGATCCTTTATTTCTGTTTTATTGATCTATTGCTGTGCTAGTTCCAGATTGTTATTATTCAATGTGTTACGGGTATATTTCACCATATGAAAGGATAAGTCCTTCCCTATTACTGTATTTTTCATTCTTCTCGGTTATTTTCATTTTTTGTTTTCCTTCCGAGGATACTTAGAATAAGTTTATTGGGTTAAGACAACTGAGAGTGTGATTTGAATTGCCTTCAGTCTGGGGAAAGACAGCCTTTCTACAGCATTAATTCTTTCCACTCAAACATGTGCCATGTGTATTTCTATCCACGTCTTGTTTTATGGTCTTATTATGCTTCACAGTTTTTGGAGGACTCTTTCTTTCTTTCTTTCTTTCTTTCTTTCTTTCTTTCTTTCTTCCCTCTTTCTTTCCTTCTTTCTTTCCTTCTTTCTTTCTTTCTTTCTTTCTTTCTTTCTTCCCTCTTTCTTTCCTTCTTTCTTTTCTTTCTTTCTTTCTTTCTTTCTTTCTTTCTTTCTTTCCCTTCTTTTGAGAGAGAGAGAGAAATCACGAGCAGGGGAAAGGCAAAGAGAAAGGGAGAGATAGAGAATCCCAAGCAGGCTCCACAATGTCAGCCTGTAGCCCGATGCAAGGCTTGAATTCATGAACTGTGAGATCATGACCTGAGCCGAAATCAAAAGTTGGCGCTTAACCAACTGATCCACCCAGGTGACACCTGACTATATTCTATTATAAACTGTAACTTGCTCAATTTTTTTGTTATTTCTTTTTAACATTTGTACATAATCATTTTATATTCTTTGCCAGGCAATGTCAATATCAAAATTCCTTGTTTATTGCTCTTACTTTCTCTCAATCATGATGACCAATTGCCTTGTGTTTGTGCATGCATGTGTGAGTTATGTGTGTTTATCATGAGTTCTAAATTTACTGAACATAATATATGAGAATTAAGAGGCCTAAATTGGTGATGCTTGCCTGTAGAGAAGATTTGCACTAGATTCAGCCTGGAAATCAGTTAAGTGCTCACTTCCTGAGAAGATAATAGTCCCCTGTGAAGATTAACTTCCCCATCTTGCAGGAACCTCTCTGACAGCAGACTAATATGAGCTCTTCTCTGGGCAAACCAACTTTTGCTGCCTGTATTTCCCTATAAGCTTCCTGCTATGGTCTTAGTTCACTTTATCCTCCCTTGTATTTTGTTTGTTTTTGTTTATTTATTTATTTTTTTAACGTTTATTTATTTTTGAGAGAGAGAGAGAGAGAGCAAGAGAGAGCGGGGGCAGGTGGCGGGGGGAAGAGAGAGAGAGGGAGACACTGAACCTGAAGCAGGCACCAGGCTCGAAGCTGTCAGCACACAGCCAAACGCAGGCTTGAACTCACGACTTGAGATCATGACCCGAGTCAAAGTCAGGCACTTAACCGACTGAGCCACCCAGGCGCCCCTGTTTGTTTTAGTTTTTGATTTCGATGTTATCTTTGGTAGACTTTCTCAATTTCTAGCCAGGCTAACAATGCATTAACAAGTGTTTGCAGGAATTTATGCTTCATCTAATTATATCTTATTAAGAAGTTCCTTCAAAGTGCCCAGCCCACCATCCTGCTTACAGAAACTGAAGTTTATAATTGTTTTACTAGCTTCTGGAGTTGGCTTATTTCATTTTTATTCTTTCATGTAACAGTAGAAGAGTTTAATGCTTTGAATTTTCCACCGCATACACCTCAGGTACGATTTTATACAATTGTTCATCATGACTTTACCTTTTAAAATGTTTTCAGTTGGTTCACAATTGCAGCTTCCCAGCATTAACTAATTCTTGTCTAGATTTTGAAGTTGTGTCTTAGCTCTGCTAGGGCTTGTGAAGTGCGAAACAGGTGCCAATGCTTATGCCAGATGCTAGAAGCAGATAAAGAACTCCTAGAGCCAGTGTGATGATGGTTGTAGTAATCAGGGAGAAAATTCTGGAACAGACGTATATTAATGTAAGAGTCAGAGCCATGAGATTCTATTTGCCCTTCCTGTGAGAAGTTCTCCATTGCTGCCAGATTTGGATCATTTACCTTTTATTGTATTAAGGTGTCTCTTTGTAATATATTTAAATGTGTAATTGATGAAATAGTGGTTAATTTGCTTATTGAATTTATTTTTATATATGTTTAATGTTTATTTATGGAGCCATAATCTGTTACACCTGGAAAAATTGAGCATCTCTTCATTATTTTCTTTCATTGAAATAGAAGCAAAGCCTTGTGAATGAAACAATTATTTAAAGACATGGTTAGAAAAAGAAACAGGGGCGCCTGGGTGGCTCAGTCGGTTGAGCATCCAACTTCAGCTCAGGTCACGATCTCGAAGTCCGTGAGTTTGAGCCCCACGTCAGGCTCTGGGCTGATGGCTCAGAGCCTGGAGCCTGCTTCCAATTCTGTGTCTCCCTCTCTCTCTGCCCCTCCCCTGTTCATGCTCTGTCTCTCTCTGTCTCAAAAATAAATAAATGTTAAAAAAAAAAAAAAGAAAAAGAAATAAACTGTGAAAACTGAATGCCTTCCATTATATTATATTGATGTAGCATATACATTTTTGGAAAAAATGCTAAGGTTAAGAAAAGGGCTAAAAATTATTTAAACAGTTAACAAACACTGTTGTCACATGAAACTTCTTTTTGCAAATATCGAAGTCAAGAAAAGAGAGGAAAAATAAAACTAGAAGAGACTCTTTTTGGCTACTGGTTTTTGTTTTTTTTTTAATGTTTATTTATTTATTTATTTAGAGGGAGAGAATGAGAATCTTAATCAGGCTCCACACTGTCAGTGCAGAGCCCAACATGGGGCTCAATCTCACGAACTGTGGGATCATGATCTGAGCCGAAATCAAGAGTTGGATGTGTAACTGAATGAGCCACCGAGGCGTCCCAACCATAAGAAACTCTTAAATATAGAGAACAAACTGAGGGTTGCTGGAGGGGAGGTGGGACGGGAGGGGTGATGGGCTAAATGGGTGATGGGTATTAAACAGGGCACTTGTGAGGAGCAGTGGGTGTTACATGTAAGTGATGAATCATTAAATTCTACTCCTATTACACTATTTGTTAACTAACTAAAATTTAAATAAACAATTTGAGGAAAAAACAAAGTAATATAAAAAAATTAAAATATAGGAGTAAACTTCGCTCTCCGTAACTGTTTACTTTCAACCTTTCTGTGCTTAGTTCCAGGTCAAGATAGATAATAATGTGGCCATTATTTCCAAGCCTTTATGACAACAAATAGATTTTACTGCCAGCTTGTTTTTGTTTTGTCTTTTTGGTCTTTGAGATCTTGTCAGAGGGGAAGAGCATGTTCATCAATCACCAGTAAGTGTAAAGTTTGTATTTATACCTCTTTTTTATCTCACAGATCCTTCAACCTCTGAATCATGCCTGGTACATAAATAAAAGGTATTCAAAAATGTATGTGACGATAAAGAAATGGAAAGCAAGTGAAATCCAGAAAAAGAATGATATGGAATTATCTTCTCCTCTTAAAGCAAAATAAAGCAGCTGAATCCTTTCAAGACATTAATGTGTCTTGCCTTCTGATTCAAGGCTGCTGCTGTGTTCTCTCTCCTCAGAGGGGGTATCATCCTGAGAAGGCTTTGGGTGGCAGAACGGGAAGCCAGACCATCTGCATCCAAACCCCAGCTTTGGATTGCAGCATCCAAAAAAATTGCTTGAATCCTCTGTACCTCAGCTTTCTCCTCTGTAACATGGAGATAACGGTACTCCTCTCCCAGGCTGGTTTTGGGAATTAAATTAGTTAAATATATGTAAAAATACTTAAAATAGTTCCTGGCACATAGTAAACAGTCAATGAACAGTAGCTACTTTTATTGTGGAGTTTTTATGTTTGAGAAAATCAGGGGTGACTGAGGCTGGCTCAGTCAGTTGAGCAAGTGATTTTGATCTCAAGGTCAAATCTACACAGTGGGTGTAGAGATTGCTTAAAAATAAAATCTTAAAAAAAAAAAAGAAATCATAATCAAAAAGAAACTCTCAAAATCCTTGGCGTAGTAGTGGAGGGTGGAAGGGGAAGGAAATATATATAATTTTTTAGACTTTCACATGGCTAGCCTAGAGTGTAGCCATTAATTTGTGAGGGTACTGTCTCAAAGCAGAATTGAATAACTAAGTTTTTCTTTTTCACTTCTATCACATTCCGTGGGAGAAGAATGCCAGAGCTTGTCTTGGGTGGGGAACTGTAATCTAAGATGTGGTTCACATTCACTTCAAGTTATTTCTAAATGATAAAGAGAGTAAAATGTATAGGTTGCTGGTTTTCTTTATTCTTCATTTGTATTGTAAATCGCAATCTAGAGAACAAGCTATTTAGCATTCCAGGCAATTGTAGAAACGACAGCTAAATTGCTTGGCTCTGAGATTGAAAAAAAAAAAAAAAGAAAAAAAAAATGGAGGCAAGTTGCCATCCCTTCTTTCTCCCTTATTCATGTTGGGTGCAAGGAGCTACCTTTTCTTGAAGCCTAGATGCAGCCTCAGAATCCTCAATATGACATTCTAAAGCTCACTTGTAACTGATCAGACCTGATATTGAATTAAAATACAACTTGCCACCTTAGCTTAACTAATAACATGTAAGTGAAGATTGAGTGTGTAAGTGGAGAATAGAGCACATATCTTATAGGTTTCATATCCTTAGCTAAGTTAGTAGGAAGCATTTAATGAAAACCTGAAAACTGTATAAGGATCCACTAGAAATTTTCTATCTTTCATCATCTGCTGCTTTATGATGGCAGATCTGGAGTCCCGCCTCTGTGACTGTAATGATAGGTACCTTTTTTGGAGATGGGGTTGGATTTCTTGTAGTCTTGTTCTAAAGAGGTATGCATTATGCAATTTAGCATCTCTATTTTTTCATGGAATCTGCTTATAAAAAGGAGAGTGTGGTTGCTTGAGACTGTGAAATCAGAAGAGAGGTTTCTCATGAAACAGCATTCAAGGAGGGAGGGCATGTGGATTATCTTACAGTTGCCCCTGGAATGAATTGATGAATAGTGAGGCAGAACACACAGATGAAGGCCATGTGTCAGTGTCAATGGGGGGCCTTATCACCCAGACGGTGGTTTGATGATGAGGTCATAGGTCTACATGACCAAACCATATATTTAGTCTTGGTGATTTGCCAAAGCTCATAAAAGTTAGTGACCTGACATTAGCTGAGAACCTTCTTGGAAAAATGGGAGGGTGAGCTAACAAAATCCACACTCTGACCTCACTCTCTCCTCAGCGTTCCATAGCCCATAGGTGGGTACATTTCCCACTGATGAGTCAGAGGCTTTAGCATCTGGGGTTGGGTGGTGATTCTCCCCCTAATCCCTTTCTTACCATATTAAGAACAGTCACTCACCTTATAAATTATGCTACTTTAATTTATCTGGTCTCTTTTAGATTAACTTACTTAAAATATCAACTATTTAATCAGTCTTACACTAATGATCAATTTTGTTTATTTAGTATCTCAAGATAGCTTTTAGCAGGATTTTATTTTTTAAATGTGGGAACTGATTATTTTATTTCATTTTTTAAATGTTTATTTATTTTTGAGAGAGAAAGCAGGAGTGGAGGAGGGACAGAGAGAGGGGGCCAGAGTATCTGAAGCAGGCTCTGAGCTGTCAATGCAAAGCCCCACTCAGGGTTAGAACCCACGAACCATGAGATCATGATCTGAGCTGAAGTCAGACACTTAACCAACTGAGATACCTAGGTGACCCGGGAACTGGTTATTTTAAATGTAAGAACTGTATTTCACTAAGTGACCTTCCAAGTAGTGAACCCGAACACTTTTGAGACAGCTGTGACTCAGTAGGCATTTTTTTGATGTTATTGTGGGCATATAAAATTTAGATAGTAAAACCAAACTTAACATGCTTGATACTTCTGAAAAAATTCTATGTAATTCCTTATACAAAACAATAATTCTTTTTTATATAAAGTGAATAATAAAAAAGAAAGTTGGGTGCCTGGGTGGCTCAGTCGATTGAGCGTTCAACTTTGGCTCAGGTCATGATCTCACGGTTTGTAGGTTTGAGTCCTGCATCAGGCTCTGTGCTGACAGCTCAGAGCCTAGAGCCTGTTTAGGATTCTGTGTCTCTGTCTCTCTCTGCCCCCCCTGCTCATTCTCTGTCTCTCTTTGTTTCTCAAAAATGAAGAAACATTTTTAAACATCAAAAAGTTTTTAAAGATTTAAACAATTTTTAAACATTAAAAATTTTTTAAATATTAAAAAAATAAAGTGAATAATCATCCCACTAATTTATTCGCCTTGAGTTCAGGTTTTTATATTTTATATTTTCTTAAACATGAACCTCCAAATTTATCTTGATATAAAGAACTTATGCAGCTTTTCACCTGTGACTTTTGCTGCTCAGGTATTTACAGTCCTATGGACTGTAAATCCTAAAGTAAGAATATACATTATATTATTTCCCTGAGATTCAGTCTTCTTACCAGAAAAAAAATAGAGATGTATTACCAAAATCAAAGCTTTGTGGTAAGAGCTCTGTGAAATGGATTATGAATGTTCAAAGGCTTTATAAGTAGCAGTGTTCTATGCAAACATGGAATTATTACCTAAACCATCATTGTGTGTGTGTGTGTATGTGTGTGTAAATGATCCTTTTGTCAACCATACCGACCTAAGCACTGTCAAACTAGGGACGAAGTGATGATTCTAAATCTTTAATGTCCTAGAGATTATATTTGTAAGATCAACTCAGTAGGACTTCTCTGAGCCTACGATGACTACATGGAAATTTAAGCAACCAAGTCCTTTTGTAGGCAATAGTGCCTATGTTTAGCTCAGTGAGAAAATTTCCCGTGTAGGATGGTCAGATAAAAAATGTCTATAGCTCACCGACTGGACCAACTGTAGACACTTACTTGAAATCTCATGGCACTCTTCTACTTCTTAAGATAGTTCAAACTCTTGGTTATAGTGGTCATATGATTTCCCACATAAGAGAGAAATGAATACCAAATAGATAAGGCATAGAGAAATCCCCAAAAGGACAAGACGTTGAACTAGTAAAGTCTTAGCGCTGGCGCTCTGTTTAAAATGCCTCAGATGCTGGGTCACCCACCGCCTGTCTCACTTACGCAACCCTGTCAATAGTATCTGTGACAGTTTACTCACTCAGGAGGTTTAGATTGTTCTGAGAACCTGGGGTTTCCTCTGACAAATGGAGGAACGTGAAGAGAATAGAGGTTTGTTTGATGTTTTGGCGGAAGGTTCATGATGTTGGAGTCCATACCAAGGTGACGTGCCGAGACGGTGGGTGAAGTTAGAGTGATGTTGTTCTGCTCAGTAGGCTCAGGGCTTCGGAGAGAGACCCAGTCATTATTTACAGTAGTACAAAAATTTAGCTCAGAAGAATTTTGAGGGCTAAGGTCAAAACAATTGTATTTCATGTCTAGCCCTCTCTTCGGACAACTTGTCAGAAGTTTAGGGCATGTGTGCCTTGTTAGAATTTGCATTTCTAGTGCCTAGTACAGCAACTGAGAGGGAATGAGTTTGCAATATTCTTATTGAGTGGATGAAGTGGCTTTTGAAGATTTCAGACTATCACTCATTTCCTCATCAAATGATACTGTGATCTAGCTGTCAAGATGAAGAGACAGAGAGAGAGGGAGACAGAGAGATAGAGAGAGATTAATCAATTTACAAGAGAGACATTGATGCTAAGGTTTAAATGATGTATAATAGCCTAACAAGCTAATTCTTTCCACACGTCTAATAATAGAGAATAGAGTGATAAATTTGAGAAATATGTCCATGACAGTAGGATTTCTGACAAAAGAACCTGGAGAACAAGACATTCTTTTTTTTTTAAAGTTTTTATTTATTTCTTTTGAAAGAGAGCAAGAGAGAGTGTGAGCCTGGGAGGGGCAGAGAAAGAGAGAGAGAGAGAGAGAGAGAGAGAGAGAATCCCAAGCAATCTCCATGTTGTCTATGTAGAGCCCCACGTGGGGCTCAATCTCAGGATCCACGAAATCATGACCTGAGCGGAAACCGAGTCAGATGCTTAATGAGCCACAGAGGTGCCCCAAGCCATTCTTTTTAATAGGGTAGGTGAAGCAGGACTAAAGAGGTTTCCTTCATGTCTCTCTAATAATGTTGCATTCCCGACTTCCTATTCTGCTTCTGCTCAAGTCACATGACAAATTTACATTCTCTAATTTTATTGTTTTGCTCTTTATCTTGATAAGGCAAGAGCATTTTTATGTTCTAATAGAGAAATCGCTTCCTAGTTGCTTTAGCTTAACTGAATTTCCTATCTTTTATCTTATGATTCCAGTATTCAAAAATGTGTTTCTCCTCTTGAAATGAAGAAAACATTTTAAGCTTGAAGATTAGGCTTGATGGAGCTTGCAGGGTGTAAGAATGAAGAGAGAAAAGAACACGCAAACCTGAACAGATTCCCAGAAGTCTCTCTGAGAAATGCAGGCGTCATATGCCCAATTGTAAAATCAACAATATCATTAAATATGCAGTAGGATGATAACACGTAGAATGAGCCTGGCCAAAAACCACAAACCCTGGAACAAGTTCAAACCAAATACCGACAGGAAACCACCCACCCAGGCATAGAGAGGTTAGATGCTCCTGTGCAAAATGCAAGTGTGTCCAATGACTGACAGTCAACTCTTCTTGGTGAGTGAGTCTACTAGTCCTTCTGGACTTAGGGCTGGGGAAAGGACTAATGTTTTAGGGAAAAGTGGAGACACAAAATATGTCACAACTTAGAAATTTAAAATCATCCTAATATTTTACTGTTTTTCAAACCCCTGAATGGTTTTCTTTATTCATTTATCTATACTACTGGAAACACGCTTCAGTAAAATATTTGACAGCGTGGGTTACAGATGGATAAGTAAGACCTGTTTTTCACTTAAAAATGGGAAGGCTTTAAACAAAACAAATGCGTAGAGAAAGAAACAAACAAAAAGCAGAAACAGACCACAAATACAGAGAACAAACTGCCAGAGGGGAGGGGGAGGGGGGGATGGGCAAAATGGGTGAAGGGGATGGGAGATACAGGCTTTCAGCTAGGAATGAATAAGTCCTGGATGAAAAGTACAGCATCGGGAACATAGTGGATGGTATTATGGGGGCAGAGGAGGGCTCCACTTGCGGTGAGCACAGCATAACATACAGAGAAGTTGAATCACTATGCTGTACATTTGAAGCTAATGCAACGTGTGTCAACTGTACTTCGATTTTAAAAAAATGGGAAATAACACGGATAACACGTTTAACAGAGGCCAGAGGCCCGTCACTGCCCTCAGCACTTAACATATATTAGCTGCAATTTATCCGTAGCAGCCCCATGAGTTAATGTTATTATCGTCTCCAATTTTTAGAAGAGGAAATTGAGTCACAGAGAGGTTAGGCAATTTTGTTTGGAAGTGGCCGAGTCAGGATAACTCCAATAACATGGACTGCCAATGATGGCAAAATTAACTTTTTTTTTTTAAACGAGGAAGTCTTTTTTTTTTTTCCCCTGAAAACTTTGTTGGATCTTGGAGGTAGTCATACATTTATTCATGTATTCAAGTACGTATAAGGTGTCTACTCTGTGCCAGGCACTGTGCTGGGAACTGGACCTCTCAAGTTGACCTGGGTGTCCATCCTCACTTAAAGATGCACAACGATGAATGCTACTCTAGATCTATTTGTACATCCTTAAAACAGCGGTTGCTCTGCAGTGACTCTTGGGGAAAGGGTTGAGCAGCAACTTCCTCCCAAGCGTGTCAGCTTTTCCACTCCCAGGATCAACTGGGCTGCTTTGCTTGTGCTTTGCTGGTTCCTACACTTGTAGGAACACAGAATGTCTCTGGAGAAAGATGCTCCTTCCTTGTTTTCTGTTAATAGAGAACGATTTTGGCCCGATGTCCCTTGATGTCAATCGGCAGAAATGTGTCCGGTTGGACAGGGCTGATAGTTTGACACAGAACAGTTCGTTTAAGGCTGTGTTACTACATCCAGAGTTTCCTTGTGCACTTTCGTAGGAAAGAAGAGAGTATCTGCTTTTCTTTTAACACCAAGTTCATTCAGCTCAGCCCACGAGAGGGCATGGGGACTGGCTGACACCATGACTCGCTAATCAGAAATATTCTCTGCCTTCCTTCTAAACCTAAGAGGACCAAGGTAAGCCAATATAGAGTTCTGTGTTGATTCTCTACACTACCTCCGATTGTCTTCGGTATTAGGCAGAGTGCTGGGTTCTGTTCCTCAGCCTGGTGTGCTTGGAAGATGAGGATAAGTTTTCAACTCTCAATTACTGGGCGCATATCTCAAAACACAATATAACGTGTACTTGCCTATTGTCTTGGTTTGGGTCCCTCCAGATAGAGATTTGAAAGCAAGTCATTTATCTGGGATGTTTCTCACTTTTAGATCGACACAGGCACGCTGAGTGACAAGCAACGGGTGCTGTATTTTGGCATAGAACAGTAAGCAGATATTTAGCTCAGGGAGCTGCCGCACTGAGCTGATCTGAGCCGGGCTCAGCTGATTTTGCCAGGACTTGCTCACTTGTCCGGGGGTTAACTGGCTATCAGTTGATCTGGGAAGGCCTCAGACGGGAAGACTGGAATGACTTCACTCTGCTCCACAAGTCTCTCATTTTCTTCCTGGAACCGGGGACAGAGCATGTCCTTCTCAGGAGGATGACACAGGGCAAGAACAAGCAGAAGCAAACAAATATGTTTTAGAGCCTCCGATTTAGTCATATTTGCTAATCACCACAGCAAAGTCCCAGAGCAGGTCTGGGAAGCAGATGCCAAGATTGCTAAGATGGGATTAAACTTGTTAGCATGTTGTTATAGAAATCAGCCGTGAGAGAGAATGGGGGCAAGAGCCTGGAAACAGTGGGCTATCCGTGGGTCTATCATGCTGGATGAAAGAGGGAAGGAGAGTTGGATGGAAGTGTCCCAGACGGTCCTGTAATCTAAACCTGAGCTGGCAAGCCCAATGGGGAGTCCTCAAGCCAAAGTTGGCCATCAGAGGAATCTTGTGTCTCCCATGAACAGTCAGTCATTGGCTAGAAGGAGGCTCTGGGAGGCATTTCCTCAGTACAGATGTAGCAATGAATTTTAGAGCATAGCAGCTGAGGGCTAGGGCCTGTGGTCAGTTATGTTTGATATAGTTACAGGCCCGTAAGGTGCATTCTCAAGGCTACAACAGAAGTGAAGCTTAGACTCAGAAGGTGGGAAAATATATTTTGACCTTTAGTGAGAGGAATTGCAAGTGACATGGCAAGGAGTAGGGATATGAAGAGGGGTAAAGATTTGGGACCATTAATACAATCAGTCTACCATAGGAAGTGAAGGAATTGCCCACGGAGGACTGAGGGGAGTGAGGCAAGGGAAGGAAACAACCAAGAAAGAGTGTACCAGCAAAGTAGTCGCCACTGTGGGAGACCACACTTAATCCATTAGCAACATTCTAGAAGCCAGTGTAAAATACCCATTACGGAGGCATCCCACCCCAGGGGTGAGGGAGATAAGTGTTTATAGTTCAGTCTGAATGGAATTTAGATTGAGGTACAGAAATCATGGAAGATAAACGTCTAGAAAGATAAGGGGCCAGATAACAGAGGGTCTTGACTCCTGGGCTAAGATGTTTTTAGTTTACTGATAAGCTGGGGGGTAGGGGATAGGTGGCATGTGAACATTTTAAAGCACAATCAGGGTTTTGTGTGATCTGAAGGTCAAACTGACAATGCAACAAGGATGGGTGGGATCATGGAGAATAGAAGGAAAGGGAACAAGTTAGGAGCCGGGAAGAGTTCAGGTAAGAAGTTTGAAAGCTTCAGCTAGAATGGCATCCGTAGAAACAAATAAGTGTGGATTTAACAGACATCTTGACATCAAAGGGGAAGACTTGGTGACTGTCGATTCATTGTGGGCGATAAGGGCTAGCAAAGTCGGAGGTGACTGGAAGGTGTTAGTCTGTGTAACTAAAGGAATAGTGGGTCTTTGGAAAGAAATGGTAAAATTAGAAGAATAAAGTAATGAAAACTTATCTTTGGGTGGAGGAAGGCTAGTGGTGTTAAGATGCTTGTTTTGGTTTTACTCTTGTCAGATTGAGGTGCTTAACAGAGAACCAGAGCGACAAATACAGAATTAGGAATCACTTCAAGGACAGCCATAGCTGTGGCCAGGCACGAAATAGGCAAGAGGTGATATGGAAATGTTCTCACAGACTTGCAGGCCATAACACTTCCCAGGTCTGACCCATCAGAGAGGAGATGACTTCCCTTATGCTCAGGGCCAGCCCAGCACTTTCCCCCATCTGGAAGGAGCCATGGCATGGGAAGCAATCAGCACACAACAGAGAACTAAGGAAGAAAGGATCAATGTAAGAGACGGATCCTCTTTCATACAAGTCTCTGTTGACCCCAGGGCTCTGATTGCTTTTCTGTTTTTATTCAGCTGTGCCTGTGTTTTTCCTCTGCCTTCTTTGTTTCTGGTTCCTTTGCAGGCATTTGTAAACCCTGCTATGAATTTGTCATTGAAAAACAACACCTATGAGAATACAGGTTTTCCAATTAGCATCAGAACTGGAGGGAAAGCCACACAGAGAGCTAGGTAAGTAAGACGGGGATAAATCCTTCAAGGTAAGGGGTATCTGCACCTAAACCTAGTTTGAGACTGTAAACCAAATGCAAATGCCAGTGGACATCCCGGGGTTTCTGCCAGACAAGTTTAAATAGGACCAGAGTCACACTGGGTCCTCTGATAGCTGATTCACGAAAGATGTTCTCATCATTTGCAGTGTGGGAGGTAGTTCGCGTAGTTCGCGTCAAGGTTCCTAACAAAACGGGTCTCTGCTCCACACCTTGCCAGTATTCCTAGAAAACTTTTTCCTTCCCACCTGCAAAGCCATATCAGGCCACTTAGAGGAGTTCTTTATTAAGTTCACCAACATGGGCAGAGTAGTCTCCACTCCAGACTTCTTCCACTGTAGGTACATATTCTCTTCCCCTGAATGATAGTCCATCCTTCTCTCGTGTTTGTGCCGTGTGTCCGCTTCCTTCCCAAACAATTATGTGCTTACTAATAACTATAACAATAGCTAGTCTACATTAAGCTAACCTCTGTGCTAAGCATCCTATCTATATTATTCCATGTTGATCTTCACCATGACTTTCTGAGGTAGATATCATCATCTCTGTTTTCCGGGAAAGAAACAGATTCATTGACATTAGCAACTTGCCGAAAGCCATGAGAAGCAGAAGGGGCAAAGCTGGGATTTGAACCCATGGACTCCCATTTATTTAAAGAAGAGACACATCTACCTGCACAGGTGACGGTTGTGAGATAACTTCCATTATATTTCCTAGATCGTTAAGCCTGTCAATTGACTTTATATCTTGTTTTTATACGCTATCTCCAACTTGCAATTATTGTACCACTGCTATTCATTACTTGAGATACTTGTGAAGCTGTAAAGTAACAATGATAATACTGCATCATACTTTGCAAACATTTGCCTCTGAGGTTTGTGTTATTTCTGTTTATGTAAGGTAGGGAATTATTGAGGAACCTGAATTAGACCTGCATTTTTGCCCTCACTGAAATTCATTGAATACACGGACATCAGTTTAAAAGTGTTATGGCTTTGAGTGGACAAGACAATGTGGAAAAAGGCTAGACACGTACGTCATCCGCTCAAGATGGGCTGGCCACCAAGAGGGGTCCGCACGGTATACCCTCGTCCTGGTCCAAGTACCACGGTCCAGGGTCTGGCCTTTAGCTGTGTTGATTTGGAAACCAGAAGATACAAACACAATGCAAATGGATCTGCTTCTCAAAATAGATTTAGTTAGCCTTAGAGAATAAGCTGTAAAATCAAGATGGAAACTTATTATTATATTTCCTAGATGCTTAACTGCATTTTTAAAAACACTTCAACATTTTTGAAATGAGTGGCATACATATAACCAGCATCTTACCACTGAGGAAATAATGGTAATTAAAATGTAAACCACAAGTCCCGAGAAGACTAGGATCCTCTGGCCAGTTCATTTTCTCCCAGGGAGCAAGGAAGACAGGAAGTAAACTTATAATCAGATGGTTGCTTGGGAACATGGAATCCAATCAGAAAGAGTTCTTCGATATAAATATTGAAAGAAATCAGACTGAGCTAATTTCATGCATCCATCTCTGTGATCAGAATGTGGCCATGGCAGATTGGCTCTGAACATCCCTTCACACCTCCTAGTAGACATTTCTGTGCTGGGTACCATTTCTGTTCTCCCCTCTAACTATAATTAGGGTTCTGGAGATGAAGTAGGTTCCTTCAGGGAGATATATTTGTGTGACATTTGGGAGAGACAGGAGGCTTGAGGCCATTTTTATTTCATGATGGTTTGGGCTGCTTTCTGGGAATAAGCCACAGTGTTCCAGCATCCAGTCTTCTGCTCTGAGAATTAGTTGCACTGGTGGCAGCTTTTTTGACCCTTGCATCATGGCTATCAAGGTATGTTCTCAAATTTCAAAGTTTCAATGGCGATTTCTCAATTTCTTCATCCTCTTGACTGAGGCACAGTCAGTTCTTCAGGGTTCTTGGGGAAGAGGGTCCATGGTTGGGAAGGGTTCCATGACCGTGAGTCCAGTTTCCTACACTGAACCCAGTGTATACAACGATTTCTCGTGGACAGTCATATTTCTTCTTTTGTGATAGTTTATCCAGTGACTAACAGTCAGTTTTGACAATCTGGGAGCCATTTGTCTCTTACGGGTAGCAGTGTACCTTTCTTCTCTGCCCTGTGATGACTGATCCTACCCTTTGGCCCTTGGAGGACAATGTTATTTCCAAGTTTTGGGGAGAAGCTTCATTTTTGCCTCTTTTACTATCTATAGTTAAACAATGTAATGGGAAGATGTCTCAGCACATGTTATAGATGTAGCAGCCACAAGAAAGTAACAGAGAGCATCATCAAGTGTGAAAGCACGTCACACGATGACACTATTGCAAGCCATTTTACAACTGTTAAGCTTTACACTCCTTTTCACTCTTCAGGGGAAAGTGCGTCAGGCCAGAGTCCTCTCTTGCTTCCTTTAAGCATTTTCCCCCTGTGAAACAACTCCTTTTATTTTTCTCTCTCTCTCTTTGGCGGAACAGGTCCACAGTATAGATAGAGTAGCTTAACAATTTTATTCAAGTCACAGCTGATACAGGCCAAGACCATGAGGAATGACACCTGTGTATTCATATGGCCAAGGACAATTTAGTTTGGAAGACTTTATATTTTGCATAGTCTCCTTTCATCTTTCAAAGAACAAGATAATATCAGAAACAGTTTCCGAATGAACATTGTGAGAAGTGAGTCCTCCTCCCTTTCCTCCAAAACCACCGGATTGATCCAAAGTAAAACCATCGTTGTGACTTCATCTAGGATTTGACACCATCTAATGTCCATCAAGAAGTGATAATCTACTGACCAACTGGCCATTTGCTTCTTGTCAGGTATCGATAATTATTTCTATCTTTTGAAATCAGCTAAGACATACTTGTGCCTATGACACACCAGTCCCATTCCTTTTTATCTTCCAGTGAAGCTCCTTGTTTTATCTACTCATTATGTTTAATTAGGTTTAAATTAACAAACCAAGGCTACAACTTTCTGTTCACCACGACAGGGAACTCTAGCTCACGTAGACAAAGGCAGGCTTTGTCGACTCTAAAACACTTTTTTTTTGTAAGGTAGTTGCTCAGAAAGGAGAAAGAGTGGGAAACATTGGAAGTTCAAGACTAGGTCTGGCCCACTAGGCATTTAGCTTTTTTTTTTTTTAATGGTTGGAAAAGAACCAAGGGCCTCTTTACAGAACAGAGAAGCGTGGGCTCAGTGATATTATCTCTACAGGATGTGTCCCCAAATCCCATTAATGACTCATTATAAATTCATATTCCATCAGTACATCTAAACTCTTGCTTTGTGCAATATCTTGGAATGTTTATTACTAGGCACACTTTGTGGTTACTGAGGTTCTAAAATTCCCTCCTTAAATTTCCAAGTGTTCTGGAATTCACTGAACCAGACTGTTCCTAGTCTATTTTATTTTATTTTATTTTATTTTAGTTTATTTGAGAGAGAGAAAGAGAGCAAAAGCATGCATGCATGAGATAGGAAGGAGCAGAGAGAGATAGAGAAAGAGAGAGAATCCCAAGCAGGCTCCATGCTCAGCACAGAGCTGGATGCAGGGCTCCATCCCATGACCCTGGGATCATGAATTGAGCCAAAATTAAGAGGTGGACACTCACCTGACTGACCCAACCAGGTGCCTCCAGATTGTGCCCATTCTTTTTCTTTTTCTTTTTCTTTTTCTTTTTCTTTTTCTTTTTCTTTTTCTTCTTCTTCTTCTTCTTCTTTTTTTTTTTTTTTTTTTTTTTTTTTTGAGGGAGAAAGAGAGAAAGAGAGAGACAGGGTGTGAGTAGGGGAGGGACAGAGAGAGAGGGAGACACAGAATCAGAAGCAGGCTCCAGGCTCTAAGCTGTCAGCACAGACCCCAATGCAGGGCCCGAACTTATGAACTGTGAGATCACGACCTGAGCCGAAGTCGGACGCTTAACTGACTGAGCCACCCAGGTGCCCCCAAACTGTGCCCATTCTTTAACAAGAAGGAGATGACAGCTGAAAACACAAAAGCAAGAATGTAGTTTTAACCAGGCATGGGAGAGATTAAATAACAGAAAGCAAAAGGAAAGGATTCCTTCTCTTCTTCCTTTGTCTCTTCTTCATCTGCCTCCTGCTAATGTGTGCCTTTTTCTTATCTTTTGGCCTTTTTCTCTCTTTGGTTTATAGATTCAGGTTTTCTTCCTCCTCTCTACATTATTCTCTACCTCCCTTTTGAAGCTGGGAATATTGACAGGTAACAGCATCCTTAATACCACGTGTCCTGATATACGGCTAAAAGGTAGGAATTGGTTTTTCCATTCATGTTTGGGCTTTTAGTGCCTGCAGGATTCTTGTTTCCGAATAACCACCCTGCTGCCGCTGCCATCACTAAAACAGCTTCTGTATGTATAAGCCTCTTGTTTGCAGGAGGCGTTCATTGTAATTTCCACCCCCAGCAGTGTCCACCCCTTTGCCTTTATTCTGTCCTTCACACCGAAGGAATTCACTCTTTTTACATCACAGGTTTTCTGATATTTGAAAAATTTATCACGTCTTCCATAGCCCCTTCCACACCCCAAGCTAAGGATCTCATTTGGCATGCATTTAAACTCATTACCCGGGTCACTTTTTCTAGTTTGTCGAAGTCTTAAACATACGGTACCGAGAACTGCAAAGACTCTTTTTGGCTGTTATCGTCGCTGATCCTGAAAGGATATTTCAAAAAAATTGCAAGTTAATATTCTGTGTCTTCTTATACTTTGGGCATATATTGAAACTGAGGTCAACTATAACCTCCAAATCTTTTTTATAAGCCAGCTTTCTCCTATGTTCTTTTGCGTCACTTTGGTTTTGTTTTAAATGCAATATTTTATTTTTATCTCCTTTAACTTTCAACTTGTTGGTTTCAGCCCTCAATTCCTGGTTGTTAGGTACAATGTTGAGTTTCTTTTTTTTTTTTTTTAATTTTTTTTTTCAACGTTTATTTATTTTTGGGACACAGAGAGACAGAGCATGAACGGGGGAGGGGCAGAGAGAGAGGGAGACACAGAATCGGAAACAGGCTCCAGGCTCTGAGCCATCAGCCCAGAGCCCGACACGGGGCTCGAACTCACGGACCGCGAGATCGTGACCTGGCTGAAGTCGGACGCTTAACCGACTGCGCCACCCAGGCGCCCCCAATGTTGAGTTTCAATTTGTCAAGTTATTTAGCTACACTTTTAGTTTTGATAACAATATTTTCAATGACTTTGAGGACAAGAATACTGTAGGTGTCGAATGAGGTCTGTCACTGCTGTGTGATACAATTAAATTTAATATTAACAGATTAGAGCCATGTGAAGCCATGCTAAAGAATTCTATCCACCAAAGGGTATCTTTTTCTTACAGTTTCTAAAAAACAAGCAAAAAACCAAAATAAAACTTCAAAACAAAACAAAACAAAACCCTACAGTTTCCCTTGATTGAAACAAATGCCTGGTCACTATACTCACTATGTACAAGTAAAAATAAAAAAGAAGTCACCAGTCATTTCTCTGTCCAGACATAACCAAACAAAGCTAACATTATGGAACATGTCTTCTGGTCCATTCTCATATTTTAAATATATATCCATATACCCATATTTTATATCCATATTTTAAATGGAATTATAATTGCACACTCTGTTTTGTCACTTAGTTTCCTCACTTAAGAATCTATCTTGTATATTCATTACATATTTTCATAAAACATCATCTCTAATTGCTTGATAATACTGCACTGTGTGAATATATGATTAGTTCATTTTATCATTATCTTGTTGCTGTTGGAAGTAATTACAGTCAATATGTTATATATCCACCTACTTCTTCCCATTTGCTCTCTGACTGGAATGAAGGCCTCTCATTCTTTCAAAGGCAATATGGTACCCTGCAAAGAAGCTTTGTGATAGTGTTGGGTTGGTCCTCCTTTGTATGTTTGTCTTGACTAATTTCTTTCTATTCTGTTGCCACTTCTAGCACATTCAAGGTGGGGAACTCTGGTAGGAAGAATGAAATGGAAGAGTGCCCAACGTATCTGCCAGATGGGGGAAAAGACTGCTTTTCAAAGGACCTTTGATGGGCACACTCTCCTTTCACTAAAATGTGGTGTTAATTAACCACTCCATCCTATCTTCCAAAGAACAAAGTATATGGTTGTCAATTTCTAAAAGTTCTTAAATTGGGGAAGTTGCAATGAAGAGATTGAAGATAGGGTCTTGTTTTTTAGTTTCCCTTTTCTGCAAATGACCACCCATTTCTATATCTAGAAACTCAAAAGTCATCCCTCAATGCCCCTTCTCTTTTTCCACCTCCACCGACAGGTCCACCACCAGGTCATGGTCATCATAGTTTCTAAACACATTCCAGATCTGTCTCTTTCTCTCCTTCCCCACAACCACCATCTCTTTCAGACCAGTATTGTACTACCCTTACTTGGAGTTTAATAATTCCCTACCTGGCCCCTACCACTCCCATCTATTTCTCACACTGTGGCCAAAGAATGAGCACAAGTTCATCGTGTCATAGCTTTCTGGGAAAATTTCAGTGACCGCCCCTGGTTGTGAAGAGACCGTGTCCCACAAAGCCCAGGCAATCCATGGCCTGAGAGACAGCGAAATGGAGAAGTAGATAGGCATGGGCTTTGGAGCAGAGACCATGATGGTTCAGTTCCTGCCTCTAACACTCACTAGCTGGGCCAAACTGAGAGACGACCTCACTTCCACAGGCCTCCGTTTTCTCACCTATAAAGTAAGACGAATAATGGTTCCTCCCTCATAGGGTTTTCAGGAAAACTGAAAAAGCTAGTATCTATAAGCACTAAAAAGCCTCCCGGAAACATAGTAAGTGCTATGTAAGTGTTAGTTATTATTATTATCTTTTCAGCTTCATCTCACCTCTAACAGCCCCCCTTCCCTCCAGCTGTCCAGGTTCCAGCCACCATGGCTTTCCCTCACTTCTTCAACTGCTCTAGGTTCCTTCCTGTTCCTGCTCCTCCCAGCGTGCTCCCCTTCAAATTTCCTGTAGTTAACTCTGACCCTGCCTTCAGCATCAGCACTCCCTCATCCCTGTGACTAAGACCTTTCCCTCTTGGCCCTTCTCTCATGATTATCTGGTTAATATTTGCTTCCTCTGATAGAAGAGGTAGTAGGCTGTTTTGCTAACCACTGTGCTCCTCTGCCTGGAGCAGGGTTTGACGCCAAATAGCACTGGATAAAGATTTGGTCTTTGAAGTGTTTTGTCTTGTCATGCCACATCACGCCGGCAGGTGGCATCAAAATGCATCTTATCAACGACTGAGCCACAGGATTCTAGCCCTCTAGAAACACAGCCCAAACCCAAGTGGCAGCTTACGATGTTTCCCATTGTTTAGGAGTAAAAAACGTTGGAGAATTCCAAAGACTTTTATCTATATGTTCGCATATATTGTATCTAGAGGTGAGTGGTCTTCCAAGTGAATTATAAAAGGTTATGAAACTTTGATATTCTCAAATTAAAACGATTATGCTTCTAAAATTTAAGAGGATCTGAATCTAATCTTCTACTAAGGCGACTCCCTGTCCAGCAGCGTGTGGTCAGAACTTCTAACACACGCCCAGGTGATTGGAATGTCCCGAATTTTAAGAAATATTTCAGGATCTCTTTATGGCACGAGGGAGGTCTTAAGCTACTTTTGGTTTTCAATAGCTCCCACTACTGTATGATTTAATTTACTGGTGGAATTGTGCCTGAATGGCTTCGTTATTGTGTGATTGTTGAAATTGGGCTACTTCTGTTGTTCTTCTGCTCCCCGGTTCTTACTATGTAATGCTTTATTCCAGGGTAGAATTAGTGAAGTAGGTGGGTCCTGGTGAAAAAAGTTGGGAGAAATGCTGCTCTTTTTTTTTTTTTTTTTTTTAAAGTCTGTTTGTTTGTTGAGAGAGCACAAGAAGGAAAGGAGCAGAGAGAGAGAAAAAGAGAGAATCCCAAGCAGGCTCAGCACTGTCAGCCCAGAGTCTGACTTGGGGCTCGACCTAACTAACCGTGGGATCCTGACCTGAGCCAAAATCAAGAGTCTGACGCTTAACTGACTGAGCCACCCAGGCACTCAGAGAAATGCTGGTCTTGGGCCGTGCTCAGGGAAAGAATGAATATCTGTGCAGGGAGATGCGGCCGGGAGGTTCTGTGGACTTAGATCTAAACTGAAGGTGAGAAGAAAACCTTGGGTTTCTGAAGTGTAATTTTACCCAAACGAAATTTGCACTCTATTCCAAAATCAATCAAGCACCTATGATACTCTCAAATTTGGTATTTAAAAAAAAAACAGGTTTATTATTATTTTTTTGATGTTTATTTTTGAGAGAGAGAGACAGAGCACAAGCAGGGTAGAGGCAGAGAGAGAGAGAGGGAGACACAGAATAGGAAGCAGGTTCTGGGCTCTGAGCTGTCAGCATGGAGACTGATGCGGAGCTTGAACCCATCAACTGTGAGATCACGACCTGAGCCAAAGTCAGACATATAACCAACTGAGCCACCCAGGTGCCCTCAGGTTTATTTCTAATTAGGTGCCGCTGAATAAAATAGATGATGAACTAGAACAGGCCGTTTCACTCAGCAACATGTGTGCCCCCAGGCTGAGTCCCACACCTATTTCCTTCTACACTGTTCAAGTCTGGAGGATGGAAATGTCAGTGGACAGAAGATGGGAAATAAATATGCTCGTGTGAAAAATTTACTCTAAGCTAATTAAAATATACTAGGTCGGCATATGCTTCATTTTTCAATAAAACGATAATTTTATTTCAAGAGTTCTGAAACTTAAAATTTTAAAGTATAAGACTACTTTTAAGATTTCGGTGACAATCTGTCATAGAATTTACCAGAGAAGCCTCTCATTCTCACATACTCTACCTTCCCTTCTTCTATGACTTCATTTTGATGAGTCTAAGATACGAATGTAGCAGTTTCTGCCAGACATTATAACTGCTAGAAGACATGGAAACCTAAATAAATTGAATTTATAGATACTCATCAAGTCCTATTTGCTCTAATTTCTGACTGTCCAATGAACAAATATTTTACAAGGCCTTAAGTACATTTGGCAGCTTTCATTCATTTATTTATTATCTTTTTCATTCATTTATTAATTTTTTCACAAGGCAATGCTCTGGATGCCATGAATAATTAAACACACAGATTATATAGTCATTATTGTTATTGTTATTGTTGCCAATAATTTGTAAATGAGGAAACAGTCATGTTTGATAAAGATTGGAGATCAGCAACAGGGACTGAAAAAAAAAATAGTTTCATGATTACTCTTTTTTTGGAGTCAGTGTTGAAAAAATGTCTTAACAGTAGACCTGCAAATTAATGGTCTTTTCTGAATATTTAGTAACTAAATCTTTTAGAAGAAATACAAGGAAATTCGAATTATACTAAATAGCGTTGCAGATTTCTTATATTTGCTTTATTATTGCTCCTATTAAGGGCAATCTATGAAATTACACAAATTGAAGCATGCTTAGCAGGAAGATGTCAAGTTTTAAGGAACGGTGTTTCAATTCTAGTCATTACTGACTACAGTTCAATGGAAGAATTTCTAGGCAACCTGTTTTAATTTTTGAAAGTGGTAGTCTTAAGCCAAGAAGTATTATGCTCAAAGAAAGAAAGATGAAACACAGAATTTTCATAAAGAATATGAATGCTAAGACTCTTCCTTTTCATATACATGAATATGATCTCATTAATTATAGCAAAACTGTTTTTAGCAAAAATGTACAAACAAATACATGTCAGAAAGAAGAAGAGAAAAGAGACTTTTCTGTAGTTTTGGGTTTAAGGGGGGAAAATTTTATTCAACCAGAAAAATGGGGGATAATGTTGACATTAGTCTTTGGCTATTGTGGCCATCCCCATGATTACCATGGCAACAGGTAGCAAAACAATGACATCATCTTCGGTTTGAGTGCCACGTTGGGGCACTAGTCACACCCTGCACAACTCAAAGGACTGCCTCTCCATCCTTCCTTTCCCAGTTAAGTGGCTGTTGAAAGAGGGAAACCACAGAGACACTCATCAGCATCAGAGGCAATATTAATTAATTAATTCATACATTTATTTATTCATTCATTTCTTCAGCAAATATTTACAGTCCAGCTACCTAGAAACGTTTTCCCTGGGGGCAAAGTCAGGTCTTAGAGAAAGCTCCATGTGCTTCTTGATCTGTCTTTCCCCTACAGCAACTGTCTGAAAATAATGATGCTGTTTTTTCGTGTATCTTTTTTAAAAAAGCCAATGGGGGCGCCTGGGTGGCTCAGTCAGTTAAGCGTCCGACTTCAGCTCAGGTCATGATCTCCCGGTTCGCGGGTTCCTGCCCCACGTCTGGCTCTGTGCTGACAGCTCAGAGCATGGAGCCTGCTTCAGATTCTGTGTCTCCCTCTCTCTCTTCTCCTCCCCCACTCCAACTCTGTCTCTCTCTCTCTCTCTCAAAAATAAAAAAACATTTAAAAAAATAAAATAATAAAAATAAATAATAAAAAAAAAAGCCAACGAACATTTAGGAATAGGAAGGTAGAGGCTGCTGCCTCCATATCACTAGGCCATTGGGGCGATGCAAATGACCTGGCAACATTTTCTTCTGGCATCTCTAAGACTATTCAAAGTTGGGCCCCAGCAAGAGTGGAGCGCCTGCTGACACCACTGTGACCCAATTCAAGCTCTTTGTAAGCTCTCTGAGGATGATGTTTACCAATAAAGGCTTTCAGGGTAGTCTTTAATTCTGAAGATTAAAAGAGCTTATATTCCCAAGGGTAGAAATGAAACAAACGCGGATAACAAAAAGTGAAATGGGGAAAAATGAAAATGGTAAGATCATTCTGAGAAGCCAATTATATATTAGGCTTTTATGTACATGATTTTGTGCAATTCGTACAACAAGCATATTAAGTAGTGTATTACCCACATCTTATAGATGAGAAATATGTTCAATGGGTAGCCCAAGGTCTAGTCTCAGGTGGCAGAACAAGGATTCCAACTCAGATCCATAAATGACTCTAAACTGAGGATTTTTTCACCACACGTAAGTAGAGATCATTGGTTGTTACAAGGGTTACAAGATCATTGGTTGTTACAAGGGTTGATCAAGGGTTACAACAACCCTTGTGACAACAAGGGTTGTTAGCCGATGGCTCCAGCAGAGTCTCTTGAAGCTTTAGTCATTTTGCTGTGTGTGTAATTTCACTCCAAAGAAGGCACATTTAAGATCATCAGGGAAACAAAGAACTTCTAGAAACTCAAGCAACACTGGTTCATAGAGAAATGTGTGAGGTCCACAGTCTGTTACTATGAAATGAGGCAGCTGCCCAGCTATTGAGTGACTCATACACTTCCTTCAGAGAACGGCAAGTGTAGTAGTAAGGGTATGATTCTTTAAATAAGAAGGAATTAAAGTTATTTAGGAAGAAAGGTTTTACGTTGTGCATGAATATTAGATAATTAGAATACTCGTAGAACTCATAGTCCAGAAAGGATCATTGGAACACCCATTCATTTACCTATTAACTTACAAACTTAATAATATTTTTAAATTGAATAATATGTGGCAGGCACTGTTCTAGATGATGAAAGCCTTGCCACGATAATTAAGAAGCAGTGTCTACGTAATGCACTCGAAACTGTCTACAAGCATCTGCTTTATATCAAACACCGTATTAGGCAGTGCGGATACTTCAATGGATTAAAAAAAAGGCAAAAATATATGCTTAAAAAAAATCTCATAGGCTACTACCAGAAATACAGCACAAACAAGTAAATAGGATGATGCTAAGTACTATGGGGAAAAATAAAACTGGACTAAGGGAGTGGAGAGAATAGGACTAAAAAGAGAGGGTTCACATAGGATAGTCCGAGATCTCACGGGGAGAGTGATGTCAACCAAATGTTGAAGGAGATGTGGGGGTGAGTCAGGCAAATATCTTGGGAACAGATATTTCATGCAAAGGGAAGAACAAGAGCAAAGTCTCTGAGGGAGCAGGGTGCCGGGCGTGTTTGAGGAGGAGTGATGTGGTCGGTGTGGCTGCAGTGAAGTGAGTGTGGGAGAGGAGCAGGAGAAGGAAGCATAGCTCCTACTGAGAACCAAATTATGTGGGGCTTTGTGGGCCAAGTTAAGGATGTTGGTTCTCATTCGTAGGGAGACAGGAAACCATTGGAAGATTATGAACTTCTGGATGACATGACCTGACTTAGATTTTCAAAGGATTACCCTGACTTCTAGGCTAAGAATAGACTATAGGAGAGCAAGGATAGAAGCTGGGAACTACTTAGAAGTATCACAGTAAGAGAGTTATTGACAAATAAGCAGTATTTAAAGTCAAAGGATGGGGCGCCTGGGTGGCGCAGTCGGTTAAGCGTCCGACTTCAGCCAGGTCACGATCTCGCGGTCCGGGAGTTCGAGCCCCGCGTCGGGCTCTGGGCTGATGGCTCAGAGCCTGGAGCCTGTTTCCGATTCTGTGTCTCCCTCTCTCTCTGCCCCTCCCCCGTTCATGCTCTGTCTCTCTCTGTCCCAAAAATAAATAAACGTTGAAAAAAAATAAAAAAAAAAATAAAGTCAAAGGAACAGAGTTTTCATCAGAGCAAGCATGCTGCTAGAAGAGAGAAGACATTCAAAGATGGAGGGCTAGGGTCCGGAAACATTTTGGCATAAAGTCAATAGAAGGAAATAATAAAGGATATTGAGAAACGGGCCACTAATGGGATTGGCTAGTGATTGTGGTGGAGTGATGAGGTAACATGTCTGACCAGAGTGGGTTCAAGAGAGAGGAGTTGAATGAATTTGGAGATGGGGAGTATAGATTGGGGTGTGGGGTTAGTAATTTTTTTCTATAAAAGGCCAGATAAGAGATATTTTAAGCTTTGTGACCATAGGATCCCTTTGCCACTACTCAACTCTCTTGTTCTAGTACAAAAGCAGCTCAGACAATGCATAAATGAACGAGTGTGGTTTTGGTTCCAATAAAACTTTATTTCAAAAAGCTCTCCGTGAGCCGGATTTGACCAACAGGTTGTAGTTTGCTGCCCCCCGATATGGAAAATTATGTTGAGGAGTGGAGCCCTGAATTTGGTAGAAGCTGGAGGAAAACATGGAAGTGGAGGAAGAAGGCTCACCTGAGAGTCTCAGGAGACCGAGGAAAATAGTTGCTGGAGTTATGACCTTTAATAATATGAGTCCACTCAAGGAAATCCTGTTTTGTCAGGGAACGTCCACAAGTAAGTATAACACAGGTTTGCCGCTGTCTTGGTGAAAGTAGGAGCTCAGAGTCTGGCTGAGGTTGCCAAGGGCAATATGTGGGGAGAGAGAAGTAAGCTGAGGACATAACTTTGGGACTGTCTGGCATATGAGAATAAAGATCAGCTGGAGGAGACCTCGGGAAGAGAAATCAGAGAGGCAAGAATCAGGAGCAGAGCCAGATTCGTGGGCACGTCACCTGTAGAGTCACAGGGCCTGGTCTTCGAAGAGACCTCTGCTTGGCTTTATGATCTGCTGTCACCATCCTGAAATTCACAATAATTTTTCCAGCAAGTAGCCCTGCATTCTCATTTGCATCGAGCCCCGCACACTATGTAGGTTGTCCTGAAACAGGAGCATATAATTAGACTCTACAGACCAGTGTAATGTCATAAAAGCAAGGGTAGTAAAGAGTTTCAACCAAGAGGAATTGGAAAAAGGAGGGATAAAGGTAACAGCGGAAAGGCCATGATGACATTGTTGTCTTTCTCGAGAAATGACATATTGTCTTTCATTCCATGAAAGCAAAATAAAATCGCCATAGAAAAAATATGCCATTCTCCGGGACACAAGGAAATGATCGCAACATCAAACCACAAATTATGAAGCACACTTTTCAAATACAGTGGATCATTAATGAGGAGAGGGAGAGTGCTGGGAGCCAGCCTACTCATGCGACATCAGAGTGCAGTAGGATTCAGCCGTCAAAAGCTTCCCTAGAAATCCTTTGAGTAGAACAAAGAGGGCTAAGCAAGTACATCTGTAGAGGTGGCCTTAGGCTCTGTAGATACCCAGTTGTTATCATAAAAAGCCACGACATTTGCCATGGCTATATTTTTTCCATGATAGAGATTAAAACACGAGAGTCTGCAGATACATATTTTTTTTGACCTGCACTGCCTTTAAAATGTAGAAGTTTCACTTTTTAAAAATCCACATTTTGGGGTACCTGGGTGGCTCAGTCGGTGGAGCGTCTGACTCTTGGTTTCAGGTCAGGTCATGATTTCATGGTTTGTGAGTTTGAGCCCCACATCAGGTTCTGTACTGAGGGCTGGGAGCCTGCTTGGGATTCTCTCTCTCTCTCTCTCTCTCTCTCTCTCACAATAAATAAACTTTGAAAAATTAAAAAAAATAAAAATCCACATTTTTACAGTCTATTGAAAAAGAAGATCTGGCCAGAATGTGCTTACATAACAACCAGAGAGCAGCTAATCAGTGAGTAGCTGCCCATCCCTGGGATAAAGCACACACTGCAGTTTACCATAGACCCCACCATTCCCTCTTGTCTTATATTTGGCCCACGTCACCCATTTATATCATCCACTTTATCTCTAAGCATTTGAGTTTCAAAACCCTGGTATATGACCCAACCTTTTAACCTAGGAGCACCTCCAAGCGAAGTAGAAGAAAGGAGAGCTTTGCTGAGACCCACATTGACTGTAGAGGAGAGAAATTCACCCCGGATAAACAAAATACTAGATATGACATAACAGTATTTAAGGAAACAAGCAAAATGGAGGCTTTGCACTCAGAGATCACTATGAACTCTCCCCCCTATTATTTCCCCTTTACTCTTAAGCAAAGTGAATATAGTTCAAAGGTGAATACTAGTCAGAAATAAATCTGTTGTAGACCCATGTCTAACATTGTAACTGATCAGTTTCTTAAAAAATGAGAACAAGAATAAGCAAAGGGAAGCTGAAGTAAATATATCAAAAATGAATATAAATATAAGGAAACCACATCTATAAATTCTGCAAAGTTTTACGAAAATTATAGACACCACGAAGGACAGAAAGTTGTAAGAACAGATAGTTTAAAGAAGAGATTTTAAGACAGCAAAAGAGATGATGAAGCAAGGTTTCAGAGATCAAGAAAAACATGGAAGGAAAAGATAAATAAACCACTGTAGAGATAAAAACTAAACAAACCAACAATTTCATTGAGATGACTTGAAGAAGAATCATGAAAAAGACATAAGTGCTCGAAGAAGTCACACAAAATGGTATAAAAAATAATGATGTAAACACGATTACAGAAAAGGTGGCAGCAATGGGCAAAAGGGAGCCAACATTCAGAAAATGATTTCCTGAGGGGAGAAAGGAGAACAAATAGAGAGATCATTTAAGGAAAAAAAAAAGAAAAAGAAAAAAAGACAAGTTAGTGAATCCAGATATTGAAATGACATTCTGTATTGTTGGCAACAACACTAGAGATTCATAAGCACTAGCGACGTTCCTCTACGTCAGTGATAACCAGGCATATATGCACCCCATCAGCAAAAGTACGCCACGTCTAAAGGGGGGAAAAATCAGATTGACCTCAGAATTTTTTTTCGTAGTAACATCTATTGCTAGAGACAATGGAGCTAAATCCTGAGGAAAAGAAAGTGTGAACCAAGGGTTTAACAGTCAGGTAAGTGTAAATGTATATAGGCCACATACAATCTCAAACATGCAAGATCTAGTTCTCACTTTAATTATTTTTAGATTTATATGTAATCTATAACATATACTGTATTATGATGTCATATATATTATTATGCATTATATACTATACATTAATATCTTTACATATTATATTTATTTATTTTTATTTATCCAGTGGTCTTGACTTCAGTACATAGTTCTATACAGCAATATTTGTTTCGCCGACTGCGATTTTGCAGAAACAAAAAACAGATGAGTCTTGCATGAAGGCCCAAGGGCTATATTAGGCTTATTTGTCCACAGTGATTGGCTACTGGAACTGAGTTTATCATGGCATTTCCAAGCTTAAGTAGGCACCAAGGACTGCCTAAACTACAGACAAGTCATTTTGGCTTCAGCTTGAGTCAGTAGGTCAGTTTATTGGAAGTAACTGTGATACTGCTTTATTTTCATAATTTCAAAGACACTGGAACCTGTCTACAAAGTTTCCTATAGAGTTCACAGCACTGGAATTACTTTTTAGGGATTTTATTGGGATTCTCGTATTTAGTGTTTAAGGGCAAGGCCTTCCAGATCAATAAAGGTAGCTTTATAGCTATGTGTTGCTGGTTAAGCAACTTAATCTCTTTAAGCCTCAATTATTCAACTTTCAGATGGTGGTAATGGTATTGCTATCACATGGTTCTTTTCCACATTAACCAAGTAAATGTATGGAAAATACTGATCAAAGGATCTGAAACATTGTAGATTCTACAGAGAATCGGTTTCCCTCTTGTATGTTATACCTTAGAGTGAGTCTGTAAACTGAAGTTATTTTCACTTTCAAAAATACCAGAAATTATTCACCTAAAAGAAAGTCTACTTAGCATATTTTAGAATTCAGTTCTGATCAAAAACTATTTATTGGATACCTCATCTATGTTAGGCCCTGAGTCGGGTGCCAATGGTACAAAGAAGCAATATGGGATCTCTATGTTCAAAAAAGCCTGTGGTCTTATGGGAGAGAGGACCACATACCCAGACAGTTCTAATATAATATGGGGATTGTTAATAAAGAGAGGCACAGAGTTTCTCATCCATGTTTCTGACAGGGTCTTTGACAGAACATCTTAGTAGAGGTTTCACACTGGGCTTAAGAATTATCTCAGGGGGCACCTGGGTGGCTCAGTCAGTTAAGTGGCCGACTTCGGCTCAGGTCATGATCTCACAGTCCGTGAGTTCCAGCCCCGCGTCAGGCTCTGTGCTGACAGCTCAGAGCCTGGAGCCTGCTTCAGATTCTCTCCCTCTCTCTCTGACCCTCCCTCATTCATGCTCTGTCTCTCTCTGTCTCAAAAATAAATACACATTAAAAAAAAATTAAAAAAAAAAAGAATTATCTCAGGACTTTGTTAAAAATGCAGATTTCTATCCGCATTTTTAACCACTGATGCAGGAGTCTCTGTTTTACAGCGACTATGCTTTACACTACGGCTTGGTATCCACTGGTTTTTAGGACCACGGAAGAAATACTCTTTGTCAACCCAGAGGTTCAGCGTGACACCTCAGCTGACTCTTAAGGGGGAACAGAAAATCGCTGTATGGAAAGAGGTGGAAAGAGCTTCCAGGCTGCAGTCTCAGAGTGAGCCAAGATAGTTCTGCAGACAGAAATGGTGTGTGGTGGTGGTGGATACACGGTTGGGTATCAGGATCCCAGAGCCCCCAGTGTCATGGGGCAGGTTGCGAAAGGGTAGCTGCTAAAGATGACTTAAGTGAAACATTTTTGGCCAATTCCTTCTGCATAGTCTTCACCTTTTCTGTATCTGGCATATTGAACCACCTATCAGGTCATGCCTCTATTGGAGCTTTTTCTGAATCACTGAGGAATAGTAGAACAACAGAGTTGAAGAGATGCAAGGGAGCTTGAAATATCCTGGATTTTCCCTTTGCTTCTAGATTGGAGGTGAGATGTAAAAGGGCTACCATTCAATGCTCATTGTTTCTCTCTTGGTTTATAATAATCTAGCAGGCCTGTCAAAGCATAGTAGCAGGTGCTAGCAGACCAAGAATTCCACTGGTGATAATATCAGGTGAGTTAGCATTCTGCAGGTCCTCAGAGCTTAGTCCATGGGGTGTGGCAGGCCTGCACCTTTTCACTCCTACTGAGATTTCTCATAAGCTGGGATGCCTCAGAGATAGGGTATGTCACGCCTTCACTTGTTTGGATTGCTTCACTCTCCCATGATCCACCCTTTCCAGGCTGCTGAATTCTCCTTGTGGGGAATGACCTCAGTTTCTTCCTAAGAACTAAAATCTATTAAAAAAAGGGGGGGGGGGAGTGCTGTTAGAAGTGATGTCTTCATCAAGAGGAATGGGACACAACCTGAAAGCAATGGCCTGATTTAATCCTATTCTATCTCTTCTAGAAATACCATTGGCCTTTGATCCTTAAGGAATCATGTTTGAGTTGGACACAGTACTTGGCCAGTAACCAGTGGAGGCATTAACCTAAATGATTCCTATCTCAGGATTTGATGAAGAGATTAATAATCTCCCAGCTTGGTGAGAAATGCTATGCTCTATGTAGTGAGGTCAACAATCATTGAATTCCACTGGACGTTCTTGAATGGGAAGAGCAACAGTTAAAGATCTCAACCTTCTTTGCTTATCTACCCCATGTAAACCGAACTCTTTGTGGTTGGAATGCTGGTCCCAAGTGCTGAGCCATCAATTAACTCTTTACGCACATCATTCACATTCTCTGGGGACTTCTTATTTGTTTCTGTTAAAAAATTTAAATAAACAACACTAATAGAATTCAGAGGACTTATTTAATTTTTAATTAATTTAACTTATTTAAGTAATCTCTACCTGCAAGGTGGGTCTTGAACTCACCACTCTGAGATCAAGAGTTGCATGGTCTTCTGACTGAGCCAGCCAGACACCCCCTAGTAGAATTCAAAAGAGATAAAAAGTTGACCCTTAAATGATACCCCAAAATTATACTATTTATTTTTGTGGTAATGTAATATAATTGAGTGATGCCAGCAGATGTATGATTCATGAGTTTTGCTCAATTTTAGCATACAATTGATAATAACCAATTTATTATTTCCACACCCTCCACACAGATTATTTCTATAAACTCCTTACATATTCATAAGAATTCATGTCACAAATATCAGAAATCAAACCCCAAAATCACTTAACCAGAAAAAGTTTATTGGCTTACCTAAAAGTCGAATGGCCGATTCCGTATCAATTGGAACAGAATTTCTTTGACTGGCTTCTCAGGTTTGTGCAGAATGTGTGTGTGTGCGGAGGGCTGAAAGGATGTGGGTGTGTGTTTGACAAACTCTCAGCTCTGTTTTCATCGTCAATGACTTCATCACATTGATGAGAGGTTTCTGGAAGATTTGGGTTAAGGAGGAAGAATGATATTTCTGGCAACAATGAGAAGAGCATAGAAGTTTGAAACAGCATGTGCTTAGAAAGCTTCCAATAGGTTGGTGTGGCTGGAATGTGGGGCTCCTGTAGAGGAGTAACAAGATGGTAGACAGATGCCATAGAGTCTTGAAAAAAGACATAGATTTTTCTTATGTCAGCAACAGGGAGTCATGAGGGTCTTCAAGCAGTAAAGTATAATAAGATTTGAACCTTATTAAGATTATTCTGGTATTAATATGGACAGTGGACTTGACACAATTAAGAGAGAGAGCCAGGATTGTGCATGGTGAAATTATTAAAGTTAAAGGGGTCTGAACTCAAATAGAGACAATGGATGTAGAGAAGAGGAAGAACGTTACATATCTGTGACAAGTTGAATATCAAAGGTTCTAGAAGTTAGAGGTGAAGGAAGGTAAAGGAAGGGAGACAAGGTATAAAATTACTTCTGGGCTCCCAACTTGGGTGAATGCTAATACATTCAGAGGTGAAATATTAGAACGAGGAGCACATTTTTGCTGGAGTTGAGGTGTCCGAAGGGGCAGATAGCCCAACGAGGAGCATGTGGCCATGAATTAAGCCCAGAGGAAGTCCAGCAGGCAGCATCTGGAATAGGCTCAGACTCTCATGCAGAAACAGGTGCATGGGTGCTCTTTCCCTCAGGTCCTATAGAGAGACATGCTGGGGCTGGGGTGCAGTTGAATATTCCATAGGACTGGGCTCTAGTAGAGGGACCCTGACTTCCCGAGGCTCTCCCTTCTCATTTGTGCAAACCTGAGAACAACTTTATGGGAGTAATAAACATTTTGGAGGCAAGGGTCAAACAGCCAGGGCCTAGCTGCCAGCTATTGAAGACATCTGCAAAACATCAGATGTCCGGGGCATACGCTTTGGGGTCCCGGGTCCCATGGGAATCTGGAGTTAAATGAAGCCCATAGTTCCAGACAGCTTTTCATTAGGTTACCCAAGATGCATCCCTAAGGTCCTTCTTTAGATAACTTTGCTTGTCTCCACACACTTTTTCAGTAATCATTTATAAATATGGTCCTATGGTTCAGAAAGAGTAAGAATATACTTTTGAAGTAAGAATATATATTTGAAACTTATCAGCCCATATGTTGAGAGCTGACATTTTGGATGAAGATGATATTGCTCAAGGGGAAGCAATCATGTTAGCAGAGAAGAGAGACAAGAACGTAAATGTGGAAAAGGCTAACATTTGAGAGGGAGGGTGGACCAAAAGCCCATCAAAGCGACGAGGAGGGACTGGACATAGTCGGCACTGGATGGGTAAAAACTAGAAGCGAGGGGTATCCTAAATGTAAGATGAGACATAGTCTGTGAAATGCCACAGAAATACTGATGAGGTAAGGATTAGAGACTGTTCACTGACCCCTATTTTCCCCATTCTCAAACAAGTTCATTTGCATGTTTCTAATTCTGAACCGTATTCTAGTTCTGAGTCGTATAATCAACACATACAGTTTTTTTCTGGTACTGTTTTCTTTTTATTGTCCTGATTGGGTGTTACTGAATGGATGCTGTCTGTTGTACTGATGGCACCCTACCGAGATCTTGAAAAAAGGGGATATACAATTAGGAAAATTACCTTTAACGGGTAATGATTTAGTCTATGTGTAATGGATTAAAACAGAAAATGCCAAGTCACATGATTCAAGACAATCAGAAGATCGTTTGCTCATCAAAGGATATAGATAGAGCAGAGACTGACAAAGATAAATATTGATGGTGCCCATTTCTTTTTTTTTTTTTAATTTTTTTTTTCAACGTTTATTTATTTTTGGGACAGAGAGAGACAGAGCATGAACGGGGGAGGGGCAGAGAGAGAGGGAGACACAGAATCAGAAACAGGCTCCAGGCTCTGAGCCATCAGCCCAGAGCCCGACGCGGGGCTCGAACTCACGGACCGCGAGATCGTGACCTGGCTGAAGTCGGACGCTTAACCGACTGCGCCACCCAGGCGCCCCTTGATGGTGCCCATTTCAACACCTGCCTGGGGGCACTGGAAATCTTGATCTGTGAGCTGAGGGTCCAGCTTCACAAGTCCGTCCTTGTGAAGATTAATTCACTGGGCCCCTTTGGCATTATAAGCTTAAAATAGCCAACCTTATTAAGCTTCAAATTATAATTGGTCTTTCCTAGGTATGTATTTCATATGTTGAGTAGAGTAATATAGTGAAAAATATATTTCTTATGTAAATTACTGCTATTATGTTCATTCTTCCTTTTGGTTAGCTGGTAAAATTAGGTCTCTGAGTCTGTGAGGATGGGGTCAGAAGATAATCACGTCCCCACCCTGGAAGCTCCCATGGGAGCCAGATAGCTGGCCTCCTGTGAAACTTCTCTATCTTATTGCTTAACTTAGAAATTCTGACACTATAACTTAAAGGGAAAAAGGTGATAAGTTTTAATACAGGGACTAAACAACAACAACAAAAAAAGGCCAAAACCCACAACAGAACAAATAATAACACCAAAACTCCCATTTCTATAAAAGTCCAGCATAGTGAGTGACTAATTCCAGGAACTTTTCTTAACTAAAGGAGGTGGTCTTTGGGCTGGCCTTTATATAATTGAAAATATTTTTTCAGGCAAAGATAGGATACAAAGCACACTCCAAGTAAAAGAAATAGCACACATAAAGTCTAGAAATCAGGAAGGAACAATCAGCACATTTACAGAATGAGTTACTAAGTGAATTGTTATCCAAATCTAAGAAAAAAATGAGCACGTCAAGATGTATCTTTAAAAATATGCCAGAATTTGATCCCGTTAAAATTAAGTTTTTCAAACGGAAAATGATGATCCATTTTTGCGTAGGACACAGTATTCTAAGATCACACTGGAATCTGAAAACACAAGTTACCTCAATCCAACTGGAACTTTCATATCATCCAGGCTATTTTGAATTAAATTTAAATTATAGATAGATGGTAAATAGCCAATAGAGGAAATAAGAATGTTCAGCTTTTCTTTGAATGGTGAATGTTGCATTTCATGTGGGAAGAGTCTAATATACTTGGATAATTAGAAAAATTAAGGGCCTGGGTCTTCTGAGTGGCCCAGTCAGTTAACCGTTCAACTCTTGGTTTTGGCCTAGGTCATGATCTCATGGCTTATGGGTTCGAGCCCTGCATCGGCTCCTCACCGGCAGTGCAGAGCCTGCTTGGGATCATCTCTCTCCCTCTCTCTCTGCTTTTCCCCTGCTCTCACTCTCTCTCTCTCTCAAAATAAATAAATAAACTTTAAAAGAAAAAGGAAAAAAAAAGAAAAATTAAGGGCCCTCATACTTTTTCTGCAACTATGACTTTATTCACTAAATGATATTATATAATTTTCCTTAGAGAAGGTAATTGAAATTAAATCAAGCTCAATAGTGGTTATAGAACTACACAGGTGGGGGTTGCCTGGGTGGTTCAGTCGGTTGACAGTCAGACTTCGGCTCGGGTCATGATCTCACAGCTCGTGAGTTTGAGCCCCATGTGGGGCTCTGTGCTGACAGCTCGGAGCCTGGAGCCTGCTTCGGATTCTGTGTCTCTCTCTCTCTCTGTCCCTAACCCACTCACATTCTGTCTCTGTCTCTCTCAAAAATAAATAAACATTAAAAAAAATTAAAAAAAAAAAGAACTACACAGGTGGAAGAAAACCTATTTTAACACTCCTAAAAGTGGCAACCAATGCTTTTCTCTCTAGTGGAAAGTAAAATAAGACATACCCATATGAAAACCTGCAGTCTGAGTATGTTACTGCCTTTGAATTCATGAAAAGAAAAATTAAAGTTATGTTTTTAGTTTTCTCTTCTTTGCTTTAAACTACCAATTATTTTTTTTAAAATTTTTAATGTTTTATTTATACTTGAGAGAAAGAGAGACAGAGAGAGACAGAGTATGAGCAGTGGAGGGGCCGAGAGAGGGGCACACAGAATCTGAAGCAGCCTCCAGGCTCTGAGCTGTCAGTACAGAGACCAACACGGGTCTCGAACTCAGGAACTATGAGATCATGACCTGAGCCGAAGTCGGACGCTCAATCAACTGAGCCACCCAGGTGCCGCTAAACTACCAATTCTTAAAATATGCTTTATCAATTATTGCTGGGGAATTCTAGACAATAGTCAGGCATTTTGAAGTACATATTAATGCAATACTCCCAATTACCCAATTGGTATGTATTAGACAATTGAACTTAACTCTTTAATCTGTAACTCTTTTGCTTATGGTTATATTAGTATTAGATCTTGGTTCTCAAAGAAGCAGTATGAAGTGATTTTGATTCTTTTGACTGTTGTAACTTAAACAAATGACAGGTGCATTTTTAAAAAAATTCGTTTTCACTCGGTAAAGGACTACCACCTTTTCCTTGTGATATCCTGAAGTCTTTAGATGAGAATCTACGTAGTACCCCCAGACCAAGACATAAGAGGCACTCGAAAAATATGAGAGAGAAAGAGAGGAAGAGAGAGAGGGAGATGGAGGTGTATAGCCAAGGAAGATTTTTAAAGTTCTATCTCAGTGATAAAACCTGAATTGCTTGGACTCCTCATTGATAGCAAAAATGACTTTCTTCTAAATCATAGAAATAAGTGGGGCGCCTGGGTGGCTCAGTCGGTTAAGCTGCCAATGTTGGCTCAGGTCATGTTCTCATAGTTTGTGAGTTCGAAACCCGCGTTGGGCTCTGTGCTGACAGCTCAGAGCCTGGAGCCTGCTTTGGATTCTGTATCTCCCTTTCTCTCTGACCCTTCCCTGCTGACACTCTGTGTCTCTCTCTCTCTCTCTCTCTCTCTCTCTCTCTCTCAAAAATAAATAAACATTAAAAAATAATAAATAAATAAATAAATAAATAAATAAATAAATCATAAGAATAAGATATACCTGACTGTTTGGGGTGATGTGCGCCCCACCTACTATTACATAGTGCATTTGGTGCAATTTTTCATTAGCATAAAAGTAGACCAGGCCCCTTCTAGCCAAGAAACATGCATGAATGCATAATTATACATTGGCAAGGCTAATATAACAGGAAAGGTACTGGGAAAGCAATACATCTTAATTCAGTGACAGAGTTACTGAGCCACATAAATTACCAGTGTTTTTATTTCTCCTTGTGGGTGATTGATTTGGATGCCCTATTTGAAGTGTCACAATCCTGTTTAAGCATATTTGAAACATGACTGGTTATTATACTCATTTGTTTGTAATGGAGGCAAATTCTCTTTTCTCAAACCCAGCCCCCGATACCAGCCGATGTTCTCTGTAGGATGGGTTATGAGGGAAAGAGTATTTCCTTATTATGCGGTTGATAAACCCCATCATTTGTGGAATCTCACAAAAATTCCACGAAAAGTTGTTTCGCTTTTCACTTTTGGAGAGTATCATTTCCTTGTGTAAGAGCTTGGTGTTATTCAGAGAGCCAGAGAATTGATTGTGATTCCTGTGTGTCAAATATTGTGTAAACAGACAGCATATGAAATGGGACTGACATTCAAAATGAACATATGGAGGGGTGCCTGGGTGGCTCAGTCAGTTAAGCATCTGACTCTGGCTCGGGTCATGATCACGCAGTTTGTGAGTTTGAGCCCCACGTCCAGCTCTATGCTGACAGCTCAGAGCCTGGAGCCTACTTCATATTCTGTCTCTCTCTCTCTCTGCCCCTCTGCTACTTGTGTTTTCTCTTTCTCTCCCTCTCAAAAATAAATAAACATTAAAAATTAAAAAAAAATGAACGTATGGAAATGAGAAAATAAGGGGGTATATAACTTAGTATTGGATTTTTTCAAAGAACATACAACTCACTTCGCTTACCTATTCCTTTCTTTTTCAGTTGGCATCCCTTCTGCTCTACAAAGTGGCAATGATATAGACAGTGTTACTGTTGAACCCTCACTCCCCAACATCAATTCCTGAAATAGGGGCAAAAGTGAAAAGATAAAGGGAGACAAAGAGATAATGCTTTAGCTGTCAATTCCCAAACTTTACTTGGAGTGTAAATGGAGAAAAGCAAGTGCAGTCTATTTCTCCTGAACACCACATCGCATTAAGCAGAGTAAATAGCTAAGTCAACAGCGTTGGTATCTACGGAATCTCGTTTGTTATCTCTCACTGAGTGTCCACAGCTCAGCCGCTTAGGTATCCTGGAAGTGTCCAATCTCCAAATGACTGTTTATGAAGATGAGCTGCATCTTTTAAGTAATATCCCTCATTAAAAGGAATTATTTTAAAGGTGACTCATTTTTGTTGGACTCTCCTTTCCAGTTGCGTCCTTTCCACACGATACCAGTGAGAGGACACTCCGTTGATCCTGGTCTACCGGGACCCACATGTTTTGTTTCGTTTTTCCAAAGCAATGTGTGTTTTAGATCACATTATAAAGTAGGTACAATAAGAAATTGTACAAGCAGGAATTTCTAGGTCCTTCAAATAATAACAAATTACACATGTGTTAAAGCTACACAGAGAACTTTATTTGGGTGTTTGGAGTGCAGGCCCTTGAAAAGCCTCAATTTTTTCTTAATCTTCCAAGTTGCATGAAAAGCTCTTGTAAGTTGTTTTTTTTTTTTTTTAATTTAACATAGACTATAATTGTCTCGCTGATGGATAGAATCAAAGCATAATTACCTAAATGTATTTTCTAGTCCCTGTTGAATCCATCTAGTTTCCACAATTATTAGCCTGATATTCAGATACCAGTTGATATGGTCTCAGGGAATCCAAGCTAAATTTTAATGCCGATCCAACCACGACAGATATTCAGTTGGGGGAAAATGCACATAATGTACTATAAAAACAAATTGTGAGTTCTAATTGTTGTGATTTTGGGTTTAATGTGCAGCACTGTCCCCCTCTGTTAGCAGACAATTAAAAAGTTCACGGGAAATGAAATGTGCATGCATAGTTCACCCCAAAATGAAAAGAGTGTGTGAGCTTCTGAAGTTACAGTGATGATGATGAGTGAAGTCAAGATTAGACAGCTCCCCCAAAAGATACCACTGCAAGATCATATCTGTTTCACAAAGATCCTCCCATAGAGAATAAAACCACTTAGGCGTGTGCTATGGGTTTAATCGTGCCCCTCCACAGAGTCACATATTGAAGTCCTAATTCCTACTACATCAGAATACGAAACAAGTTCATTGTAGGCACAATTATTTAAGTTAGGATGACGTCATACTCCGGGAGGGTAGGCCCCTAATCCAACATGGCCGTGTCCTTATGAAAAGCAAAACTTTGGAGACACACGTGCTCACAGACCATCATGTAAAAATGAAGGTAGACATGGGGGTGATGAAGTAGAAGCTAAAGAATGTCAAAAATTGTCAGACACCCACCAGAAGCCAGGTGAGAGGCCTGGAACCGGTTGTCCTTCACAGTCTTCAGAGGAACCAACACTGACTATATCTTCATTTTGGATTTCTAGCCTCCAGAACTGTGGGACGAGAGTTTCTATTGTTTAAAACACCCAGTTTGTGGTAATTTGTTAGGGCAGCCCTAGTAAACCAATACAGCATGCTTTTGTAATGAAAGCCTATCACCTACTCCTCCTAAGAAGAGTGAGGCAATTTTCCTCAAGTTTTCTCTGTGTCACTTTGGCTTTAACCTCTTTATTTTATTTTAGGATTTTTAAAAATGTTTATTTATTTTTGCAAGAGAGAGAGAGAGAGGAGGAGAGAGAGGCAGAGAAAGAAGGGGACAGAGGATCCAAAGCAGACTCTGTGTTGACAGCAGAGAGCCTGATGAGGGACTCGAACTCATGAACTGCGAGATCATGACATGAGCCGAAATTGGACACTTAACTGACTGAGCCGCCCAAACACCCTAGCTTTAATCTCTTTAAATCAGATGTCTCCAAGGGTGCCATAAAGAGCCATATAGCTCCTCTGAAAAAGTCCATAAAATCCAGCTGCTTTCAGGGGTATAAATTTCTTGTCAATTTATACTAACTAGAAAATGCAATTAGGGAAGGCTGAACTTGAACTTGGACAAGTTTTATAAGGCAAGCCTTCTCTCTGGCTTACAGTTTTTTTTTTTAATTTTTTTTAACATTTATTTATTATTGAGAGACAGAGAGAGACAGAACATGAGCAGGGGAGGGGCAGAGAGAGAGGGAGACACAGAATCCGAAGCAGGCTCCAGGCTCTTAGCTGTCAGCACAGAGCCCAACGCGGGGCTCAAAGTCACGAACCTCGAGATCATGACCTGACCCGATGTCAGATGCTTAACTGACTGAGCCACCCAGGCGCCCCTGGCTTACAGTTATTTGAATTCAAAATCCTAAATACCACAAGAATTCTGTAAGTATGGGACATGAATAAGAGATTATGTAAAGAGAATAAAGACTGGCCTAAAGTGCCTTCTCTCGAATGCTGAATTCTAGAAGGCAGCAAGTCCATTTTTGAGTAATTTTAATGGAAAATGATGTGATCTTCCCATTTTCTATACAGTAAGTGTTCCCATGGCTCAACTACAAAGGTATAATGCCAACGAAAATAAAAACATCTCAAGAAATCAATACTTGTGGAAGATAGCGTTTTCCAATAAAGCCTGCAATAACATTTCCCCTTGAATGGAAGTAGGCTGATGGCTTGCTCATAGCAATTGAAATGCAGGGAAAGTGATGCTGTGTGCATTCTGAAGCCAGGGGGTGAAAAGTGATGCAGCTTCTGCCTTGTTCACCAGGACACTTGCCTTGGAACTCTGAGGCATTATGGTAGAAGGTTTACTCACCCTTGGGGCGCCTGGGTGGCTCAGTCGGTGAAGCGTCAATATTTGGCTCCGGTCATGATCTCAGGGTTCTGAGTTTGAGCCCTGCGTCAGGCTCTGCACTGACAGTGAGGATCCTGCTTGGGATTCTGCCTCCTTCTCCCTCTGCCTCTCCCCGCCTTGTGGGCTCTCTCTCTCTTTTTAATTTTTTTTTTAATGTTTATTTATTTTTGAGAGAGAGACAGTGCGAGCCAGGGAGGGGCAGACAGAGAGAGGGAGACAGAGAATTCCAAACAGGATCCAGGCTTTGAGCTTTCAGCACAGAGCCCGATGCATGGCTCAACCTCATGAACCATGAGATCATGACCTGAGCCAAAGCCGGATGGTTAACTGACTGAGCCACCTCAGTGCCCCCAACCCCTCTGGATCTTAAAATCAATAAAAATAACCTTTAGAGGAAAAAAAAAAGTTTTACTCATCCAAGGCACACATGCTTTGAGGAAGCCCAGCCCACATCGGGAGGCAACATGTAGGTATTCCAGTTCAGAGTATCAGCTGAAAGTTCCAGAGTGGGCTGACCATCAGCACGAACTGCCAGATGTGCCTTCAGATGAATCCAGACCCCACCCTTTGAGTTTTAGGTCCCAGGAGTTGTGGAACAGAGAGAAGTCATCTGTTCTGTGACATTTTAAATTCTGAGCTGCAGAACCGGTGAGCATGGTTAACATGGTTATTTTATGACCCAAAGTTTTGGAGTGCTTTGTTACATGACCACAGTAAATGGAAGAGTCGCTTGGTGGGCGTTGCTTCTTGTAGAGAAATACCATGTGTGTGCTTTGAGACATTTCTTCCTCTTTGACCTACAGTCTTACTTGTAAGTAATATACTATTTAGGAGCTGTTCAGTATCCACAGAGAAAAAATACATTTCTGAACTTACTCGTCCTTCCGTGGTAGAGGTCCCCTTACAAGTCAATCCTCTTGTGGGTCTCTCTCAAAACCCCAACTTTTAAGATCAAAATCTCCAAATGATTTCATGTCCTTATGTATCATTTCTTACATTTTAATATACATCTTATGAATTACTTATTTATTCCTTTGGTGTAAATACTTTCTTGTTTGTTTTCTCAACAATATAGCATAAAATTTGACGCGGGCAAGAAAACTGTTATTAATCCATATATCTTGTGTAATTTTCTTCAACTTTTCCTTATACATTAGTAGTTTAGGATTTTAGTTCTCAATCTTCATGGTGATGTAGCTTGGCTTAACAAATTTGCTTTGTTATTATTAGTGCCTAGGGATATTGGGTCGTTTTTACTTAAAGTGAGTTTGATCAGTACTTAGAACATGAAATGCGTGTTCACTATTAGCTAGTCACTTTATCCCCCTTTTTATTTCAGGCGTAAGGCACTGATATTATGTGGATTTCTTCATTAGTGCTTAAGGCACATGAGCGCATAGACCCAACATTTAGGAGGTATTAAGAAGAAATTAGAAGATGTTTATTTTTAAGTCTTGAATTTCCTTGGCATCTACAGATATAGTAATTAAATAAAATTCACTTTGTCACGACCAATTTTCCTGGCCATAGTAGCATGTCTGTTTTATCTTAGAAGTTATATTCACTGTCCAGATTTATATTCTAGGGAGCCCAGAGCAGTCACATACCCAACTGGTTTAGCACCACGCACTCATGAGCAAACGATGTGCAGAAAGACCTGTTATAACTCCGTGAACACTGCCTTTCTAGTTGATGGTTCCAGCAGTGCTGGAGACAGTAATCTTCGTCGCATGCTTGCGTTTGTTTCCAACACAGCCGAGACTTTTGAAATCTCAGACAGTGGTGCCAGGATAGCCAATGTGCAGTTCACCTATGATCAGCGCACAGAATTCAGTTTCCCTGATTACAGCACCAAAGAGAATGTCCTAGCTGTTGTCAGAAACATTCGCTACACGAGCGGTGGAACAGCTGCAGGTGAGGCCATTCCCTTCACTGTTGGAAATGGGTTTGGTCCCTTGAGGCATGGCCCCCAACAAGAACTTCCTGGTAATTGTCACAGATGGGCAGTGCTATGATGATGTTCGAGGCCCTGCTTCTGCTGCACACGATGCAGGTATCACCATCTTCTCTGTTGGCGTGGCATGGGCACCTTTGGGTGACCTGAAAGATGTGGCCTTTAAACCGGAGGAGTCACGCGTTTTCTTCACAAGGGAGTTCACAGGATTAGAACCAATTGTTTCCAACATCATCAGAGGCATTTGTAGAGATTTCTCGGAATCCTAGCAATAATGGTGACACTTTGACAACTGAAACAAAAAGTGCAAGAAGATGGAATGTATAAGTCATTTTCTCCTAATACTGAAGTACTATATAGCATACTAGGACCAGATACAAAACTATCATATTAAAAATGCCAACTGCTGTTTCAAGCAAATAAGCATTCATCTAAAGCTAGTGCCTTCGAATAACAATTTAGAATTATGAAACTCTCTGCTGAGGCTTCATCATCACGACCCTTAGAAACTCTGGAAAGAGGAGATATTGTGGATCCAAAGCTTAAGGATTCTAAAATGCATATTAAATGTACAGAGACATAAATTCCATAGTTCAATAAAAGAATCTGATACTCAGAACAAAAGCGACATTCCTTCTCTAATCGTTCTGTATTAAATGTAGAAAGAGAAGGAAACTTAGATAGTTCTTTCACTCAGTGCATATGCAAGCCATTTTTCCCCTAATGGATGTTGTCTTAAAACCAATCAATAGCAGTTATTACTTAATATAATAAAAAGTTTTAATTATGAATGAAATGGAAGGGAACGAAGTATCAAGCTTCTTTTGTAGTGTAGTTTTCATAATAACATAACTGAAACATCACACTGAATCAGATAGAATTGGCTGGTATTTTTCTCTTTACATCCTTAATTTTATGTGTAGAGATATATTTGGCTTATACTCTAAAAGTCATCCACGTACTGAAAAAAAGGTTGGTAAATTTTTACTTACCACTTTAAACATTCGGCTTTAAGGAAAAGCACCTATGAAAAATGGAACTGCAGGAAAAATTATTGTAGTTTGACCAAGCAATAAAACTGTCGGTGACTGTTAAAAGAAGGGTTTTTTTTAATTGCCATTGTAATTTTCTATTGCTATTTACAGATGACCTCAGACGTTTATTTCCGTTCCTTTACAGAGTACAGGACACTCGTACCATTACATTGTGTTTATGTCATTGGGAGTTCTTGAGAAAAGGTCTTATCTGTCTCATGTCAACAGGTTTCTTTCCCCATATTAGGAAAGGTGATGAGATCAGGAAGAAATCTCAATTTGCAGAAGCCAACGCCTGACCCTGATTAAAATCATCTGTGAATATATTTGGTTTATTAACAGTGTGAGGACTGGTAGAAGTGGTCCCGTTAAGGACATAAATCCGCAGAAAGTGTTTACACAGTGGGGGCCTGTTTTCTCTGTGCTTTAAGGCCATTCTGACCTTGTGTGTAGGGCAGACCTGGGTGACAGTTAGATAGATTTTAATCTCTGGGATGTAGAATACGATGCATTGCCTTTGGGTCAATTGGCAGGGTCTCTCACACTTGTGAGCTCATACTATTGTCTGTAATAATGTAGTTTACTATCATCTAAGGCTTTGCAACTCATGATGTGGTTCATGGAGTAGCAGCTTCAATGTCACAGGGGAGCTTGTTAGAAATGCAGAATCCCAGGCTCGTCACAGACCTACTGAATCAGAGCCTGCATTTGAACAAGGTCCCCAGGTTATCCCCCATGTACATTAAACTTGGAGATACACTGCTCTGGGGTCAGAAGGGCAGACACTATACATTAAAAGTCCATGTGTCCACTCCTATGTGTGGGTGGAGGGAGTCTCATTTTGCCTTTTGATGTCCTAATTAATATTTGAGGAAATGACAGTGAATGGGTATTCAATCTATAAAAGCATCAGGATAGTCTCACATTTCTAAATATTTAGCCACCATGCCCTTTCTTTCTTTCTTTCTTTCTTTCTTTCTTTCTTTCTTTCTTTCCTTCTCTCTTCTTTCTTTCTTTCTTTCTTTCTTTACTTCTCTCCTTTTCTCTTTCTTTCTTTCTTTCTTTCTTTCTTTCTTTCTTTCAAGTTTAATGCTTGGGCTGCCTGGATGTCTCAGGCAGTTAAGTGGCCAACTCTGGCTCAGGTCATGGGTTCAAGCCCTGCATCAGGCTGTTGGCTGTCAGCACAGAGCCTGCTTCAGATCCTCTGACCCCCTTTCTCTCTGCCCTTCCCCCCATCTCAAAGATACATAAACCTTTTTTAAAAAGTCTACTGCTTGGAGAGAAATGAGTCTGAAAATATCAAACTCAGGACAGGTGAAATTATGCCATGGAAGGACTGAGAGACTCAGAGGCCGGTTCTTGGAGGAAGGACAATGTTTTGTGCCCAGTGTGGGCTGCAAAGTCCTTCAGCTGCACAGTCTCTTTTCACATAGCTGGCTCCATTTACTCTTCAGGCTTCAGGCAGATTTACTAATTATCTGCTTCCATTCTAGAACGTAACTTTCATGCAGAGAAGGAAATTGTCTATTGTTTTCCATTGCATTAAGCCCAAATCCCGTACCCGACAACTAGTCTATCAATATACATTTGTTGAATAAACAGATTACATCTGGCTTTCTCACTTGCTACAACATCTTATGTAGTCATATAACCACTCTGAGCGTCAGTTTTCCTAGCAGTAAGTTATTTGCATGCCTTTTCCACTAGTAGTTACGGAAATGCTCATTAAAACAAGGGGGTAATATTTTACACCTGTTGGATAGGCAAAACTAAAGCTAAAAGGCCAAGTGTTGGAGACAGCGTAGAGAAACGCAGCCTCACAATCCTGGTCAGAAGGTGAGTTAGTCCGTCCAGCGTGGAGAGCAGTTTAGCAATATCTAGAGATGAGGCTTTATAATAACCTTGATCTCTGCAGTTCCTCTGGTAAGCCCATCCCAGGGAGAAATTCTTGCTCATGTGTGGGAAAGCATATATAAGAATGCTTTTTGCAACATTGTTTTTAAGAGGAAAAACTGGGTATACTTGCACATCTATAAATGGGAGGTGGATAAATAAAGGGTGACAGCCTTATACAATGGAATATTATACAGCAATTTAAAGTCACTTAAATACGGAGAACAAACTGAGGGTTGCTGGAGGGGAGGTGGGTGGGGAATGGGCTAAATGGGTGATGGGCATTAAGGAGGGCACGTGTTGGGACGGGCACTGGGTGTTCCATGCAAGTGATGAATCACTAAATTCTATTCCTGAAATCATTATTACACTACATGTTAACTAACTTGGATTTAAATAAAATTAAAAACTTAAAAAAAAGAATAAGGTCAATGAAGTTTTTTTCAAAGTATTTAGTTGATTGGACGTTTCACCAAAAACTGGATATTGAAATCAATATGTGGTTTTTCTTACATGTTTGATCTGTGGATGAGGGATTTCACTTTGCCTCCAATGTAGAGAAATAATGCCTAATTCATGTGCATTTCCTTGGTGGGAAGTTTAATTTGGCAATTGGTATTTTTAATAATTTTGTGTTTCTATGACACCTTAGCCTGTATAATAAATAAATATTTGTAAATTAAGTTGTTTTCTAGAAAAAATATTTCACAAATAATAAATAATATATCGTACATGTATTAGTTACAAATTAAAAGTGCTCAATCTCATTAGCTCAGGAAAATGAAAAACACAATATGATACTGCTAAAAATAAAACCCAGAATGAATAAAAAGCAAAACACTGACAATACCAAGTGCTAGTGAAGACGGGAAGCCCCTAAAACTCTCACACATATCTTTTTTTTTAAATGTTTTATTTATTTTTGAGGCAGAGAGAGACAGAGCATGAGCAGGGGAGGGACAGAGAGAGAGGGAGACACAGAATCTGAAGCAGGTGCCAGGGTCTGACCTGTCAGCACAGAGCCCAACGCTGGGCTCGAACCCACGAACCATGAGATCATGACCTGAGCCGAAGTCAGATGCTTAACCAACTGAGCCACCCAGGCGCCCCTCACACGTGTATCTGGAGGGAGTGTAAATATAGTTCAACCATTTCAGAAAACCATTTGGCCCTATCTAAATTTGCAACAGAGGTACACCTGTGACTCAGGAACTGCATTCCTAGGATTATGCTGTTACAGAAATGCATATGCATATTCAAAGCAGCATCATTTATAATAACCCCAAAGTACAAACAGTCTGTATGTCCTTCAACAGCCAACAGATGAATAAATTGGGCGTAGTCACCCGGTGGAGTGTTACACAGCAGTGACAAAGAACAGGCTCCTGCTGCATACAACAGCATGGAGAAATCTCACAACATAATGTTGAGCGAAAGCCAGACACAAAAGGATACATGCTGTTTTAGTCCATTCATGTGAAAATTTTTTTAGTATTTATTTATCTTAGAGAGAGAGAGAGCAGGGGGAGTGAGGAAGGGGCAGAGAGAGAGGGAAAGAGAGAACCCCAAGAGGGCTCCACGCTCAGTGCAGAGACTGACAAGGGGCTTGATCTCATCAACGGTGAGATCATGACCTGAGCCGAAATGAAGAGTCAGACGCTTAAACGACTGCGCCACCCAGGTGCCCCTCGCATTTATATGAAACTTAAAAGGCAAACCCAGGGGCGCCTGGGTGGCGCAGTCGGTTAAGCGTCCGACTTCAGCCAGGTCACGATCTCACGGTCCGTGAGTTCGAGCCCTGCGTCAGGCTCTGGGCTGATGGCTCGGAGCCTGGAGCCTGTTTCCGATTCCGTGTCTCCCTCTCTCTCTGCCCCTCCCCCGTTCATGCTCTGTCTCTCTCTGTCCCAAAAATAAATACACGTTGAAAAAAAAATTAAAAAAAAAAAGAGGCAAACCCAATTTATGGTATTAAAAATTTGCTGTAGAAAATTTCCATAGCATTATTTTTGTAATTTGAAAAAATAATTCTAAGGATTATCTGGATGAATAAACAGGTAAGGAAGCCAAGAAAAAATTTAATATTAATACTGATGAAGGGTATCTTGCTCTACCTAGTTGGAAAACATGTTATAAATTACAATACTTTGAAACAAATTTGAACGAGTGCATCAAATCACAGGGAGTTCAAAGGAATGGAAAAACTTCCTGTAAAAGATGTTAACCTCTATACGATTTATGTGAAATTATTCACTTATCATGAACTACTTTCTTCAAAGAAAATATAAGTGACGTAGGAATTATTTTATTAAAACCATTTTATTGAAGTATATACCTTTAGTAAGGTGCACTTGAGCAATTATCGCGAATTAAAACATATCCATGTAGGTGAAGAAATAGCACTCTGGACACCAATGACATCTTTTTCAATCTCGACCCCTCCCTTCTTCCCAAGCCTTCTTCATCATAGATTAGTTTTGTCTGTTTCTGATTCGTGTATAACTAGATTAATACTGCATGTATTTTTTTGTGTGTATTCCATCTTTTGCTTAACGTTATCGTTAAAGTATTTTTAAAATGATGTCAGAAAAGTGATAAATTATTTGCAAATTAGTTCAGTTTATTTCACCTCTCATATACACTACCACTGAATGCTAGAAGGCAAAGTAATTGGAATTTTAAGGGAAGGAAGATTTTTATAACAAAATCAGTGGCGGCAACCGCAAAAGATGAATTAGCCCAACCAGTTTGGAGAGCAGTTTAGCAATATCTGGAGGCGCTGAGGCCTTATAATAAGCTTCATCTCATCCGTTCCTCTGGTAAGCTCATCCATGGAGAAAATCTTGCTTGGGTATGGGAAAACATATACAAGAACGCCTTTTCTATCCTTGTTTTTCAGAGAGAAAAACTGGGTACACCCTATGTGTCTGTCAGTGGGGGAAATGGATAAATAAAGGGTAACAAAAGGAAACAAAAGGCCCGCCTGTAATCAAAGGATTTCATTATTGCAGGTGTTCAGTTTCTAAATGTATGCACTTCAACCCACCTTGAATTTGGGTTAAGCTGGCAACAGGCTTCATCCCTGAAAGCAGCCATTGGCTATCTGTCGGGCTTCCACTCACTTGTGTAGCCACCTGTCTCCTCTGGCCCCTATGACAGCTGTCCAGTCTGGAGCAGGGCGATTTGCTCCTTTTCCCCAAGGCTGAAGCGTGCATTTAAAATGTAATTTACTCTATGATTATTTCCTCACGGTGTATCTGAGCATGCTGGGCCTGATTTAGATTTGGGCATTAGTTTGACCAGAATCCAGCTCATTCGTTATTCAAACAGAAAGTGCAAATAATTTCTACGATCGATAGAATTGTACCTGAGTCACCCAGACATCAGTGTCACTGATTCATTCTCATATATTCTTAGTCAAGCATTTATTGTCTATTTAAGTCAATAAAATAATGATTAATAAATAAATACACCCCTTATTATATGCACACCTTTGTTGAGAGCCAATTCTCCCAGCCTTCTGATAACTATCCTAATGACGTTCCTCAGGCCATTGCCTCCAGGACCTCATAGTACAATGCTGAGATGTTCTCACTTCCTGTCAAATAGTTTAAAAATAAACACTGCCGTGGCCTCAGGGTGGAAATGGCTTAGCTACCGGGATGCATAGCCTGTGCATTTGGTAAGTCCTGCTGATTCTGCAGTCCAGCATTAGACAACAGGCTGGTCCCCACAGAACCCACTTCACCCCTTTTCTCCTTTTCTCCCTAGAGTCTTCGGGCTGTGTGTGTCCTTTGGCTCCTGCTGCTGGCCAGCTCTTCCTTTTTCCGTCCTATTTATCCTAACTTTTCTTTGATACTTACTTTGCTACCATAATGCTTTGCAAAAAAATTATAGTGAAATTATATTCTGGGCCCTATTCTTATCTATGTACCAACCTAGCCAATATTCAGTGTTGCAAAACTCGCCATGGTAAATTAAATAAAGACAGTGCTCCAGACGAGAAATGTAATAATTATGTTAATAGACTCGAGCTTTTCTTCAGTATCAGCTGAATAAAAAAGTACAGAATCGTTTCTTAGTTTTTCTTGTTCACATTTACTTTCTGCACTATTTCAAATAAGGTATGGCTTAAAAAAATACATAATTATGTGTAGTGATGGAGGTTAACAAGACTTATTGTGGTGATCATTTTGCAATATATGCAAATATTGAATCATTACGCTGGACTCCTGAAACTAGCAATGTTACATGTCAAGTGTACTTCAATTAAAATCAAATGAGATATAGCTAATTTCTGTGAATGAATCCTTTGTGTCAATGGTCCAATTTAATACATTTTTTTTCTATGAGAAAGTCCAATGGCACATAATATGCTACCCTTTCTGAGACTTACCTTAGTTTCTACATGTGTATAATTAGGAGTCAGACTTCATGAACACAAAACTTTCTTCTAAGTCTGAAATTTCTAGGTCTCTGCCCTTTATAAGTGGTACCTGGGACCAGGAACGGGATAATATATATACCCCACTCCTATAAGTAAGTGGACCACACTCTCTTCTATGCTAGCATTGGGCTGGCTGTATACATCCTTCATAGCATTTACCACATCTTGTTGTAACTATTTATTTTCACATTGTTTTTCCCTTCTAGTCTGTGGCTTTCTTGACACAAGACTTAACATCACTCATCTCTATACACCTTGTACCATGACAATTTCTAAATGGTTTTTAGATATATAATGTATCTAAGTATAATTGACTACAATCTAGGATGGGTGTCTGTCCTATGACCTCTTGACTAAATCCTGCCCACTGTCTGCTTTTGTAGAAAAAAAATTTTATTGGAACACTGCGTATCCATTCCTTTACGTATTGTCGGTGGCTGCTTTCCTGCTACAACAACAGAACTGAATAGTGGCAACAGCGACCGTGTCCCCGCAAAGCCCAAAATATTTACTGTCTCTTTCCAGAAAAATTGGCCAGTGCCTGGTTTAGAGCATGAGAAATGAATTCTTTTTTCTAAGAAGCAGCCCGGGAGCTCCAGCATCCCAGTGTTAATCCGGGCATCTCTACTCTGTTCTCCCACAATCCCCTGGACATACTTCTTTTCCAAAATGTATGACAATATATGTAACCTATCTTTCCCACTAGACTCAGGGAATAGGGTAAGGTTCCTGGAGACTCTGTATAATATAGGTCAGTGATTTCTTTTAGCCACTTACCCTTGGGGAGAATTTTGGAAAACCTAGACTCTTTTAAAGTTGAGATCTGCCATGTTTCATTAGAAATTTAGATAGTTGCGAAGGATATTAAATCTTCGTGCAGATGTAAATACTCACACTTTAAAACTGTTACATCAAAGAGAATGAATACCCCAAGTGTTCTACATAGAGTATCATCCATCTAAAGAGATTTTTGGCTTCCAGTTACGACGGAGAAAGGCACAAGAGAAAGTCGCTTCTACTCTAATGATGAGAACGAGGCAGAGAACTACAAGATCCTGGGTTTGGGCGTCCATTAGAGAACTGAAGTGGCAAGGTTACCTAGTGAGCTGAGATCCGAGGGTCACGGGTTCCTTTGAGGAGAGACAGGATGGAAATGAGCTGGTTGGCATTTGACACAGCAGTGAGAGGAACAAACGGCTTCCATAGAAGGGGAATTCTTAGCGGTGAGTGACTTTGGTGTGCCTCCCTTGTGCACTTGCCTGTCAGTTCTGTCCTTGGACCTCTACCTAGTTCTTATAAGAGAGATCAGGGCATGGGTTAGGGGCAACTGCAAAGGGGAACAAGGAAACTTTCCGGGGGGGGGGGGGGGGGGGGCACGGTGAAGGGCCTGTTGCATATCTTGGATTGGTGATTACATGATTGATAAAATTACCAGACTTCATCAAAATGAACCCTTTAAAAGAAATGGATTCCATTACATGTAAATTATACCTTAGTGAAACTTAAAAAAAAAAAAACATAATTTTTTTTGTAAAACAAGGAGGAGAATTTTATGAATAATGCAATACTCCTTATGTAATTTTCAAAACATGAAAAAATAGTAAATATTGTTTATGGATACCAACATGCACCGGAATGATAATCACCAAATTCCCCCTTCGGTGAAGGATCTGTTGCCTCAACTTAGGAGCTTTCTACAGATAACCTTCAGCCATTAGCCCCTTCAGGGAATGTGTCAGCTGCGAGAAATCTCTTCACCCAAGGTGATCCCTTTTCCCAGAATGGTCCCCATTCAGCTACTGCTGCTGGGCTGTGAAGCCTGGCCACACTCGCCCAAATGGGGATGACTGTGAAAGGCATTCTGACTGCAGAACTCCCTGGATCCTTGAGATGGCCCTTGAGGCAGCACCACGGCTCTAAGTTTTCCTCTCCCTCTGCCCACTACTCTCCCTCCTACCTCTGTTACTTGTCCCCCGAGAAATGAGGAAGGACTGAATAAAACAGTAGCATTTATCTGGAGTCTTAGAGTTGCAACTCATGGAGCACAGATTCAAGCATCGACCCAAATCATGTCTCAATGAGGAGTAAAAGTCAGGGGTCTTCATTAGCAAATTACAGATGTATTAAGAGGCTTACACATTGTTTTCCAAAAATTATGATTGGAAGATACAAATACATTTTACAGCTCATTGGTTTTCTGAGTACATTATGTCAGTTCCTAGGAAAATACTTTTTTGTAGAGTATTTAGATTTTATCAAGAATGTGGGTTGGGGCGCCTGGATGGCTCAGTCGGTTGAATGCCCGACTTTGGCTCAGGTCATGGTCTCCCAGTCTGTGAGTTTGAGCTCCGTGTCGGGCTCTGTGCTGACAGCTCAGAGCCTGGAGCCTGCTTCAGGTTCTGTATCTCCCTCTCTCTCTGCCCCTCCCCCGCTCATGCTCTGTGTCTCTCTCTCCGTCTCTGTCTCTGTCAAAAAAAAAAAATAAACATTAAAAAAAAAATTTAAGAATGCGGTGTAGCAGTTTTGTGTTCAATCAGATGCTTCTGCCCACTTCAATAATTCAATGTGGTTCCTGTGTCAAAAACACAGGATGAAGATGTTAGTCTCAAAATAGATTCTCTCACGTTCAGAAGTTTTACACAGATTCCTAGACTAGTGTTGATGGCAAGGCGTTCCGTCCTAATAAACAGCCTGCCTGTAAAGCTTCGTCTTAAGTCTCTGCTTCTCAAAACCAACACTTACTAAACTGAACCCTGCATTTGTACCACGGTCCTATAGTAAAGATTAAATGAAACCGTATATGTCTTACCATAGTGCCTAGCATATTATAAACCCAACAAGTGAGAGAAACCACTGTCACTGTTGCTCAAAACTCATTTTGCTAAGGGATGTTCTCAATCATTCATCTTCGTATATTTCTAGTCAAATCTATTTTTCTGTCAAATCAGAATCCACAAATGGAGGGCATCTTTGCATTCAAGAGTAAAAAGAGAGTGTGTAGAACCATGGATGACTAATAGTAGACATCCCGATATTCGAATATGGTTTTGGTTTTGCCATCTTCCCTGAAAGATCTGTGGCCCCTTGTGAGGTCCTGAATTGGATTGTTTTAGATCAACTCCCTTCCTCTTCATGACAGGATAAGAATATAGGTACAGTTTCTTGTTCTCTGATTTCGTGCCCATGGCAATCCACTTGGGAACATCCTGAAATGGTGGTTGGTTCTAGGGAGCCACTCTCCTGTTTCTGATTCATCATGTCTGAGCTGGGGTTCAGGAATGTGCACTTTTTAACAAGCGCCCTGGTAATTGTGATGCTCAGTGTGAGAAACACTTTCATAACAAATGGCTAGATTAATCTCCATTCAATACAGAGAACAAAGAGGGAATAAGATTACAAATACATTAAGTCTAATTTGCCACACCTAGGATTTCAATGAGCGTCCTGTGGAACCTACATGAGACATTCTTGAAAGGGCTCAAGCAAACATGTGTGTCACAGGCTACACTTTTCCTGACACTCTTATTATTAGGCAATCATTTATGTTGTGAAGCATGACTTGATCTAAGATACAGCACTTGTTTTTGTTTTTGTTTTTACCTCAGTGACAGCTGTTTCTCAGCCTTGGTTGAATTTTCTCAGCCTCGGTTAGAGTGTTTCAGGGCTCAACCTTTGGTCTCACTCCCTAGGTCATTCCTTCTCATGAGTTTAAATACCCATCTGCTAAATAATAATTTCTAAATTTATATTTTAATCTTAATCCCTTCAGATTCATCGATCTGTCTACTGGGTATCTCTACTTGAATATAGAACAGGCACTTCAAATCTAACTTGTTCAACATTGTGATTTAATTTGTAGTGTCCCCAGTTTCTCATCCCTTTGACTTATGTATCTCAGCAAATGGTAACTCAGTTCATCTATTATCCCAAGACGTTGAAGTCATTTTAGACATACATATATACATATATGTCATACATAAATATATATGTATATATATATATTATCTCCCTTGGGGTCCACATCATATGGATCTCCAAATCTGCTGGCTCTACTTTCAAAATATATTTGGTATCCAAGACTAGATCAGCAGTCTATTCTATCCCCAATGCCTACTCTCCACCATTGTTGCATTGCTCTTATCCTGAAAAAGCAACCTATTTACTATCTGAGTTCCTCATTGGGTCTTCTTTTCTTGACTTCTCTATAATAGATTCTCAGTAGAGCAGCCAAATTATCCAATTAAAACATGTCAGGTCATATTAAACCCCCCTCCCCCCAAGGTTTCCAACTCACTTGAATTGAACATGGGGTAAAGTCCGTGTTCTTACCATGTCTTAAACTTTCTGCGATGCCATAACAAGATACCATAGACTTGGTGACTTAAACAACAGAAATCTATTTTCTCACAGTTCTGGAAGCTAGAAGTCTGAGTTCAGGGTGAGAGCCCTCTTCCTAGCTTACAGGTGGCCACACATCACAGTGGCAGAGAGGAAGGGCAAGCTTTCTGGTTTATCTTTTTATAAGGGCACTAATCCCATCAGACTAGGGCTCTGCCCTCATGATCTCATCTCACCCTAGTTACCTCCCAAAAATCCCACCTTCTAATGCCATCACACTGGAAGTTAGGACTCCAACATATGAATTTTTGAGGGACATAAACATTCAGTCCATAACATCATGGCATACGAGATCCTTCAAAATCTGGACTTTGACCTTATTTCCTCTTTTTTTCACTTATGCAGACCCAACCCTCTCTATATCTTTGCTCTTTCTTGAACCCATCCCAGGCATGATCCTGCCTTGGGATCTTTGCACTGACTGTTCCTTTTTTCCTTCCGTGGCCAAATGGTTCATTCCCTTACTTTATTTAGGTATTTGTCAGTTCATGAGAGATGGCTTCTCTTAGCTCAAGTGTACTAAAAACACACCTCTAGTCAATGTTGGGTTTCTTGGCTTCTTGCTGTGAAAGAAGCAGCACACCATGGGGATCCATGTGATGTACCAGCAAGAGGGTGTTGGAAGGGCTCAAGTTTGTGTTATTTTGGGGAGGAGTCAATGAAATATGGTTTTGCTCTGAGGCTCTCAGAAAGTGGGAGCAATTCCATAATTGGGTTCCTTACCAATTTTTAACCAGGAGGAATGAAAAGAGATTAAAGCTGTAATTGGTAGAGTCAACAAGAATTAATTACTCATGTTAGCTGGATGAGGGGGGTGTTTGGTTATTTTTGTGATTTGCACAGTGTACACATTTTTATCTGAGCTCAGATATGATTACTATTTGGTTTTGTTCTGATCTTGCTCTAATATGGTTACAAAAATGGTCTTGTCTGATTTTGGTTTTTTTTGGAAAATTGTGTTCCACAGGAAGATACCATCTCCAAGCTGGCAGCAGTCAGGAGCTTCTTTTTTTCATATTCAATTTAAAATACCACTTCTCAGGGCGCCTGGGTGGCTCAGTCGGTTAAGTGGCAGACTTTGGCTCAGGTCATGATCTCGCGGTCCGTGAGTTCAAGCCCCGCGTCGGGCTCTGTGCTGACAGCTCAGAGCCTGGATCCTGCTTCGGATTCTGTGTCTCCCTCTCTCTGACCCTCCCCCGTTCATGCTCTGTCTCTCTCTGTCTCAAAAATAAACATTAAAAAAAATTTAAAAAATAAAAAATAAAATACAACATCTCACTGTTTCTTTCCCCTCACACTGCTTTATTTTTATTTGTTATTTTTCTTCATAGTACATGTCACCCACCACCACAGTACAAGAAACTAAAGACACACTAACAGATGGTTGTCAAATAACACGTAGTAATGACTGTTGTGTTACCATAAATGATGGTATGACTTTTATAGCAATCTCCAAGTATTGGACTTCTATCACACAAAATATAACTGGATTTTTTTTTATCTCTGTGAGAAAAATTGGGATTAAGTTAGACATAAAAGTAAATTTCTCCATTGAACATATTTCTAAAGATTGACTAGTTATAGGGGCGCCTGGGTGGTTCAGTCGGTTGAGCATCTGACTTCTGTTCAGGTCATGATCTTACTGTTTGTGAGTTCAAGCCTTGCATCGGGCTTTGTGCTGACAGCTCAGAGCCTGGAGCCTGTTTCAGATTCTGTGTCTCCCTCTCTCTCTGCTCCTCCCCTGCTCATGCTCTGTTCATCTCTCTCTCTCTCTCAAAAATTTAAAAAAAAAAAAAATTAAAAAAAATTGGGGCGCCTCGGTGGCTCAGTCAGTTGAGCGGATGTCCAACTTCAGCTCGGGTCATGATCTCACAGTTCGTTGGTTCGAGCCCCCCGTTGGGCTCTGTGCTGACAGCTCGGAGCCTGGAGCCTGCTTCAAGTTCTGTGTCTCCCTGTCTCTCTCTGCCCCTCACCCACCCATGCGCTCCGTCTCTCTCTCAAAAATGAATAAACATTAAAAAAAAAATCAAAAAAATTTAACAAAGATTGACTAGTTATATACAGATGAATTTTTCCATAACTGTTAGGAAGAAAATGAAAAGTACTAATTTGATAAATATACATTTGTGTATCTTTTGCACATCTGTACAATGAAGTTTTCTTTGAGTGCCTTTCATAAGTAAGCGAAGGGGAAGAAACTTACTTTTATGGATTACATATAAGCCCTATATAAGGCCACTGCTCATAGTACTTTGTTGCTATGTCGCTAATTTTTAAAGTTATGTGTGTGTGCCCATACTTGTACATGTGATTTGCGTATGCACCCCCTATGTGTGGGCATGTACTCCTCACCACCCAACGAGCTGATTACTAGGGTAGCAAACGGAACTGAAAACCATCCTGCAAATGCTCCCAGACAGTGAGTGCTGTAGAGACACTGTCTGCACAGCATCTGGGTCAGCATACCTTCTGTTATAAAATTAGCTCCTGTTAAAATTCCCGCGGCTAGAGCTTCCTAAAATACTTCCTCTTTATTTCTATGTCCCTCTTGAAGTTTCATTATTATTTCCCTTTTAGGGAAATAGTCATTTTGACCCCATGTCAAAATTGAAAACGCAAGATGTTAGCAATGAAGGAAATGAAAAAATTAAAGCTTCTGTGTTTTTAAGCTCTGTGACTCTATGATCAGAGCCAATGGAAGAACCAAGCTATGAGATTGGCCAAGTCCAAGAAGAAGAAAACATACTAGCCAGCGCGTGTTGATACCTGCCTAATGCGCTAAATGCTTTATACTCATCATCTCCTTTAATTCTTACAGCTTCGAGATTTCTAATTCTTCTTCTAAAGACCCCCCCCCCCCAGAGGATCAGAGATATCAAATTTCACCTTGTAAATGGCAAAGTAGGAATACAAACTATGGTAGACAGAACAACTCCATAAAGAAGTCCCTGCCCTAATCCCCAGAACCCGTGAATGTGTTACTTTATGTGGCCAAAGGGATGTAGATGATTAACTTAAGGTTTTTTAGAGGGAAAGATTATCCTGAATCCCAAAGTAATCACAACAGTCCTTATGAAAGAGAGGCAGAAGCATCAGCATCAGAGAAGAGATGTGCCTCCAGAAACAGTTTGAAGCTATTGCTTTGAAGAGGAAGGAAGGAGCCAGAAGCCAAAGAATGCAGGTGGCTTCTAGAAGCCAGAAAAGGCAAGGGACAGATCTTTGTCCAGAGCCTCCAGCAGGAACACAGTCCTGCTGACACTTGAATTTTAGCCATGTAAGGACTCATTTCAGACGTCTGACTTCCAAAACTATAAGATAGTAAATTTGTGTTGTTTTAAACTACCAAGTTCGTCATAATGTATGACAGCAGCAGTTGGAAGCAAATACACAAACCCAGGTCTATGCTACCCCTCTGCTATCTTGGCATATGATAAGATGTGTATTTTAACTGACTCACCAACTGGTTGATTAGATGAGGCAAGTTAGGCTGAGGGAAAAGCATTAATGTAGATTATATTGCCTCTGTATATTTGCAAACTATTTCATGGTATATGATCTCTGTTTCTGCGTATATGCAAAAGAAGTGTGTTCTTTCAGTGAGTTGCTCTAGATAAAGATATTTGTATGCTCTGTCCAAAATAGACCATTAACATATTTAAGGATGAGTAATAAGCTATTTTGATATTGTATTCAGTCATCTGTTTGTCCTTATTGTGTACCTGCTTAAACTACTAGCTTTAACATGCATATTGATTTGGCCACTCATGTTAATCCTTTTGTGTGTATATTTCGAAAAGTATGAAGGTGAAAACTCAGCTATAGTTAGTGCACCATCAAAACAGAGTTACAAGCCGGGATGATTATAACCATCTTTATCAGCAATTTTCCTTTAGCTGGTATCTCATTATAGGATTAATGTCTTTTCCCAAATGCCAGTCCCTCTGGTAAGCTTACCTATGAATCTCCCATCTTCAAGGGAAAGTATCACAGTGCGTTAGTTTCTCTTCCCCTTCAAAAAGCGAAGTTAGAGATCAAAAGTTTCTGAGGGAAGATGATGAATGCCACCTGCTGGCAATGCCGTCTTTCATTTACCAAATATTTATTGAAGACTTAGTATGTGTTGAAGGGGCTGAGATGACACTGCTATGCAAGCTAAACAAGGAGCGGGGTTTACTTTTGAGTGAGCGAGGTAAAATAATAAACATATAAAAACATGAAGATCAGAAGAATTTCTATGAAAAAGAGTAGTAGAATTGAAAGTGAATGTGTTTGTGAGACCACCATCTGGCTTAACACACAGCAGAAGAAAAAGAAAAAAAATGGAGAAATAACTACCTCAGCGTTAACTCCTTTCATTGTGAATAATCATGGGAAACTTAGATTTCACGTAGAGGAAAAGGAGAAAAACCATTAACTATAGATCTTGCATATTGGCTCATCTGTTTACTTGACAGAAGCATGCACTAATATTCTTTTCACCACAGACTCTCTGTACCAATGACTGGGTCCCACAGGGACAGTGGCAGGGAGACGAACACTTCGACATAATGGGCTTGGTTTGTCCCTCACCATGAATAAGGGTTTGCCTCGCCATACCTTTTAGCCTACACCATGCAAGTTGCTACTGAATGTTGCCATTGAATGTAGCATGTCCAAGAAAAATACCATCAACTCAAAAATTGGCTCTGGTTGGTTGATCAGTAATCCTCCTTCCTTTGGCATCATTGAGACTAGTCACTATCTTTCAAAAAGAACCCCATCTGAGGCATTAAAAAATACATCCTCAACTTCCGAGTAGAGTTTTGTGTCTCCTTCAGCTGAAAAGTGTTAGAATAGAATGGAGAGGAAGGCTTGCCCTGTTTAAACCTTGCCCATTCTCTAGCAGTAAATTCTCACGATGTGTACGTATCTCTGAAACTCTGAATAAAGATCAACCAGATTTATATGTTTTCTGTCAATACTCTTTAGTAATATAATATATAGCATTCTAAAGAGCTGACATTCCATCGTGAAGCAACCTGCTAATAAAGATTCGTTTCACTCAGACAGAATTTAGGGCCCATGGTGACCACCCGAATAGAATCTTCTTTTTTTCCTTATTGAAAAAAATAACAGGCAACTTTTCCCTTAATCTTTTATATGTTAAAAGTCTGTGCATACATACATACTTTAACTTATTTTACAAATACTCTTCTAAGTTCAAGAGATATAGCAGTGAATAAAATTAGACGAAATTTTGACTTCATGGAAATTACAATACAACAAAGATATCCTTTTCATAGGAATTTACTGATTATACACATTCATCTACTCTTCTTATTTCAGATATTTGACATGTCATTTATAAGAGGCTCAAAGACCTTGGAGGTTCTTACTTGATTGCATCTTGTTTTCTGGAAAAGGGAACACATTATTACATGAGACTGTCAGAGACATCTCAGGGCCTCAGTAGAGAATATTCCCAAGGATTTGTTTTACAACAGGCAGTTTCCCTTTTACTGCCTGTAATTACTCAGGATTCTGGTTGCAGAAGACAGAAATCAAAATCAAATTAGCTAAACAAAAGGAAGAATTTAGTGTCTGAAAGAATTGGGGAGGGAATTTTAGGGGTGGAACATTGAGGGACATAGGAGATGCAAATGATGCTGAAATCTCTCTCTCTCTCTCTCTCTCTCTCTCTCTCTTTGTCTCCTCCCACTCCCCCCATCTCTGTCATTCTTTCTGTCTTTGTCTTACCTGACTGGAGATGAATAACAAGAAACTGAGACTAGAAATAGCCTCTTTAACATCCCAACACCTCTGGGCTACACAAGGCGTTTAGAAATAAGAGTACCCATATCTGTCTTCAGACTCTGATCACTTCTTGTTTTTTAAAAAATTTTTAAATGACTTATTTATTTTTGAGACAGAGAGAGACAGAGCATGAGCAGGGGAGGGGCAGAGAGAGAGGGAGACACAGAATCCGAAGCAGGCTCCAGGCTCTGAGCTGTCAGCACAGAGCCCGACACGGGACGCGAACGCACAGACTGTGAGATCATGACCTGAGCTGAAGTCGGACACTTAACCGACTGAGCCACCCAGGTGCCCCTAGACCCTGATCACTTCTATACATTAGTCTCATTCTATCCTTATGCAGATGGGCTCCCTCCATGTGTCTCCCATGGGATTTGGCATAACACCTTACAGAGACAAAGTCTACTTTACTTTTAGAGAATGGGACAAGGTTTGAATGGGGCAAGGCAAATCTCCAGGCTCTAAAGAAAGGAAGCCCTGGCTACAGAGAAATGTAGGATTTCTGAGTACCCAAGCTCAGCTTTTGTTATATGCTTATCCCTGGGACAGAGCAGGTGACCAGGACCACATTAAATCAGAAAGACAGGAACCATCCCCCAGAGAAAAGGATGTTGTTACCTGCAGAGGCGAAAACGGGATCCTTGGAAGGAATGGCCATCTCCCTCTTATAGTCTCACGGCTCAGTAGGGTTCATGGACAAGGATCATCCCCTCAACAAATGTATGGGAGGAGGTTGGTCCTTTTTCACCTTGGTGTTCTTCAAAATACAATTCCTTGAAGACGGGTTCTCACTCTAGCCTAAATACCTGGGACAGTGCATGGCACTTGGTAGTTAGCAAAAGTTAGTTGACTGAATGAGGAGGAAACCACTGGAGGATATTGTCCATGCAAACAAGAAAGTAAACCAAGAAAGAGAAAAACACAGAATCTGAGACACAGGGATCCACGATAGGATGTGCAGGACAGCAATTCCCAATATCATGGTAAAACGGCAGAGATTAAGCAACTTAGACCAGGGCAGACCAGAAGGCTTAGAGAGAAACTATAAGAAGAAGAAACGTATAGACTACTTAATGTACTTAATGTATAAAAAGAAGATTTTTGTAGTCAGGGAAGAGTTTGATAAATTAGTGATGAACACATAGAAAAGCCACCAAAGAAAATTACAAAATTAGGAAGGTACATCCTTGGGGTTCCAAAGAACTCAAAAACAAGAAGATATGAAAGAAAGAAAAGGTATTCAAGACCTAAGAAATGGCTCCACTGTCAATAACACCTGTACCATCATGACGATGTAAACAAGGAGCATCGATTTAGCCAAACTTTAACCACGGGGGGAGAACAGGGACATGGGCGTACCCATGTGTGTGGTGAGACTGTGGATAAGGTGTGAGAAAGAGCTAAATCATTATTACCCACATCTGAAAGCCAATATGTAGGGCGTCACACTGAAAAATCAAGAAGTAGCAAAATAAGCATGTTACCTAATGATATGGAAATAAATACAAAAGTCGTCGGCTAAACAAGATGAAAAGGGTTGCCTCTGAGGAGCAAGAAACATGGCTAGGGACATAGAAAGCAAGCCTTATGTAACTATGTGGTTCTCTAAGCTATGTGCATGAATAACTTTAATAAAAACCACATTAATGTAGCACTGCATATCAATTATACTTCAATTAAAAGACTACATTAAAAATATCTAGAGTGGTTATCTATAAGACATTTTTTAATTAAGAAAATAAATATATGATGCTTACACAAAAATGATCATAGGCGTGAATATTTACTTATTAAATATTGGTAAAAAATAAAAGTTACTCTCCTTTTTTATAAGAAAACAATCCAGTGCCTCTTCCCATTGTTGGCAGCCTTTGATACTAATACATTAATGGACGATTTTCAAGCCACGTATTTCTACCTTTATTCTTGTCCTTCCTCCTTCCTCTCACACAAAACAAAAGCCATTTTTCTATTTCATAAGGGTCCTCTAAACTTTCTAGCCTTCCTTCAGCAAAGGAACGACGGTGATGAGTATCAGGGAGTGGGCAGCTAGTGAGGTCACCACCCCCAGGACTGCTCCAGTCACTCCACATGACTCACCACTTATCTGGTCTACTTCTAGCAAGGCAGATGTCCCAGAGAACTGTGGGAAAGTGGGCAGTTTTGATATTGGTTTTGCTCCCTGGATACTCTTATTTCCAAAAGACTTGTGTAGCAAAGAGGTCTTGGGATGCTAAAGAGATCACTTCAACCGACTTCGGCTCAGGTCAAGATCTTGCAGTCCGTGAGTTCAAGCCCCATGTCGGGCTCTGTGCTGACAGCTCAGAGCCTGGAGCCTGTTTCGGATTCTGGATTCTGTGTCTCCCTCTCTCTCTCTGACCCTCCCCCGTTCATGTTCTCTTTCTGTCTCAAAAATAAATAAACATAAAAAAAAAAAAAGAGAGACCACTTCAACTCTCAGCGTCTTGTTATACATCGTGTCAAGTTTGGCACACTCCCTATGGTGAGGAAGTGTTTTTAGCACACTGTCGTAATTAATATGCTTAGAACCACTGGCCACCCAACTATTTATCTGTGAAGAAAGGAGAAAGGATGAGGTAGAAAAGCCCTCTGGGGGCACCTGGTGGCTCATTTGGTTAAGTGTCCCACTTTAACTTGGGCCATGATCTTGAGGTTCACGAGTTCAAGCCCTGCGTCAGATTTTGGAGCCTGCTTCAGATTCTGTCTCTCTCTCTCTCTCTCTTTCTGCCTACCCCCTGCTCTCTCTCTCTCTCTCTCTCTCTCTCTCTCTCTCTCTCAAAAATAAACAAACATTAAAACAAAAGACACCTGGAATATGGCAGATGGACACGGAGCTGTCTTTGTTGTTTCTGAGAGCACACAGAGCTTCCTTGTTTGCATATATGAGTATAATTAGTTTTCTATTGCTACTGGGATAAATCACCACAAACTTAGTGTTTTAAACAATACAAATTTGTTATCTTACAGTTCTGGAGCTCGTATGTGTGACATAGGTCTCAGTGGGCCAAATCACGGTACCAAGAAGTTGTATTCATTTCTAGAGGTTCTAGGGATGCATCTGTTTTTTTTGCTCATTCAGGTTATCAGCAGAATTCAGTTCCTTGCGACTGTAGAACTGAGAATTTCGTTTTCTTGCTAGCTATCAATAGAGGGCCATCCCTAGCATCTAGAAGATTCTCACATTCCTTGACTTAATGGCCCTATTCCTCCACCTTCAAATCCAGCAATGGCAAGTCGAGTGCCTTTCATGCAGCATCCCTCTGTGATTCTCCTTCTATCCTCTGACCCTTCTTTCTTTGTCATCTCTCTCTCTGGCCACTGCCAAGAAAGATCCTCTGCTTTCAATGGCTCTTATGATTACACTGGTCCCACCTAGATAATCCAAGAAAATCTCCCTAGAACAAGTCCTAAATGTTAATCACATCTGCATGTAAGATAGCATATTCACAGGTCTTGTGGATTAGGATGTAGACGTGTTTGGGGACAGTTACTCTCCTTACCACACTCAATCTGGGGGCAGAATTAAGATGGTGAGAAGATGAAGGAAGGGGTGTGTGTGTGTGTGTGTGTGTGTGTGTGCAAGAACACATGCATATGTACAGATTATCATTATGAATAGCCATCTTTTTAAAATTCTCAATTGTGCAAACAAATACTTTAATAACAAAAGATTATAAACACTGTGTTGATGCTGCAAAGGGTAGCTCCCTTTGCCTGATTCTTTCTTCTTCAAATTCATTGGACCCCAATCCACTCTGTGGGCACGGAGATATTAATTACACGCCATTCTGGCTGAGTCCAAGAGCAAAGAATATAATCTTTACCCCTATTTCTAAATGCAGGAGCTCTAAATGGAAACCCTCAAGTGCACCACTTTTTCTGAGTTGAATTTTCTGTGGAGGAAAGAGGTTCAATGAATTTAATTGGTTGTTCATTGGAGTGAGGAATATTAAACTGCTAACTCCATGGAGATGGCCTTTCTGTGCAGCTTTGGCAAGTGCCTTGAATATAGAATAAAGCTTTGTTATACTAGATTGCCACTAATTCACGGTCTAGGACTATTTGAATATGTACTAAGTGTACCTATGTAGTATTGGGTCTGGTTGGGTTTGTTAAGCAAGTTAATGCTATCAACAAGACTTGAAGACAACATATGACTGATCTACGGGAAGAAAGTGCCTTATCTTTCACTCAAACAAGTACCCTAAAAATACAATTGACACAAACAAGCCATACTCACATCTTTAGTTTCTACATGTAAAATTATTAAAGTGTGTGCATGTAGAATGTATCTAATAACAGGGGTGCTCTTAATTTTTAAATTTCATTTTACAGGTTTCCAAAACCTTTAACGTGGCCAGATTTGCAAACATCACCTCAGAAAGTTTATATACTAATTCGAACTGGCTGCCACCCTTTTCTTGCATTGGCTGAGAGTACTGAGGTTTGCCTGACTATGAATCAACAGGGGACATATTTTCAATATCAATTGTGTTCTTAGATAGGATCCTCAAAATTATTTTATACACATACGAACATCTTATTGACGGGCTGCTGTTTATGAGACAAAGAATCCTATAAAACTCAGACTGTTTCCACTAATACTTCTTTAGAAGTTTCACCTGTGGAGGAATTCTAAGTCCTTATAATGATTTCACTATAAAAAGCATGGCATTTTGCTTCTTTAAATGCTCTCTCTTGCTGATTAAAACAGTGAGTCATCTTAGGAACCATTTTACACGGGCAGAGCTCTAGGAGATCAAAATAGTACTGATCACCCCAGGTCTTTCCATCTTTATAATTAACCTCTGCCTTTTACTACAAGTACCATAGAAGTTGTTTCGGCAGCCATTAACGTCAAAAACTAAAAATCATCACGTTTGACACCCCAAGAAATCAGATACAAAGATCTTATTCTGTTTCAGAGCTCCCCAACCAATGGATTAGAGACGTTCAGAGATCCATTAATCAGTCCCCTCAGGGCTTTCACTTGTGATGTCTTGGGCTTGAGCCCGATGTACCTGTACCTGTTCTGGCCCAAACCAGGCACACTGCTTCGTGACTGCAGGGCAACATTTATATACAAAGGGTATGGCTTCCTCCTCACTTGAAGCCCTTCAAAGGAGCTGGCTTCAGCATCCTTTGTTTCCTCTTTTCTACTAACATTGAGCCTTCAGGCTCTAAGAAACTTGAATCCCGACAGGGGAAAAGATCCAACAGATCTCAACCCTCCATCTTTCTGGTGTGCAGAGGGCTCAGAAATCCAAGATACAATGAGCAGATCATCCATCTCTAACACGGTCAAACAGTCTTCCATGTCTTGTATCGCTACAGTGAGACCCCCACAGCTTGACCCGTATGGAAGCTGGGAAGAACCACCCCTGTAGTGGACATACATTCCAGGCCTTGCAAGGAGACTCGGTAACTGGAAAAGGGGAGACTAAGATGAAGGATTGCTGTCTTTATTGAGGTGGAATTAAATAAATGATGGACATGATGGGACTTTTAAAGCCTAAGGAGGAAAAAAATGAATTGAGGTAAATCTTTTCCAACATTTGAAAAGGAATAGGAGACATATGGGAACTCTTTGCATTTTCCACCCAATTTTGCTGTGAACTTAAAACTGCTCTAAAATATAAAGTTCATTAATTTAAAAATGTGTTTTTGAAGAAACAGGCCAGATGATTTTAAATTTTATATGAAAAAAACAAACTAAACTTCCAGTAATACTTTTAGAAGTTTATCACCTATGAAAGAATTCTAAGTCCTTAAGACAATTTTATTATAAAAAGCATAGCATGTTGTTTTTTAATTTTTTTTTTTAAGTTTTATTTATTCATTTTGAAAGAGAGAGAGAGAAAGCACAAGCAGGAGAGGGGCAGAGAAAAAAAAAGAGACAGAATCCCAGGCAGGCTCTGCACCATCAGCACAGAGCCCAATGTGGGGCTCAAACCCATGAACAGCAAGACCATGACCTGAACCAAGGTCAAGAGCTGGACACTTAACCAATTGGGCCACCCAGGTGCTTCAGCATTTTGCTTTAAAAAAATATTTAAAAAAATTTTTTTAAATGTTCATTTATTTTTGAGAGAGAGAGAGAGAGAGAGAGAGAGAGAGAGAGAGAGAGAGAATGCAAGTGGGAGAGGGGCAGATAGAGGGAGACACAGAATCTAAAGCAGGCTCCAGGCTCTGAGCTGCCAGCACAGAGCCTGATGTGGGGCTTAAACTCACAAACTGCGAGATCATGACCTGAGCTGAAGTCGGACCCTTAACTAACTGAGCCACACAGGCGCCCCCACCCCCAAAATGTTTTCTTTTGATGATGAAAGAAATGGGTCATCTTTCAACAGTCTTGAAGAAGAAAAAACAAGGGTGGAGGGCCTAGATTACATGATTTCAAGAGTTACTAAACTATGATACACAAGACAGTGTGGAAGGGGCATAGGATTGACCTATAGATCAATGTAATAGAATTGAGAGTCCAGAAATAGACCTAAATGCATATAGTCCATTGATTTTTAATAAAAGTGCTAAGGTAATTAAATGAGAGAAAAGACAGTATTTTGAACAAATGTTGCAATACAGCTGTATACCTGTATGGATAAAATGAATCTCACACTTTACTTCCCACCATATTTTAAAAAATAACCTAAAATAGAGCATAGAGCTAAACGTAAGAGCTATGATGAAAGTTCTAGAAAAAAGTATTTGACCCAGATATTTATCCAAGAGAAATGAAAGCATTTCTACATTCAAAGACTTATATGTGAATGTTTACAGCAGCAGCATCCATAATAGCCAAATAATGGAAACAACCCTACTGTTCATGAACTGGTGAATGGATAAATAATTTGTGATAGAGCCATCCTGGAGAAACTACTAAGAAATAAAAAGGAATGAAATATGAATGAAAATAAAAATGAAATGGATTAATCTCAAAAATATTATACTAAATGTAAAAAGTAAAAAGCTAATTAAAATGACTGCATATTGCATAATGGCATTTATTTGAAATTCTAGAAAAAGTAAGACTACACAGTGTCAGAAAGCAGATCCATCAGTGCCCGAGGATGAAGGGAAGTAGAGAATTGATTGCAAACGGGCATAAAGACACTTTAGGGAGTTGGAAATATTTTGTAATTTGATTACATGGAAGTTTCACAACTACTAACATTCATTAAACTCTATACCTAAAATGAGTAAATTTTATGATTTGTAGATTATATCTCAATGAAGCCATTGAAAGTGTGTGTGTGTGTGTGTGTGTGTGTGTGTGTGTGTAAAGGTGTGAAGGTGTGAAGAAATCAACCTGAAGTACCACTGATACTCATATTAGATAAGTTTACTTGAATTTCTAAAGGTAAAACACACCAAAGTTCTATCTTTAATTTGACTGTTGTACTATTAAAATCTTTCTATCTTTTGGATGAAAGAGAAATTTTTATTGCATAGACCCTGCCTTTAGCCTTTCCACCTTTTCCTCAGCAATTATAAGAGTGGCCAAATAGATTGTTATTAGCAGATCTAAAATGAAAACAAGGTGAAGCCTGGTTTCTTTAACACTAGTTACTAAAGTTCTCTAAGATGAGAATGACTAGTTCCAATACACATAAAAAGGGTCATAACCTCAATCCGTAAGCTCTTGAAAAGTGACAAGGAAATCTAGAAGACTTGAAGACTCTGGTGCAATGCAGTGGGAGAAGGTACCCAACTTCGTGTCCATCCTCATTCAACTGACAAAATCATGAGAATTCTCATGAATACTTGCAAATTGTGAAAAAAGTGAATTGAGATGTAAGTAAGTAGGAAGATCTACTTAGAGGGAAAAACCTTAGGGGGAAGAATGGCTGGGGAAACCTACCTTCTTGCAGGTCTGGTGAACTGGGGTAGATAAAAACATATCTACAGGGAAGAGTTGTGTTTATGGTCGAGAGGACACTGGTACCTGATGTTCCCTGGTTCTCAAAGAGGAAGCCACGGCCAAGTCTTTTCACCAGGGACTACATCACGACAAGCTGAGTTCTTTCCCTTTCCCACTCTTACTCTCTGTCTCTCTCTCTCTCTCTCTCTCTCTCTCTCTCTCTGAACGTTCACTATAAATCAACTCCCAGTCCCTAAATTGTAGTTTGTTAAGGTAAAGGTGAGTTAGTTGAAAGTCTGTTCTGCAGAAGGGTCAAAGAGAAATCTTTCAAACTCTGTGAGAGACAAAAGATGGTTTGTACCATACTGCCTAATTTAAGCATGAGGAAGATACAAAGAAATGACAGGATAATTAAACAAAATAAAGGAAGGACCATTGGATATAAAAATGTGATGAGCCCTGTCAGTGAGAGAACAATCTACAGAAGAGAAGATTCTCCTTGGGTGCTTTGTACTGCAGAAGAACATAACAAGAGTATAATTTAATAACACAAATGAGAAAATACGGAACAACAGAAGAATGAGAGAAAAAATAACTAAAGAAAGATGTGTAAACATGATAGAAACTGCAAATAATACATTACACATGGCTGAAAGGCAAATTATTGGCTTGATGTAAAATCTTGAGATAAACAGAAGGAAAAAATAGAGATTAAAGAGACCACTTTCTTTCTTTCTTTCCAATATGTATGCCTTTACTTTCTCTCCCCCCTCCTTCTTTCTCTCCATCTCCCTCTCTTCCCACCCCATGCTTCCTTTTTTCCATATGGCACTGTCTAGGACTTCCCGAACAATGTTGAGTAGGAGTTGTGAGAGAACATTCTTGCCTGTTCTTTAAGGGAAAAGTATTTAGGCTTTTATCACTTCTCAGTTTTTTCTGTGATGAGATTCTCAGACCTCTGTGCGCAGCTATACATTTGCCAGGTGTGAAGCTACGTGGTTTTCAAAGCTATTCAGAATAAACCTTTTTTTTAAGTTCCCTTTCTGATCATTCCACATATATCAGATCTAATAGACATTTGTTAATAAATGGGAGATAAGATAGAGATCAATAGCCATGATTGTCAGAAAAACCCAAGTAGTTCCTTGGACTTTCTGTAGGCTTCTCTAAGATGAACTAGTCAACAGATTAATTATCTGGTTCTTATTTTAATCATTGGAAATCATACGTAAACCATTCTGTTTCCCCTCTCACCTCAAGAATGCTAGGAATCTTATAAATCCTCAAATGAACCAGACTTTTGATGTTTTTGTAAAGATTTTTTTTTTTTCACTTTTCACTACCTAGCCATTAAGAGTATGTGAGCATGGGACTGAAGCATTTTGTAACTAAGACTTGTGCGCAGTGGCAGTTTGTTCCGGAGACTGAAAAGGTTGAGGTCGCATCATCTATGGTTGCTGTGGGTCCATCGTGACTGTCTGGTGGTGAAGGAGATTAAAGCCATGCTTCGGAACATTTTCATGCTGCTGACCTATGCAAGGACTTCGAGTCCAGTTGTTTTGTGTTCAGGTAATTCTGCTATTGATATCTCTGTCCTCGGTCCTGAATAATAGACGCTGTTTTTCTTTTATTGCTATAGGTTGAGACAGACCACACATGTTCTACAGCAATGCATTGTCTGAAGAGATAGTATTCAACTGTTACCTTACCTTCTAAGGCTAAAGCTAACAAGCATTCCTTTCTTTTTCTTCCATTTTCCAGCTGTTCTGAAAACAGAAGTAACTGTTAGCTGCTTCTTTTAAATCATTTCATATAGCATCTCTTTTATGCACCTGCCACAACTGATACAATCATGGCTGCTCATTTTTTTCTCTTAATCAGATTTGCTCTACCTGAAAATGCAGAAAAAGGTGTATAATAATGCACTGTTTATTGTTTCCTGCTCAGAAAATGGATTATTTCCATAATTATTGAAATTAAAAGAACTATCCCAAACCATAGTGTATCTACAACCACTCATGTATTTAATTTCTTCCTTCCTTCATTCAATCTCTATATATGGAGAACTTACTACACTGTTCTTCAGCATTAGAGAAATAAAACAATAAAATATATTTTTTTAATTTTTTTTTTCAACGTTTATTCATTTTTGGGACAGAGAGAGACAGAGCACGAACGGGGGAGGGGCAGAGAGAGAGGGAGACACAGAATCGGAAACAGGCTCCAGGCTCTGAGCCATCAGCCCAGAGCCCGACGCGGGGCTCAAACTCACGGACCGCGAGATCGTGACCTGGCTGAAGTCGGACGCTCAACCAACTGCACCACCCAGGCGCCCCAAAACAATAAAATATTAACCCATCAAAAAACAATTAAAATGGGAAATAGAAACAAAACATAATAAAAAAGAAAAATTATACATATTGTAATAACATTAGGAATAATGTGCTATATGAACACAAAAGGGACAAATCTTCTTTTTAACATAAAATCTAACAAAACACCAAATGAACAAAAGAAAGATGAATGTGTTCCTATATTTCAATATATGTAAGTTTCTAAAACGTGTTGGATCACGCACCCAATACTAGGAGTCAGAAATCTAGCCATACTGTCAACGGCATCTGACTTAAAATTAAATGGAATATTCCATATCCTGACACTCGTTCTCCATAGAATAACACAAGAAAATGCCTACTTCATAGACAAGATAAGGCATTTTAAATACAAGGATCAGTGCAGCCTTGAGACTGAGGATCCCTGGAGCTGAGAGTCCCCAGAACCTATCAAATTTTCCAGGAAATAATAGACCCCATTATAGACTTCAAGTCTTACAGCATCAGCATCATAATTAAGCAAAATCAATATGCTTTCTTTTCATAACAGCACTTGCATGCATAAGTACTATCCAGAAGTGTTACTTTAAAAAAATTCCCAGGGACATTACAAAAGTGACCAAACATGAAATAGACACAACTATAGACCTAAGATTATAAACAAAGAAATGGGAAATTTCAGTTTGTTTGCTCAGTGAAGGGAATGGGGGAAGTCTGAAACTTCATTTAGAAAAAGAACAACTCTTTGTTTTCTAGGAAAGATGCCGTAACCTGAAAATTGCCACCATGGTTCGGTAGAATCAACGGTACACATACCCAGTCCTGTATTATTGATAAAAGACAGCTGGAGGACCATGAAAAATTGTATTCCTTGGGGCACATGGGTGGCTCCATCGGTTAAGTGTCCAACTTCGGCTCAGGTCATGATCTCGCGATTCGGTTCGTGAGTTCGTTGGGCTCTGTGTTGACAGCTCAGAGCCTGGAGCCTGTTTCTGATTCTGTGTCTCCCTCTTTCTCTCTGCCTCTCCTCCGCTCACACTCTGTCTCTCTCTCAAAAATAAATACACATTAAAAAAATTTAAAAAAGAATGGATTCCTTGATTGATTGATTCGCTGCTCGATTAAATCAATCTAAAACAATGTCTTGGAAATTAAAAGATGTGTAGTGTTGAACTAACCCTCCATCTAACTACATGGCCATTTTACTTGAACTTTGCTTAACATGGATTTGTACTCCTGGAACATGTCTCGATGCTGAGTTGCATTGTCTGTAGCCTGTGATAGCATTACACTATCTTCAAAGCCTTGCTCTCATTACCAGGAAAGAACATGCTTACATTCATCATCAGAATGTACAGTACCTTGGTAATGTGAACATCTCTAATTTCTTGTTCAAACAAACATCCTGCATGGTTTGTTTGAAGTCCTTCCTCATAACTATCTGTTCTCACAGGACGGGTGAAGGCGGATATCAGGGACTCCTTTCTTCCAAACAGCTCCCTTCAGCTCCAAAAACATTGTACGTTTCAGGGCAAGGGATAGTGGGGGTGTTGATAGTTAATTTTCCATTCATATTGTTTTTTTCAGTTTATTTATTTATTTTGAAAGAGAGAGAGAGAATGCCTGAGGGGAAGGGCAGAGAGAGAGGAGGTGGGGAGAGAGAGATTCCCAAGCAGGCTTCTCATTGTCAGCACACAACCTGATGCAGGGCTTGAACTCACGAAGTGTGAGATCATGACCTGAGCCAAAGTCAGACACTTAACGGACTGAGCTACCCAGGTCCCCCTTGATTTTTATTGTTAAAAAGCACACACTCACTTAACAAAAAACAACAGTTCTGAATGAAAAGTAAAACCTCTTGCTCTCTCATTCCCTCATTCCAGCAAATCCTCAGAGGTAACCACTTAATAATTTTTTAATGTTCCCATTCTGTTATTTTCCATCCACATATATATGCATATGTTCTCACTCTCATTTTTTATTGAGCGCAGACAGGATCATACTTTACTGTTTTGGGAATGGGGATTTTTAAGCTGATGAGAAGAAAGTAACAGCAAGTTCAGCATTTCACTGTCATTCAATCATTTTAGAATAAACCCAGAACTTTGAAGTTCTCTAGGCTTGTTTAAATGTTTACAAAGGGAGCTATCAAAGGGGCGCCTGGGTGGCTCAGTCTGTTAAGCATCTGACTTGGCTCAGGTCATGGTCTCGAGGTTCATGAGATCGAGCCCCGCGTCGGGCTCTGTGCTGACAGCTCAGAGCCTGGAGCCTGTTTCAGATTCTGTGTCTCTCTCTTTCTCTGCCCCTCCCCCGCTCATGCTCTGTCTCTCTCTCTCTCTCTCTCTCTCTCTCTCTCTCTCTCTCCCTGTGAAAAATAAATAAACATTAAAAAAAATTTTTAAAGCACAAAGGGAGCTATCAAATCTGATGTTGTCACTCCCTTGATGAACAGGGTAAGGGCTCTGGAGCAAGTCTGCCTGGCTGCAAGCCTAGCCCCAACTCTATCTTGATATATGACTTCGGGCAAGTTGCCTTAAAGTTTTGTGCCTCAGTCTGCTAATCTGAAAACAATGGGGCTATAATCCCACCTGCTCCAGCCTGTCGTGCAAACTCTAACATGTGTAAACAGCTGCTGGAACGTCCCAAACGCTACCTTTTGGTGGTGGTTCTTGCCATCATTACGGTTCAGTGGCTTCCTGTTGCTCTGGGTCTTAAATCTGTAAGATGACTGATAAAGCTTTGCCAACTCTGCTACCGCCTCTCTTGCCAAACAACTCCCTGTTCCCAAGCGCTTGAGATGGACTGGACTTCACTCCTTAGGCCTTGGCACAAGCAACTTCCTCCGTCCTTCCTTCCTTTTACAGTGTGCTCCTCCCTTCTCTGGGCAGTTCTCACACCCTCATGTCTCGGCTGAATGGCTCCATTCTGAAAAAGCCCTTTCTGGGTCTCGGATGAAGTCAGATCTCCTCTTAGGAAAAGTGAACAGTAACCACATATTTCCCATCCAGGTGGGGCGCCCATCCGAGTGCACGGAGGCAGCACTAACAATTACTCTAGGACAGCAGGTGAAACTGGAATTGTGCCAGGCACATCGGGACCTATGCGCTTTCTACGTATAACACATTGCTATAGCATCTTTTACTTCTCTTTTATGCGTCGATTTACAATTGTGTTTAATTAACTGTGCGAGTATTTCTTGATGTCTTACCGTTCTGTTAGTCTGTATGCTTAGTATATCTGATTCACCCCTGTGCGGCCGGCTCTGGCTCCGAGCATGGTGCTGACCACATTGCCCCAAGCTATTGCCGAATGAATGCATAAGCCACAGTCTTCGTGGTATCAACATTAAAGCAGGTCCCTCACTCTGCCTTTGCACGCCAGTCATGAGTGCAGAAGTCTGACTTTTCTCTCGTTTGGGGCATTCATTAATCTAGCTTCTCTCCTCCCGTTCTGACTTTGGCCTTTGCCTGAGGCCTACTTTGAACAGGTAGCATATACACTGTTATTGGGATTCTAGCCTAGGTGTTGAACTCTTGCCATTGTATCCTTACCCTTGACAGTTTTCCTACGCTTTTTGTTTGCAATGGTATGTCAGAAAGCATGTATCTGAGGCAGTAAATTAAAGTGGTCGCTGTTCATTGAGGAGGGCACTTGGAGGAATGAGCACTGGGGGTTGTATGGAAACCAATCTGACAATAAATTATATTAGAAAAACAAAGTGGTCACAGTTATTTGTGTAATTATAGGGAACTGGGAGAGGGCATTGACACACACATTTCAGTGAGTGGTTCCGGCAAGATGTCTATGTATATGCAAATAACTGTCACATGGAAATTACAATTGTTGAGATGGAACCAGTATTTACATTAGCTTGACATTTCTATCTGTCTAGTTAAGGTAGTATTGACATGGTCAAATATATTTTAGAATGCCCCCCAAATTCATTAGTATTTAGAAGCATAGATAAAAAGTACAATAGAAAATCTTCCAAATTGTATAGAACATGCACATTGGTCGACTTGGTTCTTCCGCATTGACACAGGTAAGACATCTAAGTAGGTCATATGCCAGTGATGGTAGTTTCCATGTTTGGATTCTTTCTAGATTACTGCAGATGCTATGTCTGACTCACTCGTTCAGGAAGATTAGGTGTGCAGACACTTCCTGGATCACATTCCATGGATTATAGCAAAGTACACACTCCAGTGAATAAGAAATTGGATCAGTAGATGGAAAACATTCAGAGAATGGAACAGAAAGTATACATGCTTTTAGCAACACAATCTTTTTTTTTTTTTTTTTTTTTTTTACCTCTGGACCTTACTGACCCAACCCCATTCCATTACTTTCTTTGGAACGAGTTCAGATTATAATTTTATTTATTGAATGTGCAAGAATTTAATTTGTTAACTAGTTTCATTCCAGAACAATCTCTTCCACCCTCAAAGCATGTTAGACTGTTTCCTTAAAAAAATTGAAAAAAAAATTTTTTTAAGTTTTTATTTTATTTATGTTGAGAGAGAGAGAGAGAGAGTGAGAGAGAGAGAATCTTAAGCAGGCTCCACACTGTCAACACAGAGCCAATGCAGGGCTCAAGCCCACAAACCGTGAGATCATGACTTGAGTGGAAACCAAGAGTCTGATGCTTAACCAACTAAGCCACCCAGGCCCCCCAAACCTTTGAACAATCTTAATGACTCTAGAAACATTTAAATATACATTCCAGGGGCGCTTGGGTGGCTCAGTTGGTTAACTATACGTTCTATTCATGCCATTGATTATTTCATTCATTCAGCAGATGTTTCCTAATTCCCTTCTGGGTATTAATGAGTCAGCAACTTCAGTTTCTTTTATTTCACCCTTATTATAAAGGCCTAAGTGGAGGTCCATTTTCTACTGCTCCCTATCTATAGTTTCTTTATTGTTACTCTAATGCCAAGCTTCCTGGGGGAAAAAAAGTCATTTTCCTGATCTCATTTTCTCTCTTTGAGAACCTCTTTGAGGTTCAAAATTGCTTTCTGGTTTCCCTTGATTTTTCATATTCCCCAGCTGTCACCTCTAATTTGTGTAAGAGTATAAAACAGTATTCTTAGGACTCCCTACACCCAACAAAATCTTAACCAGTTACATTTCCTTACCATTGTTCTTCTTCTTTGTGATCTAAATATGAAATATGTCACAAAATCATGAACTGACAAGTAATTGTAGTAATTGTTAAGGTGTTTCCCTTGAAACTACAAAAGGTAATGCACACTTTGTAATAATGCAAGTATTCTTTTCTTCACATTCAAAATGATCTTGATGACAATAAATCACTTAGTTGGAAAATGTTTTTTGCTTTTGTTTTTTCTGTGGTTTTTTTTTTTTTTTTTTTTTTTACAGAATACAGTTGGCATCTTTTTGTTAAATCCATGGTGTCTCTCTGTGATAACAAATTCTCCAGTGAATTTGTTAGAAGATAAAAAATTGAATTGGTTGATTCGTGGACAGCCTTATTACAGATACTGGCAGTGTTAAAAGCCTTCTCTAGTTTTGTCCTTTATTTCCAACTCCCCCCCCCCCAACTGTGCTCACCTGGCTTAAAAATGTCTTCATTTGAAGAATATCGTTTTTGCTTCCAGAGTTACAACTAAACATAAGAAAGAATGAAGCTGGGGGTGCCTGGGTGGCTCAGTTGGTTAAGTGTATGATCTCACAGTTCGTGGGTTCGAGCCCCACATCGGGCTCTGTGCTGACTCTCAGAACCTGGAGACTGCTTTGGATTCTGTGTCTCCCTCTCCCTCTGCCCCTCCCCTGCTCATTCTCTGTCAAAAATAAATAAACATTAAAAAAAAGAAAAAAAGAAAAAGAAAAGAAAGAATGAAGCTGGAGGTGGGTTGGAAAGGAAAACAAAAGTGAGGGAAAGTAAAGTCAAAACCGAGTTTCCTTCTTATTAATGCCTTAGGCATAGTCAATTTTTAAATTCATTAGCTGAGGCTTTTTAGTCCCTTCATTTGGGGATATTTTTATAGAATTACTACCAATAGTCAGATTCAGATCCACTTTTCAGTTCTTATTTCTACTGAAGGTTGTATAATCTAAAGAATACTATGTATTTTTTTCAATTTGGTAGAATCAGCCATCTAAGAATTTTAATATGTTCATATATACCTGTCTTTAATTATTTCCACTTAAATACAGGATTGAAGTAAATTCATTGCCATTCTCTTCATTTTTAAGATGATCAAACAATTACAAGAAAAACAAATATAGAATATATGTGGGGACGCCTAGGTGTCTCAGTTAGTTAAGCATCCAAATTTGGCTCAGGTCGTTATCTCACGGTTCATGGGTTCGAGCCCCGCATCGGGCTCTGTGCTGACAGCTCAGAGCCTGGAGCCTGCTTTGAATTCTGTGTCTCCCTCTCTCTCTTCCCCTTCCCTACTCACACTCTGTCTCTCAAAAATAAATAAACATTGAAATCAATTTTTTTAACAAATTAAAAAATAATACATGTGTATTTTCTATTTTTGTTTCAAACCAATCATTTCTCTATAATCTCCGGAAGAAAGAGTACCTTTTTATCCAGCTTCAACTTGTATAAAACCTAGCAGCAGAAGATCCAGAAGTTATCTTTGTTAATAAAATTAGTAGTTTAGGAATAGCTAGTTTTCCTGGGTTAGTGAGAGACAAGGTCATCTTAGTGGAGTGTCATTGGCTAAAGATACACCACATTTAGCAAATGCTGCACAGTTCACTCTGTGATCACGCTGTAAGCCTTTCAATAAGAACAATTATTGATTCCTCTGAATTCTCAGTGGCTGGCATTGTTCTCAGGGGCTTGGGAACTTCTTTCTGTGACTACAGTGGTCCTGTTAGGCTAACATTTCCCAGAGCATAGAACTTGCTATTAGTGAAGCGTGTATCTGCTGGACAAAATGCTGCAAATCTGCTACTACAGGTCAGTCTAGCTGTAAAGAAATCATTCTTTGTTAAGCTTATGGTGATACAATGGTGCTTACTTTTTAAAGTTATTTTTGCAAAAATTTGGAGTGTTTACGAACGCATACACAAAAGTAGCGTGTGGAAAGGTACAGTGGTTGGAAATATGCCCTTTAAATTTCCACAGACCGGGGCTGACTCTCTCCCGGTGTCATCACCGGCCAGCTGTGCACTCTGGAGCAAGTCACTGGGCTTGCTGGGCTTCCGCATTCTTATTTGTTACGTGACACAACCAGGTCTGTGGTAGACGTTCTTGGTCATCTATGCAAAACCCATTCTCCTCCTGCTTCCTTCTAACACAGTGGCTAATTTGTGCAGGTGTTGGGCATCCTTGCATGCACAGAAGTGTGGCCCTCTTCTCAGCCTCAGGAGGCCAGTATTAATTAGATGAAGCCAGTTGAGGAAATTCTATTCACTGTGAGCAACTGCTACAGAATTGGGCTTGCTGGTAAGTTATACAGTGAATCTGTAGAGTGGCTTCTGGGAACTTGCCTTCCTGTTTCAAAGGCATCATGTTCTGTCTGCTTTCCTTTGGGCTGTGATGCTCAGAGCCGTGAATGACATCTTAAAACCATAGGCCGATTGCCACGAAGTGCCACGAAGGTAGGGCAGAAAGTATAAAGGAACCCCCGGTCCCTGTTGGCATCGCCGACATCTGCTGAATTAAATCCTGAATTAAATGCTGAATTAAATCTGCTGAGTTACCCATCCTTACACTCACCCAACTCTGCATTTCTTATTGCTTTAAATAATAGATTTCTTAGATTATTTACACCATTTTGAGTCAAGTCTAACTCTAGCCATTGTACATGAAAGCATCCGAATGGATACAAATAACACAGCTGTTTTGAGAACTCAGCGAGATGACACATAAAAGGCGGGCTTGGTTCGGTGTCACAGACACAGCGCTCGAGAAAGTGTTTCTTGTCTTACGACTGACGTTGTTGACGTTAAAACTGCCGGTTCCGCAGTCCTTCTCCTGTCAGATTTCCGCATTAGTTTCCGACAAAATGATGAGGCCCGAATAGGACAAAATGGGGAAAAATTCATTTTCTCCAGCCTATTTTTCTCCTTCACCACGTCCTTCCCTTGATTTTGCACCTCTGAGTCCGCTCAACCATGCAGAGGAGGGATCGGTGATTGTAACGCACAAGGATAGGACGTTTCATAAGGCAATTTTTAAGCCCAAAGAATTGTAACCTAGTGTTAGAATTCCAAATAGCCTATCAAGTTGTTAGGTAAGAATTTAGGGGTGAAACTTCTCTGTATCTCCACAATGTTATCACGTAATCTCCCACCTACGTCCAAAGCCAAACCTTCCAGCATACAGTTGGTTACTAAATCTCATCATTTTTTATCTAGACACTGCCTTGTAAGAGAAGAATTCCCCTCTCTGGTGTAATTGTTAACACCAGATAATTATCAGATGGTGCCCTGAGCATTCCAGATCATTATCTATTGACAGTGAGAGTCGTGTTCATTTTCAAACCAGTAAGAGAACCTATTTTTTTCATTGCTCATGTACAGATAGGACTTGTGGCGGGTTTTCAACTGGGAATATGTGGGACTCCTTTGCGTTTCCAGTGGACTTGGCCTTCACAATTATTTACCGGTCTAGGGGTTGAGAAGAGATGCTAATTTCTCTGGAGCATAAAAAGAGATGTGCTGTATGCTGACACCCAATAAGAAGCAGCTTCATGACCGGCCCCCTGGGTGGCTCAGTCGGTTAAGTGTCCAACTTTGGCTCAGGTCATGATCTCATGGTTCTAGGGTTTGAGCACCGAGTCAGGCTCTGTGCTGACCACTCAGAGCCTGGAGCCTGCTTCGGATTCTGTGTGTCTCTCTCTCTGTCCCTCCCCTGCTCACATACACTCTCTCTCTTAAAAATAAATGAATAAACACTAAAAGAAAATTTAAAAAAAGAAGAAACTTCACAAATTTTCAAGATCATTTCTTCTGTCAGAGCTCTTGTTTGGTATAAGACATTGCCACACACTTCAAAATGGAAAGCAAGTTATTATGAGGGACAGCTAATTATGGGAGGGATATGGACAAACACTACCTTTCATTTCTATCTCCCCTAAGAAAAATGACAGAAATGTGAGCATTTCTCCAAATGTCTAGAATACTTTGATATCAACTTTATGACTGGTTTGCTAGACAACTATATAGAAGGCAGCTCTTTTCATTTCAATGTACCCAAGGTGGGGGTGGGGGGGTGGGGTGGGCTTGATGGGACTATTTCTTCTATTTTGTGCTGTCCTTATACGTAAGACTGGCTAGATAATTAGCAAAAGTCACATTAAAATGAAACATGAGGACCTTTGTTCAAAAATCAAGAGTTTCAAGGCAGTGGCAGCTGAGCCCTAAACCAAGCCTGAGGACCTTCAGAGCTGGGGGCCCATGCACTGGCAGATGGACATCTGTGACGCTGGTCCCGTTGGCAGGGGCTGAGTTCACATATCTCACTGCCTCTTTAGTGTCGGGCATGCATAGGAGAAGAAAGAACATGGAGGGAGACAGATCTGGTTGAAAGCCTGGCTTCTTTCCATCTAAATGGGTGGGTGTGAGTGAATTATAGTCTCAACCTCTTGTACTGTGCTGCTCTGAGGGGTAAATGCTTACAGCATCCCGTGCAACACCTTGTACAAAAAGGACTCTGTGAATAGTCTCAGGAGGCTGGAATTTGAATTCTGGAAAGATCCAATCTTTTGTTCAGGTGACTAGGTCCCATTTGAGTGAGTGTTAGATCGCAGTTTTACTGTCTTTCTTCTGTTCTGTGGCCCAAGCCCTAATGACATCTTACAAATAAATATCTAGTGAGTGTGGTCACAAGTGGGGTGAGCTGTCTTGGCAAGGCCAACACAACCCACCCTCATATCATGAAAAATGATCTAAAAGGCTCAAGAGTATAATATTTGCATACAGTAGGTGTCATATTTTGCCATCACCAATAACGGAAGATGGTCTTCCTTTCCTTCCTTTTATTTTAATGTGTTACCAACCGTCCAAGTAGTAAATAACATTTTAATTTTTTTGCTTTGAGTCAACAACTGTAATATGTCTCTGGTCAAAAAGACAGTATCTACATTCTAATTACCAGAGAAGGAGGGTGTTCCTTGGAAATCTCCAGCTGAAATAGAATAAACTATCTTTGGTTTGAAATTCATATCTGGTGTCGGAAAAGTCGTTAGCTCACCTATCGCTTCCTGTGCTCACATTTCTAAGAATAAACATAATGAAAATTAAACAGGGGAGCAAGAGGGAAACACGTCCTGTGTAGTGTTTGTTCTCGTATAACTGAATTAAGTGTCAGAGAAAGCTTGAGATCGACTCTTAAATAATCTGCCCCAATTTCTTGTTCTTCTGTGCCTAGGATTTCTGCCCATCCTTGAAAATAGTGGCAACAAGAGAGAAAGGAATTTCCCTTTGGACTTGGATTAAGTCCTTGAATATTCCTCCAATTTGACTGACACCTGCAAACACACATGTTTTCTTGGAAAAATTTCTTTAAATAACTGAAGATATTGGAGTCTGGAAATAAACGTGCTGCCTGGGGGCGTGCAGTTTACAGGAAGGATGGTGTTTCCATTTACAGGAAGGATGCAGTTTCCAGAAAGGGAAAAGATTGTCTCACAGAGCAAATGTTTATTACTCTTGATGAATAAGGATCTGCCCAGTGTATTTATTGCTTGATTGTGTTTATGTTCCTTTGCGCTTGTCTCTGTCTACACAGGTGTGAGATTAGATTCTCAGCTCCCAAATGGTGGGGCTGGTCCTTGGTCATCTAATAATTCCTTCAAATTCCTGTATAAATCTGCGATCCAGGACAAGCCTGACTTGCCATCATTATTAGGAATCTATTTTGAAATTCATGCCTCACGTGATACACATGAAAGATGACATCAGCCAGCAGCTATAACGTTTAATAGTTAATTTTTAACTTTTTAAATGTTTTTTATTTGTTTTCAAGAGAAAGAGAGCACAAGAAAGGAGGGGCCGAGAGAGAGGGGGAAAGAGGATTCTGAAGCGGGCTCCACACTGCTGACAGCGGTGAACCTGATGTGGGGCTTGAGCTCACGAACTGTGAGATCATGACCTGAGCCAAAGTCAGACACTCAACTGACTGGATCACCCAGGTGCCCCAATAGTTCATTTTTGACAGGTCTTGCTCTAGACAATGATACCGACTCATCATCAGTGACCATGAGGGAAACAAGAGGGTGGGGAGATCAACTACAGAGAAGAGAGTAGATGGGATTTCTCGCATAAAGCCCATCATAAGAAGCATTGGCTGTAGGAAACTGCTGCTCTATTTTTTTTTAAGTTTATTTATTTTGAGAGGGGAAGAGGGTCAGAGAGAATCCCAAGCAGGCTAGGTGCTTTCAACGTGGAGCCCAAACTGGAGCTTGATCTCACAAACTGTGAGAAACCAAGAGTTGGTCGCTTAACCCACTGAGCCACCCAGGTGCCCCAACACCTGCCCCTCTGGATTAAGGCAAGTGGATGGCCCTTCTGACGAGCCTTCAGAAACAATAAATATAAAACTTGTGAGGAATGATTCATGAAACTAAAAGAACTTAAGAAGCTTCCTTTTTTTCCTCCTCAGTCTCACTTTCTACCAAAACTCTGTGATGGATTTTTCAGTGAACTATAACTTCACTCAGTTTGAACTAAGTTCCAAATATATAAGTACCGACAGATAAGGAAACATATGGAACGAGATCTGAAATTCTGCAGGATTTTTGTGTGTCCTTGGCTTGAAAATGAAAGCCTTTTGTTTGCAGGCATTGGTGCACTCACTCCATAGTGAAAAAGTGGTGACTCCAGATACACGGCTGTGGGACAGCAGATGGATGAGAAGCTAGGGGGAAAGACAGTGTGTGGATGAGATTCATGCTATGACATAGCGGCGATGTCTCAAAGCAGCTCAGGTTTTGAAATTAGTCAAACTTGGGCCTAATCCAAGCTCTGTTATATGTTCTTCTGAGTTCAGTTATTCATAAGATCTGAGCCTAGACTTGGTCATCTCTTAGACGAGGGTAGACAGTCACACCTACCACAATAAATTGAAATAGTAGAGTGTAGGGGGTAAAAGCCTCAAATCCAGCCTCATAACTTCATAACCTTGGTCAAGTTACTGAACCTCTGTGGGCCTCAGTTTCCTCACTTGTACAATGCGGTTAATGACATTTCCTCACACAGTTGTTTTGAGAATTAAACCTCCTGGCATGTAATAATTGCCCAATGAATGTTAGTTATCATTCATTTTCAACAAATATGTACTGAGTGCCTTTTATTTGCGAGGCACTGCCCAAACCACTGATGAATGTGACTAATGCACACTAAGTGTCTTGGTCATAGAAGACACCCAAGAAATATCTGATGAATGGTAGGGAAGGCCAGCCTCTTGCTGTGTCTTTAAGATCGGGTCAGGTTTTGACTATACAATCCAGTATTCTTCAAGTGTCAGCAGTTGGCTGGTTGTCGTTGTTTCACTTTGTTTTCAGCTGGCATTGCTAATTCAGCGAGTGGGGTCCAGAGCAGCCTTTTACCCCACAATAGGATTAGCAGGAAAAGAGAAATGATTCGCTGTACTCTTCTTTCTCTGTGGTCTCTTCTATTGCCTGAAGGGTGATAGGGGCTAGGTCAGCCAAAGGAGGGGACAAATGAAGTAGTCACAGGTATCCTTTTGAAAAGGTACCTGAAATAGAAAATAGAATACAGGTTTGTTTTCAACTGTCAACATCAAAAGCAGGTGTTTTCAGTAGAAGACTTGTACGGGATTGGTAGGGAAAAGAACCTTCTAAATTGTAAGCAATATTTGATGTTTATATGTCCTTTTCTGGGGAGAGAGACCATAGCTTTCAAAGAGTTTTAGAGATATCTACTGTCCAATGAAATATTAAGACCAAATGGACAGTGAGGGTTGAAGACTGAAATAAGGAGATTAAAGTGATTTGGAGGTTAGATTTAGATTTATTACCAAACTTTGTAAATGTAAACATAAAGGAAAACGCTGAGTCAGAAACAGGTGATCGAGCTCATTAGATTCCAAAAGGGATGAAAAATCCATCTCGGGGAAAGCATTCACTGTATATTTGCTGTCAAGGGACACGAAAGTCTGCGGGATTCATGTACCTCAATGAACTAGGGCTTGGAAAGGGTTTTTGAGAAATCATAATTATGTGTTATGAAAACACATCCTCGACCACAGTTTCTACTTGCTGATATGTATACTAGGCTAAATTGCTGGGAATTTGAAACGCTAAAAAACTAGACTTTGAAAGTAACGACAACCCAAATCTAACCATGAAATGTCACCCAAATTGAGTATTCACTGTTACTGAGATGCTATTGGTTGTGCATAATGACAAAGTATGCCAACATGTACAGTGCATAAGCAAAGCATCGTGACACGAGTGTGTTAGCATTTAGTGGGAGCAAATGTCACTAAACACCTCTGAAGTTTCAGAGGCCTTTTGCAAGAACAGGCATTAGGGAGGATCTGCTGGGGTTAGGATGGATTGGCACCTCAGAACATTCTCTCTATTGTTAATGAAGGAGTGAATCAGCCACTTAATTTCTATTCTATCTGAAACGTGGGGAATTCCCAAGAAAAGATTTCTTAATACTGTGTCCTGAGAGAGAACATCCCTTGCTTTGTTCCATTTCCCAACTTACTTTTTTTGTTGTTTTTATTTTTTTTTAGCAGTAATACAAAACAACAGTCAGAGATAAGAGGAAGAGAATGAGCACTAAACATGTTCGTAAGTTAAGTGTTTTTCAAAGCCTAGCTTGGTGGCTCACTTGAAAAACAGATGCCAAATAAGACAAATACCCGAAAACATAGTAATTTATTCTCATCATAATCATTGGTGCTCATATATACGGACATCTAGGTTGGTGTAAACATTGACCTGTCTCTCATTTCTGAATATTTATCTATACCATCGTGATTTCTGACTCTTTGCATCCATTTCCCCTTCCAGGAATACCTCTCTGATCTTTCCTTGCAGGATATCTCTCTCTGGCTCATCATCTATTGGGTGAATGTGGTACTATTCTCCCACTGCCTGTCCCAACTTGTTTGCAACCCAACTCCAGTGGCTTGTCACCTAGAGCAGGCAAAAGAATATTCTGTCATTTTGGCCTCAAAGACTGGCTCAAAGAAAGGTTTGTCCCAAGTCAGACTAAGGGGACTCAACCCCAGGACATATGCATATATCTACTTTCTGCGGGGTTGCTCAGTTGGCGGGATATGTATCTGGAGTTTCCAGTCCCTCCTGTAAAAGAGAACTTACCAGAGAATGAAGACAACGCACAGTGGTGTTTGGGCATTTGCTTCAGTCATGTCAAAGCTAGAGCTACTCCTAGACTTTTCAATACCTGGGCCAATAAATTCTTAATTCAGGACAGAGGTTGTTTCTAAATACAGCTTGAAATGGGTTTCTCTAAAGAATCCATACTGGAACATACTCTGTTCTCTTTGTTTGGAAAACTTTCTTGCCTTCTCTTTACTTACCAAACTTGTGCTTATTTTTCAAAGTCCAGCTTAAACCCCACCCTTTCCAGGAAGTCTTCCTTGAATATCCCAACCTAATGAGCTCACCCTCCCTTGACCTTTTACATCACTCAGTGTTCTTAGTTCTTATTCCTCGTCTGCCAGGGATTGTTGACCTTGTAGTGCTGGTCAATTTTTTTTTCAGATAATCTTATTTCCGAAAGGGTAAAGCCATTTCTTAAATGTACTATGTCCCTCAGCCGTTGCCATAGAAGGTTATGCATAGTAGGTGAGCAATACATATCTGTGACTTTAATTAATGTAATAAAAATAGATATAAGTACATTTCTTATCCACTTGTTAGTCCTTGCATGAAATACATGATTGCATAGTCATAAGGAAGATAAACAGTTACGAGGGATTGCAGCTTTCAGGATGACGCTATCTGGTGTAAAGGCAAGGGCAAATAGAGATCATCAGCATTTTTCATTTATATTATATGCTGAACATTGCTCATTGCTGGTAGAGAAGGGACTCAGGGCTAGTCTCTTGATTATTTCTCGTGTTTCATTCACAATATTCTCTGCATCATAAGAGTCTTGGTCACAAACAATTAGATATATTGTAACTGGGTTTTGAGGTAGGCCCATAAAGAAAATAATATTTCAGTTATTTAAACATCTAAATTCTTAGGAGTCAATGCACCACATTTCAGATGATTTCAACAAAATCACCGAGCTTCCGGTCCCAACCTAAGCCCTTGCTTCACCAGAGAGGATGGTTGTCTGACTCCCTCAAGCACTTAGCCCCTGCAGTCTCTTCCCCATATTCATTCTTGGAGTTTCCTAGCCTCATTCTACCATTTGTCTGCCACCAGTTTGTGAAATGTATTCAAGTCAGTAGGCAAGCTGTATTAGGATCAAATCATCCAAATTTTCTTAGCAACAATGTCTTCTGTAAATGTGGTATGCACATGCTCTGTGCACAGACTGGAAGAAGTCCAGAAAGTTGTAAACAAAGATTCCAACGAACAAAGAATTTTACGCCTAACAGGAGAAGGAAACCAGTCTTTGCAATGGAAGAGGAGGCAAGGTGAGGGTCAAAAATATTTATTTATTTATTTATTTATTTATTTATTTATTTATTTATATTAGAGAGAGAGAGAGAGAGTGCGAGTGAGTGAGGGGCAGAGAGGGAGAGAAAGAATCCCATGAGGAGCAGAGAGAGAGAGAGAGAGAGGGAAGGAGAGAGAGAATCTCATCCAGGCTCTGCACTGTCAGCATAGAGCCTGAAGCGGGGCTCAAGCTCACCCAACGCGGGGCTCAAACTCAGGAGCCATGAGATTGTGACCTGAGCTGAAATCAGATGCTTAGCCTACTGAGTCAGCGAGGCACCCCACCAATTCTATTTCTTATTAGAGAAGAGAAAAGGGTTTGCTGAGGAGTTGTTTTTCATAAAATAGCTCCAAGTCTTTAAAAGGGTCTTTTTGTTCCATATTCACATTTCACCATATAGCCTCAATCCTTGAGTTAACCATTTTCCCACACTGATCACTGCAAGATTACTTGCGAATGTTTATTTTCCTATCCTCATTGGTAACTGGTGACACTTCAAGGTGAAGAAGGTATTTTTCTTAGTCATTACATATTTGCCTAATGCCAGAAATTACTTCCAGCTCTGATCTCATATTGCTTACCCGGTTGCCTGAGAGATTAAAGTTTGCTGCATGAAAATAGCAATTTGAAGAGATGAAAGTTTAACAAATGCTATAAATAGCAACCAACGCTCTTGTCATTAAGTCTCTTACAGCTTCACAGCCACTTCCTCTTCCAGTCTCTGTCATTAACTATTCTATCTGAAGTGAAACCTGTTTCTAGTACAATCAGTAGAATGAACAACGAAACCATAAAGGGATCAAAGGCTTTAGCGAAAGAATTTGTTGTCTTTCACACACAGAGAATGAGCCTGACTTTCAGGGATTCATACTGACCAAAGCTCCTTTGGAGTTCCCAAGTTTGATGCCTTTATCTTCTAGTTTCTTCTAGGGAATACCCTGAATGCTCAACTTATGAAATCTTATAAACAAAAGGACGTTCATGGAAAGGCATGATTTCCTTGGGAGACTGAATAGGTACTTCATCCTATACTTACTCTACAAATCATAAGACTAACCCTGGCTGAATAGCCATACACCACACACTTATCCACCTTCCAAAGCAGCCACGTGCCACTAATCTTGGAAGTGTATTTATACAAGTGCTAGATCTGCAGGTGCTGCTAGGAAGGGTATTTATAGCGTTGAAATTTCCCAAGCTGAAAATTATTTGGCTCCTCGCAAAAGCAAGAAGTATCATTAGAAAGTTTGTGACAATGGTAGGTAAAGAAGTTGGTTTATCATATCTTCCGAAATATGTGGCTATTGATTTTTGGGCCTGTACTCATCCTTTTCCTTCCAACATAGGACCCATGCCATGGACACTGCTGGCCTCCGATGGGATATCCTTGAGTTTTGGCCTCTGTTCCCCGCTGCTGTTGGTGCCGATGTACGGAGTCGCTCCTAACCCTTTGGAAACACAGGCATCCACAGCTGGGATCCATGACTGCTGAGCTAGCTTCTTGTTGAGAAGACACGTGGATGAGAAGACACGTGGATGTTGGGAACCAGGAAGGTGCCACCTAAGGGGCACTCTGACAGAAGGCACCATGGGGCTGTTTCCTCTCTGCTGCAGTGTGCCTTGTGAAGTCGTCTCTCCTTGTGGTTCCAATGCCAATGGGGGCATAAGCTACTGCTTTCTCAGACTACTTTTTCTTCCATCTGAACTTTCTATCATTTCATTGCTCACTCTTCCCTCAGGGTGAAACCCATGGCAATGTGGGACTGGGTCTTTGAGAAGCAAGCAGAATCTTCATCTCTGTCTTGTGCTCATTTTCATAAAAAGTAAATATGGGTGTTAAGTGCTCTATCTCTGGAATTGATCTAACTGTGTTTAATGCCTGACTCGTCCACTTACCAGCTGTGTGTGACCTTGGGCAAAGCTCTTTCCAGGCCTTAGTTTACACATCATAAACCGTTTTAATGGCGTCAACCTCATAGAGTTACCATGAAGTCTAAGTGAATTATACACGCAAAGCATCCAGGACAGTAGCTGAGAAATGGAAAGAGTGAATGCGTAGTGTTGTAAACGTCTGAGCCTTACTGGTACTCAAAGAAGGGTTGTTTTCTCTGAGCTGCCTCCCCAATGGAAGCATTCCTGGGGCAGTAAATGAGGTCAGCCACAAACAGCATTTTCATTCTTACACTCTCATAGCCTCCTCTCCATATTAAAGATCTCTAAACTAGGAGAATTCAACTCAATTATATTAGAGATGAAAAACTGCTGCTGTCACATGAAGAAATGATTGAAAAATAAGGCCAAAAATGGTTGAAAACAAGTCTTAGGAGGTATATCAGGTAGTTAATTAGTAAGAACATTCTGTTCCCATTCTATATAATTGTCACTTTCATGACTAAGTTTACATTTGAAATTTCGTATTCGTTTTCTTAAAAGGGCCCCCCCCCAAAGTTTCACCGTCTACAAAATCTGAATTTGTCATTAAAATGTTCTAAATCTTAAAAACAAACAAACAAACAAACAAACCCATTAAAGGCTTCATGCACTCCATGGATGGCTCCATGCTTTCCTACAGTCCTGGGCAGTAGTTAAAGCTTTAGAGGCCTGAAGGGCAAAGATAGGCTGAAGTGCCTTAAAACAAACATTCCTCAGGAGAAAGGTCACACTTACAAGGGGTAAAGAGAGAAAGGATTTTGTTTTTCCTATTGTCACCTATTTCAAATGAGGCAATGGCTTCCCAGATGTTCGCAGAGCAACTCGTGTTTATACCAAACTCACCACACCATACGCTAATACGGCGTGATGATTCGTCTCTCTCCAAAACGCTCTCCCAAATGAGGTTTTGGCAAGCAAAGATTTTACTCTTCATTATTGTGCTTCAAGTTCTGGAATACAGTAGGCGTTAATAAGTGATTGTTGAATGAAAGAATAAATGAAAGAAGGAAAAATGACCGTGTTTTCTTAGCTACCTTCGACACTTGTTGGATGGAAGGCACAGAACCATAATATCTTTCCTCAGCATGATAACTACGGAGCATCCTTCAGCTCATGTTACTTAGAACTTTTATCCCAACACACATATAGCTTGCTAATGTAAACTGGAAACAAAATATGAAATGGTATCTGTGAGAAGGCAAAATTTGTGAGGTTACAACTCAGCAAGATTTATGTTATTTATTTGTTTTAATAATTAAACATATCTGATACCTCCAGGAGGTGGTGCATTGAGTAGAATACACCAGAATGCACAAGACATTCCTATAACGAAAAGGGCAGCGTGAAAGGAAAAGATCTGCTCCTCTGGCAAGATCGTCTTCAGCTCCCACCCAGTTGAACTTCATACCCAGATTGAAGCTTGTCATTATGACCAAATGTATGTGTTTACCCTTGGCTTGCTACCTTAAGAGCTCATAATACTGGAGCCACCTTAACACTTAGGAATTTCCTATAATGAGCTTAGGAGATGAGTTGAGGTGAGTTCCCAGAAGGACCCCCAGAATCCAGCTCTTAGATTTATTTTCATACATCGTTCGTACGTAGGTACTTTAGGAGTCAGTTACTGCCAGTTCAGTGCGATTTAAAAGCCCTGCTTTTGGGTTCATCGGTTCTCTTTTATAAGATTACTTGGAACTCACATAAGGAGGGCGCATGTGTCTGTGCCTGTGTGTGTGCACTGCCTAATACCTAATAGCTGCCTAAGAGCCTTGACTTGGAGCTAAACTTGCGCTAGTTATTTAATCTCTTCGGGCCTCAGTGTCCTCAAGTGTAACATGGAAATAATAATAGAACTCACTACTTCCCAGGTTTATTGTAAGGATCAAGTGAGTTCATGTATACAAAGCACTTGGAACACGGTCTGGCACATAAGTGCTACCAAAGTGTTAGTTCTTTTTACCATTGTCATCAATACAGCATTCCATTCTCCTTTGGTTACGCGTATTGGGTTGTTGTATCAACTAGGGCAATGAAGGGCAAGCGTCTAAGTGGAAAGGATCACTGTGTGGCTTATTCCTTGAAACGTTTCAAGTTTTGTCATGACGTGGAGGAAGTTCTTCGAGCAGAAACTCCTCCGTGGAGATTCAGGGATGGAAAGACATGTGCCAGGAGACCAGCTCTTTGCTGGCGATCTAACTAATCATCTGGCTGTAGACTGGAAGCAGACAAGCAGACTAGGAGAGGCTTGGCTATGCAACTCCAGAGAAGTTTTCTGAATATTCCATTGTTGCAAGGACTCATGAGAGAAAAGTACTCCAGCTGGAAACATGAAGGCAACATGTTAGGGTTTTAGCCAGTGGAAAATGGTATAATTTAAAATAATCTGGTTGCAAAACAACTCACACTAAGCTCATCAAATGCACTTACCCTTGTCTGAGTTCATCTTACTGGACTTATCCATGACATTTGATTTGAAACACTCTCCTTTCTTGACTTCCAGAAAGCCATGCTTGCCTGGTTTGCTTGTCACCTCCCTTGTTCACTCATTCTCAGAGCACTTTGCTTATCACCTGCCTCATCTCCAAGAGTTATAATTCCTTAGGACTTTATCCTAGCTTCTCTTCTCTCTCCTTATACTCTCCCCCTAGTGATCCCATCTGCTCTTACGGTTTAAAACACTATCTAGAGAATAACCAATTTCACATTTACATGTTGAGCCTAGACTCCTGTTCTAACTACAAAAATCATGATATGCTACTTTCTAATTAAACATCTCTATTTCCAGGTTTCTAATACAATATGCCTGGAAATGAACTTGTAATCTAATTTATCCCTTCTCTTGCCATTCTTAATAAAGGGCAACAGAAATATGAAATCTGAAATTCACCTTGGTTCTGTCTTCTTTGTCAGGCTCTATTTTCAAAATCTATCTAGAATACACACTGCTTTCCATTCTACTCTCACCATCATGACTCAAGCCACCTGATCTGCTATCTCGAAGACTGATAGCTTCCCACTTTTTCTCTTTCCTCTAATATATTCTTCATAGAGGATCTTGAAAAATTTTCTAAACATGCACTAGAGCACAAGTGAAGAAAGCAAATGTAGAGAGGTCAAGTGAACAATGCAAAGTGACTAAGTGGAAGAATTTTCCATACAGGGCTTTCTCCTCTTTCTGATCTCAGCAGGGTTGCCGCCCCATTAATATATACATTAGTGCAAAAATGGTGGCCCTGCTCATAAGTATGTTTCACTGACTTTCAGAGTATTCTCACCATCCTCAATGATACCAGCACCTGTTTGTGTATTTCACTCTGCTCCGATCCAATCCCAATCAGTGTGCTAGGACAGTTTGCTCTCAGCATTAGTTACCCTTCTGACACACAGGTCTGTGAGTTCCCCAACATTTTCCATGTAGAGATCTCAATACCCATTTCATGTCAGTCATCTGCTCATGTTACCATGATAATGTTGGCTTCCACATCACTCAACACGGTCCCACCCATGTGTTTCAACATGAAATTCCTTTCTCTGATTGCAGTCTTGTCTTCTCCCACCTCTTCTAATTCCTAATAACTATGGGGACCCACTCCTGAGCCTTATCAAAGGCTCTAAGTCATCAGCCTCCTTCTTACCCACAATTTCATTACTATTTTTACGGAAGCAACTGGCTTCATGCAGCCAAGATTTCATTTCAAGGAGGAAGCCATCCTTTCTCATTCCCCTGACAGAGCCAAAACTTACATGGAAGAACCACAAAGCAGCATAGCAGGGTCCCAAATGATATCATGATGTCACCCCTTGGTTGTCCCTTGTGAAGATGAGCATTTCTTTGGTTTATCTGTTTTTGATGTTCTATTGAATTAATCCTAATAGTTGTTTTAAAGCTTTTTCATTATTTAAAATTTGTTACTTAAAATTACTTAAAATTTCATCCCATTACACTTATTTTGAATAGAGTGGCTTTCTGATACTTTTGCTGAGTAAGTCAAAGTAAGTCATGCTAGAAAAATTCACTTTCTCTTTATGCACATTCACATTCCCTCCCTCCCTCCCTCCCTCCCTCCCTCCCTCCCTTTCTCTCTTTCTGTAACACACACACACACACACACACACACACACAAATAGAATAAAAAGTAAGCAAACTATATGCACTTCAGGATTCTTTAGAAGAAACAATTACATGCATTCAAACTTTCACTTTTCTTTAGATTTCAATCTGCAAAGACATGCTTTTCCAGTTTTCATATTACAAGCAACCACATTTGATATTATTAGAACTTCCTCCCCATCTGTAACAAGTTGACATATGTAATTAGCATATCACTAAAACCAGACAGCTAGCAAATTGTAAATGCAAAACCTACTTTTCTGATCAGATTGATGCCTCGTGCACATAAAATCCGATAACACCATCACCCTTCTAAGTCATAATCATTTTGTAGGAACCAATTTCTATAGAAGTTTATGCACAGCTTTAAGTAATTTTGGTAAGGTTTCTACCAATTATAATATTAGGGTAATTTTTCCAAAAAAGGATTTAAATTTTGTATTCCGTGTCTTCATCATCAAGATAATCCTATAATTAAACAGCTACATAATAAATTTATAAAAAGACCATAGCTCAAATTTATTTCAAATTTACCATATGCAAAAAATAAGTACCTTACATATTCTCAATTATTTCAATCTTACGACAAGCCAGTTAGAAATGTACTACTGTTATCTCCATCTTAGAGTTAAGAAACTGAGGGTTCTGTTACTTGACCAAGTTCACTCAGCTTGAACACACACTTTTAACTATGAAACTTTATATCTACTCTTGTTTGGCCTCATATTGTTGAATATACTGTAGGATGCTACCTATAAGTCAGAATGAGAAACCTAATTTTGAAAAGTAAGCATAAAGTAGTAGCATCAAATTAATGCCCATTGGTCCAATTCAGAAACAAAAAAGAGGACTCCTTCCAAAAAAGGTACGTGTACTTAGAATTTAATTATCTTTGGGGTGCCTGGGTATCTCAGTCAGTTAAGTGTCCAACTCGATCTTGGCTCAGGTTCGAGCGATTGGGCCTTGCCTTGGGCTCTGCTCTGACAGCACAGAGCCTGCTTGGAATCCTCTCTCTCTTTCTCTCTCTCTCTGCCCTCCCCCCACTCTCATTCTCTCTGTCAAATAAATAAAAACATTTTAAATAAATAAATCAAATAATTTAATTATCTATACTCACAAAGCCAATCTAAATAACTGAACGCCTACATAGGTGAACAACTACCTCAGTGTAGAAAATTATTGAAGTTTACGTCTGTTCACTTTCTCAGAAGTTTTTGATCCTTCACTGGGGGCTGAGCTGTTGGCTACAAAAAATTTTTTTCCTGGTACTTAAAATTACATATTCTGACATTTGTATTTATACCTAATACCTCATCCGCAGGACTAATTTGAACTTATAATTTCGACTATGTTTAGCGTCAATGGATTTTATTCACCAAAGTCCTCCTAAGATTTGACGTTGCAGTTCGTCTCTTTTTACTGCTCAGCGAGTGAAGGTGCTGGGCTCCAAGTCTAAAGACTCAGTTCAAGGCCTGGTTCTCCCCTCAACGGTTTGACCTTAGTTAGGCAAGCCGCCGACATTCGCTGAGTTTCACTTTTCTCACCTGCAAAGTGAAGATAATGATAGCTTCGCCTGCCTGCTCCACAAGGCAGGGAGAAGGGTCAGGAGAGATAAGGTGTATGAAAGTGCTTCTGAACTACAAAGCCCAGTGTAATGAAGGGTGTCTGTCACCATCCATCTGATTGTTCACGTGAAGGCAAGAAAATCGTCCCCCAGGAACAAGGGCATCAGACTCAGAACAGGGTTTAACTTAATTCCTTAAATAAAGTAAAAATAAAACATAAAGATACCTCTACAATATTGAAAAAAAATTTTTTTTAACATTTCTACTTCTGATTGTACCGATTTATTAATTGTATCAATTGGGAGGCATGACTTTGCTTTTTCCAGTTGTTTTGGCAACATAGAATTAATTAGCTCAGTATTCTTTGGAATTTTTTTTTTTTTAATGTTTCTCTCTCTTATTTTTGAGAGAGAAAGAGACAGAGTGCAAGCAGGGGAGAGACAGAAAGAGAGAGAGAGACACACAGAATCTGAAATAGGCGCCAGGCTCTGCGCTGTCAGCACCGAGCCCGACGTGGAGCTTGAACTCACAGGCCGCGAGATCATGACCTGAGCTGAAGTCGGACGCTCAACCGACTGAGCCACCCAGGCGCCCCAAAAGGTACATAACTTTAAGCCAGCATTTAGATATCCCCCTGACAAGTTTTTATTTTTAAAACCAAATCTTTGGGGCGCCTGGGTGGCGCAGTCGGTTAAGCGTCCGACTTCAGCCAGGTCACGATCTCGCGGTCCGTGAGTTCGAGCCCCGCGTCAGGCTCTGGGCTGATGGCTCGGAGCCTGGAGCCTGCTTCCGATTCTGTGTCTCCCTCTCTCTCTGCCCCTCCCCCGTTCATGCTCTGTCTCTCTCTGTCCCAAAAATAATAAACGTTAAAAAATAAATAAATAAATAAATAAATAAATAAATAAATAAAACCAAATCTTTCACTGGAATTCACATATTCTTGAGAAGCCATGGGCACTGTTCGACCTGCGGGAGTTCTGCCACTTCCAGTAACAAGAGATGGGGTGCCTTAGTCTCATTTTTTTGAAGCTTGTGACAGAGAAGAGGAGGTCATGTAGGGAAAATAGAAAACATGAACGATGTAGCATTGAATGGCACACATAAAAATGTATCCTCTGTATCTCTTACTCTTTACCAGAGAACTTAGTGTTCTTATCACCGTCACCTTCCTAGCAATACAACTGGGAATTATAGCCCAACGCTACACAGATATTATTCCATGACTGTATGTAAAAGAAGTAGACTGGCTTAAGAAATCAGATAGTTTGACAAATGTCAACATAATATATTTCTTAGTAGCTTTTGTAATAGGGGTACTAGGAGACGAAATGATTCTTTTCTGAGTGAGGATTCTCACATGATTTTGACTGCATTAAAGTAGAAAGAGACCCCATTAGGAGCTCTAAGGTTACTAACAATGAGAACCAAGACTTTCTCTGAGCCACAGCGTGGTGTCTTCCAACATCATGGTGATTATGCTTGCTATGCTTTAATGAATCAAATGACATTTCATTCATTCATTCATTCATTCATTCATCAAATCCTGGGCACCTGATGTATTCAAGAAAGTAAGCTAGACACTAAGGCAGACTTGTTGGTGTTTAAAATAGCCTCCATTTTGAAATGGGCACCCTCTTGCACTGTTGCTGGGAGTGCAAACTGGTACAGCTATTCTGGAAAACAGTGTGGAGGGAGTTCCTCAAAAAATTAACGGCCCAGCAATAGCACAACTAGGAGTTTATCCAAAGGATACAGGAGTACTGATTCATAGGTGCTCTTGTACTCCAATGTTTATAGCAGCGCTTTCAACAATAGCCAAATTATGGAAAGAGCCTAAATGTCCATCAACTAATGAATGGATAAAGAAGATGTGGTTTATATATACAATGGGATACTACTTGGCAGTGAGAATGAATGAAATCTTGCCATTTGCAGCAATGCAGTTGGAACTGGAAGGTATTATGTTGAGTGAAACAAGTCAGGCAGAGAAAGACAGGTATCCTATGATTTCACTCATTTGTGGAACTTGAGAAACTTAACAGACGACCATGGGGGAGGGGAAGGGGAAAAATAGTTACAAACAGAGAGAGAGGGAGGCAAACCATAAGCGACTCTTAACTACGGAGGACAAACTGAAGGTTGATGGTGAGGGCAGTGGAGAGGGGAAAATGGGTAATGGGCTTTGAGTAGGGCACTTGTTGGGATGAGCCCTGGGTGTTGTATATAAGCGATGAATCACAGGAATCTACCCCTAAAACCAAGAGCATACTGGATACACTGTATGTTAGTCAACTTGACAATAAATTGTACTAAAAATAATAATACAAAAATAAAATAGACTCCATTTTAAAATGAACTTAAAATCTAAGAGGTAGATTCATGACATCAACACCAAGAACACTAAAAACAAGTTGAAAATGTTGGGGCGCCTGGGTGGCTCAGTCTGTTGAGCGTCCAACTTCAGCTCAGGTCACGATCTCGCGGTCCGTGAGTTCGAGCCCCGTGTCAGGCTCTGTGCCGACTGCTCAGAGCCTGGAGCCTGTTTCAGATTCTGTGTCTCCCTCTCTCTCTGACCCTCCCCCGTTCATGCTCTGTCTCTCTCTGTCTCAAAAATAAATAAACGTTAAAAAAATTTTTTAAAAAATGTTAAGAGCCATAAGAGGCTAAAATAACATGATATAGAAATTCATGTCATGAGAGAGTGCTTTGAAACTTTAAAATGCTCTCCAGGTGTCCAGTTATCAACAGAATTCAGGATATGTTGAAACTGAGGGAAGGGTCTTGACGACATGTTTCTGCAGGCCTTCCCTTTCCCCTTATTTACTTGCTTAATAAAATAGGATAGAAATCAATTACCTAATACAGTCTCTTTCAAACTCTATATGCTCAGTAAATATTTGTCGAATAAATGAATGCTTAACCATCTTCTTCTCAATGTTATTTGAAGGAATACTTGGCAAAATTTACTCTTGTTAGAAATACACAAGTACCACTTAAATTATTCTTAACTAATAATTAGAACACTACTACTGTTTTAGAATCTGTTTTAATTGAGTACATTTTATGACATTTGTTCCAGAAGAAAGAGCCCATCTCATAGACTACTTTGTGGGTGCAGTATGGAAAAGTTGCATTGATTTGGGAACCAGAACCCCTGCATAAGAATCCTTGTTCTGATACCCACTGGCTTCAGGAAAACGACAATTTTGTTCCTTAGTTTCCTGATTTGTAGAATAACAGACTAAAAGAGATGATGTTAAGATCCCTTTCAGCTTTAACATTTTTGTGCCTCCACACAGGAGATAATTAATAAAAAACATAAATTTTATAAAATGGACGGAAGTTCCAATGGGTTATTATCGTGTTTTAAAATATTGCTGTATTTTTTTGATTGATAACTTGTGTTAAATCTGTGAGATTATCAAAACTTTATTTATTTTTTTTTAATTTTTTTTTTCAACGTTTTTATTTATTTATGGGACAGACAGAGACAGAGCATGAACGGGGGAGGGGCAGAGAGAGAGGGAGACACAGAATCGGAAACAGGCTCCAGGCTCCGAGCCATCAGCCCAGAGCCTGACACGGGGCTCGAACTCACGGACCGCGAGATAGTGACCTGGCTGAAGTCGGACGCTTAACCGACTGCGCCACCCAGGCGCCCCTGAATGGCAAAATTTTTAAGTGAATTGGAGTCATTCTGGGTAATCAAGGAAGAACATTAAGCTAATTAAAAACACACCCACTTTTCCATTCTGGTAAACTTTGTTCAATGAGTGACAAAAACCGCCTGGCCAACCACTTGCCGAAGCAGTACAAACAATTTTATTAATAATAAATTCAGGGTAGGGACACCTGGGTGGCTCAGTCGGTTAAGCGACCGGTTTCGGCTCAGGTCGTGACCTTGAGATTTGTGGGTTCGAACCCCACGTCAGGCTCTGTGCTGACAGCTCAGAGCTTGGAGCCTGCTTCGGATTCTGTGTCTCCCTCTCTCTGTCCCTCTCCTGATTGTGCTCTGTCTCTCTCTCTGAAAAATAAATAAACATTTAAAAAAATTAAAAAGTAATAAGTCAGGGTTTTAATGACACATCTAACATGTTACACACTAATCACAAGACTGTAATCAAAATGGTCTTTTAAACAGCGCATATATGATGATGATTGAATGAGCCTTCCTAAAGGTAGGAGATCTCAAGTATCCCAAAATAGTCAAAGTAGAAAGGCTATGTGGTATTTATTAAGTGTCTGCATTGTGTGTGAATCTCTGCTGGGTTGGGCCATTAAGTACATTTACTCATTTTAAAGCTGGTCAGAAACTAGCAAGCCTTGTAACCATTTGAAAGGTAAATAGTGTCAGAAAAGTAAGCCACGGAAAATGGCAGAGCTAATAAGATTTGAATTCAAGTCTCTGAAAATGGTTTGCCTACCACCATACCCCCTCCGGTTAACTATGCTTGCTGTATAACGTATTTTAGGAGATAAAAATGTAAATTTTAAACGTCACTGTAAAGCATCTTATGCAAATCAAGAACCCTTTTGGTAATTCATGAGGTCCCATGCTTGGTGCTACCCAGATTCATTCTTGCTCCTGGAAAGCAGCACCCCCACCTACTTTCAATGCCAACTTTTGGCCTCCTTCTGGTTCTCTTTACATGTCACTTCCTGAACAGGCAAATGTCGATTTCAAATGTATAAAATTCTCCTCTTACTCTTACAGCATCCTGTGCCTTTCCATATTAACCTTTATTCCACAGGGCTTACACTTACACTGAACTGCAACATCCATGGGGGCAGAAACCATATCTTTCCTGTTTATTACTGTGTCTCCATCACCCAGCATGTGGCTTGGCGTATGGCAGAGGTGCTCAAAAACGCCTGTTGAATAAATAACACGTGTATGCAAGATTGTGAAATGTGCTGTAAGATTCTCAAGAAGTATATGGCCTTTAGGTAGCCTATGCTGTGTAGAGTTTTGTCTTATGGGACCCTTTCCAAGATGAGAATATGTGGTCTTCACTTATACGTGGACTCTAAAAAAACAAAACAGGAGCACGAACAAACAAAAAGCAGAAACAGACTTACAAATCCAGAGAACAAACGGATGGTTGCCAGAGGGGTGGGGGTCGGAGAACAGGAAAAATGGGAAAAGGGGAGTAGGAGATACAAGCTTCCGGTTATGGAAGGCATAAGTCTTTGTGATGAAAGATACAGCATAGGCAATACAGTCAGTGATACTGTAATAGACTTGTATGGTGACGGACAATAGCTACACTTGTGGTGAGCATAGCGTAATGTGTAGACTTGTCAAATCTCTATGTGATACACCTGACACTCCTATAACACTGTGTGCCAACTATACCTCAATTTAAAAAAAGGAAAAAAAAAAAAGGAACGTTAAAGGTCTTGTTGTAGGTAACAAATTAAAGAGTACCTTAACAGATTAGAGAATGGAGACCCCAATGTGGACTGAAACTGTTTCAGGGTAAATCATTTGTAATTGGTTCATGACGTGTTGCCACATTTTGATTTGTTTACTCGGTTCCAGAGAACTTCTACAAATGGAGGGGGGGGGCTGCTTTCCTTAGTATATTGGGCCAAGCAGCACGTGATAAGGCCTCCTTTTCTCATGTGTCTATTTTGCTATACTTCCCACTGCCAAAAGATGGCAGTGTGTTCGAGAATGCAGCTTTCTTTTTAAGTCCGAGCTGACCAGCAGGCTAAATGGTTGGCTATTGTCCTAAAGAACTCACCGGACTTTGCAAGTTTCAGAAAGATATCCAAAGTGGAAACCCAGGGCTCCCCAGGGAAAATGTACTTGCCCGTTGGTTCCATTATCAGCTTTTGTTCAGGAGAGGAGAGCTCCTGGATGACGCTGTTGTTACCCAAAGATGAACAAATTCGAGCCACAAATGAAAAAGATATTAATGCCAGAAATAAAGATATGGCTGGCTTCAAATTCCAAATGCCAATACTATGATCAATCCATCTGTTGATTGCACAGATCTACTGCCTTCACTGACTGGTAAGCCAAGAGATGTCTCCTAAAATCTTTTTATTTTCTTTAATGGGAAGTTAGGATAGGCTTAGTCTTCTTTACAAGCTATATTTTTTTCAAATTCAACTGACAGCAAAAATATGAGTAAGGTTGAGTTTTGGCACAGATGTAGACTTGATTAGTTGTCCTTGAAGAAGGCTACCCCAGGCTCTAACTCACCCTTTTCTGCCCTCCATTAAGACTTTCTAGCTCTGTTCTCCAAGGACTATCTCTTTGTTGGAAAGAGTCTAATTAACAACTGCTAAATAATGAATAAGATGCACCGCATTGCTATTCATTAACTTATTTATTCATGATCTGTCACTCATGAATGGAGCTCCTGCTCTGCACCAGCCACTGTCACATATTTTAACAACATGAAAGTCCTACTTTTTTTAAATGTTTATTTATTTATTTATTTATTTATTTATTTATTTTTGAGAGAAAGCACAAGCAGAGGAGGGGCAGAGAGAGAGGGAGACACAGAATCTGAAGCAGGCTCCAGGCTCTGAGCTGTCAGCACAGAGCCCAACCCGGTGCTTGAACCCATGAACCGTGAGATCATGACCTGAGCTGAAGTCGATGCTCAACCGACTGAGCCACCCAGGCTCCCCAGGAACCGTACTTCTAAGGTCAAAGCTGGAGAGACAGATAATTAATGGTTAACAATAATACTGCTTCAGCTAAACTTTGAGGCAGAGCAAAGCAATTTGCTAGGGCAATGCATATCAAACTTTAAGTATTTTAAGAGGATTGTGTTAATTTTTTGCATGCTTGTATCATAGCATCACACCTGGGCCATGATTGACATGTGCAGTAGATAGTTAGGCCTAAGCTTTATTGATGAGGTGCTGAGACAAGGTGATGGGACCAATCTCTCTTTGTGCCTATCATATCATCTGTTCACATATTGGAAAGAGAAATCCCTGCCTACCATGAGCTACCTCTGCCCATGACTGTAGAACTGAAACAGAAACTGTGCGTTTATTTTTACTCCATTTTACTGTTGGTCCTGAGGTGTAGAAGAAAGAAAGACTCATTAGACAGTAAGTCAATAAATGGAGATTGGAATAAGTTCCTGAAACTCAGATCTGCTCTTACTACAAAAAGGCCTGGGAGGTGCCATGTGGACGTTGGGAACTCATCCCTCACAGGGAATAGGCCTCATTTGTTTGGCTTGACTAATAAACATGACTCAGGCATGCATGCACACCAACAAGTGTTCATTTCCTTAAAACTTTGTTATGCTTTTGTTTGATGTGTTTCCCCCAGAGGTTTTTGTTTATCTCCAAAGCATCCCTTAAGCAGCATAAATACTTCTCTTAAGTTCTACCTTTATGGGTAAATGAATCAATATTGTTAGAATTTACTCTACATCTATTATTTAACTATTTTACACTAAACAGGCCAAACAAGGGGCGCCTGGGTGGCTCAGTCGGTTGAGCGTCCGACTTCAGCTCAGGTCACGATCTCTCGGTCCGCGTGTTCGAGCCCCGAGTCAGGCTCTGGGCTGATGGCTCAGAGCCTGGAGCCTGCTTCCGATTCTGTGTCTCCCTCTCTCTCTGCCCCTCCCTTGTTCATGCTCTGTCTCTCTCTGTCTCAAAAATAAATAAATGTTAAAAAAAAAAATTTTTTTTTTTTTTTAAATAAATAAACAGGCCAAACCACTGTTAGTTGCCTGGGTGATTTATCTGTAAGTGACCTGTGAGCCGGTTTCCATAACCACTCTTTTCTTGAGATCTTATTTCTCCCAAGGATAAAAGAAAGGTATTAGCAAGATTCTCTGTCTTCATGGCTTTGAATTCAGGTACATCAGGTACATCAGGAAAGAGCTCGGTGCAACCAAATAGGAAAATCACCCAAGGGATGGGGCCTTCGTTGCTGTGACTTCACTCCTGTAAACTGGGGACAAGCCAGTTTATCCGGCACAGCGAGCCAGGCGTGTGCCAGTTGAAGTTCCCAGGGAACAATGGCCTTCACTGTGCAAGCTGCCACGTGGGAAACAGATTTGTTGATGTTTTCTTTTATGTCATTTGGGGGAATAAAATATAGTTGCTCTTTTCTTTATTCGAATGCCATAGCGTCAGCAAGGAATGATAGCTTCCTGGTCCCAAAGGCAGGCCAGTTATTCCAGAAACTGTAAAATCCAGTGACCTGTTTTGGAGCTCTGTCACAATGGTGGCTGTTTTACCTCCAAAGGCAGGAAGAGCAAGTTTGCTTGTGGAAGAGGAGACAGATTTCAGGAAGCTCCCAGACAGTCATTTGCCATTTCTTTCTGGAAGGGGGAGGAAGAATAAGATAAGGCGACTGGATGACACCTTCACACGGGCAGAGTGCCCACCCGGGGTGTGTGAAAGATCAAAGTGAGTTCAAAGACTTTGTGAACTTGTCTGCACCAATAAGAGGCACATCCACAATAACATTTTCCATCCTTTTTTTTTTTTTTTAAGTTTATTTATTTTTGAGAGAGAGAGGGAGAGAGAATCTCAAGCAAGCTTCACACTGTCAGCCCAGAGCCCAACGTGCAGCTCCATATCACAAACCTTGAGATCATGACCTGAGCTGAAACCAAGAGTTGCACGCTGAATGGACTGAGCCACCCGGGTGCCCCAAATTTTCCATCTTTAACTTAACCATTATACATGAAATTTTCTTATAACCTAGATTTTAACACCATCACAGTTTTGAGACCAAAAAAAAAAAAAAAAAAAAAAAAAAAGGAGGGGGGGATTCTCATTGAATTTAACTTGCATGTGCATTAACTTGCTAAAGTTAGCCAGACATGTGAAAAATGCCTGCCTCTTGTAAATTCTGATTTCAAATCTTCTGTTCCATCAATCACATAAAGGTATTCATCCTTAGCAGATGATGAGACCCAACTTTTGGCCCATTAATGGAATTGTAAGAATTTGATAAATAACAATAGAAGATAAATTTGATTTAAGCACAAATGTATAGGGAATAGTTGGTCAAACGATTAATTTTTAAGGGTTCTAGCTGTGATCTTATAAGCTAGTTACCATGTATTAGTAGGCATAGTTTTAATGGAAAAAGGGCCCTCAGACAAAATTGGCAGTGAAATAATTGATATATCTCCTGGATTTTATGTAACTGTGAGAATTGCAAAAAACATATTAAAGGCATGTGACTTTTCAAATTCAAGTCTGATTTATTTATAATTGTAGATGTAATGGAGCTCTTGAGGATAAATGGAAAGATAATGGGTTATACAGTTCTCATTGTCTAATCAAACAGAGCTGATCACCTCAACATGAGAGAAATTTTGTTTGCCTTGGCACTAAATCTCTTATGAAGTACATTTCCCACTTATGGTAATGGCCCCCCAAACACACATAGCCCCCTGCTTCTCCCTTTCTTACATGGGAGATTACAAAAGAAGCAGGAATCCCTACTCAAATTGCAATTAGCCAGGTTAACAGAATCCAGCAAATTGCTAAATTAGGAAGAAAAATATGGACACAATAGCTGATGTGGTATAAAGTATTAAATATTGTGGTAGTGGCAGGTAGGACTCCACAAATATCCCATTTACTCTTGTCACTTTCTTCAACCTCCTTGGAGGTTAATAACGTGTGCTGCTACCCATGCTCTTAACTATCTGCCTTCTCTTTCCCTTCTGTGGCTGGAAAGAAAGGACTGCAAGAAGGAGAAATTGTATGATGGAAGCAGCCTGAGTCCCCCAAACACAGTTTGGAGGAGAGCTATGCAGAATGGGGCTATGACACGAACAAGAGACAAACTATGCTCTGTTAAGTCCTGGAGATTAAAGATTTGAAACTGGAATTGATTTTGCCACTTAGTTTTAGAAAATCAGTTGTTTTCAGGAAGAAAGACATCACTGATGACCTTTACCAGAGTCGTTTCAGTACAGTGGTGGGTCTGGATGCAAGATTTCTGTAGGATTAAGAGATAAATGGAATTAAAACAATAACAATAACAATAATAAAGATAAATGAGTGATGGGGAAGTAAAAGGGTTACAGACATTTGCCAGTGAGGAAAAAGTGTGATAGATAACACACACATCCTTGAGGATTCAGCCAGATAGCACCCCTTCCCCCAATTTTTCCCACCACCACTTGCTGGTTTCTATCATACATTCAACACATTTGGTCCTATGGTAATGGTTCATGGTGATCAACTGATTTTCTGTCTTTTCCACTAAACCAAAATCTGAACCTTCTTAGGGTTTCTGATTTCCTCTAGAATTTTCTGAAATCTAAAACCACCTTTGCTGAGGGGTTCACATGGGCATATACCCATCAATTTGTGCATAAAACTTCAACAAGCTAAATGGAACCCTAAACGCTCACTTGGGTTAAGAAATGCCCAGGGCTGGGCGCCTGGGTGGCTCAGTCGGTTAAGCGGCCGACTTCGGCTCAAGTCATGATTTTGTGGTCTGGGAGTTCGAGCCCCGCGTCGGGCTCTGTGCTGACAGCTCAGAGCCTGGAGCCTGTTTCAGATTCCGTGTCTCCCTCTCTCTGACCCTCCCCCGTTCATGCTCTGTCTCTCTCTGTCTCAAAAATAAATAAACGTTAAAAAAAAAAAAAAAAAGAAATGCCCGGGTTAAGAAACTCTGTATAACAGTTTAGACTTTTTATAATAGAGCTTGTGTATTATTTGTTTTGTGTCCATTTGTACCTGACACAGTGCCTATCACATGATAGGTACTCAAAAAAATGCTTTATGAATGCACGGATGGAAGGAAGGATGGATAAATTAATTGCAAAATAGAAATATGTATGAAGGGCATTGAAGGTATGGAAGCGTTGCCTTGGAGAAACGAGAATCCTTCAGCACAGGGGTTTGAAGAAAGAGGTTGCTGAGGCAATGAAGTGAAGAGAAGCATTTCTCACAGAAAGAACATCGGATGAAAAGGCCCGCCAGCGTGTTTAGAGAACAGGCCGTTTAATCCGAATGGACTGCAAGAAACATTGCAAAACTATCAAAAGACAAGGCAAGTAGCTTGGCGGTCATTCTCCCACACTTTCAAGTGGGCCTGAATAGAGGTTATTTTTAAAGCAATCAGAGCTCCCTTTTAAACTCTTTTCTAGAAAAATCTCAGCCTTTATTACCTAGGTATACAGTGTGCCCTCAAATCACACCAAAACCCATTTTGTTTTATTTAGTTGACCATTTCAAGAAAGTATATTTTTAAAAGTGCAATCTTGAAAAAATTGAATTAAAAAACTAGACCCAAAAAAGTAAAATTTGACCTGTAGTGTTAGCATGTTATTTTCTGTCTTTTTTTTCACACCTCACTGTAGTCTCAACCACTACCAGCAGTACCAAAATATATCCTAATAAATAGTCAAATAATAATGGAAATTTGATGTAGGAAATCCAAAGTGCTAGATCAGACTTAACAGATTAAAATAAAAAATTCCAATGTTTTCCATTTCTTTCATTCTCTGGAGGGTAGAATTACCTGAATAGGAATACTCATCGTTTGTATACAGAAATACCATGACCAAATTGTTGACCTATGTTAAGGATTTTCAAAAATCTGTGAATAAGGTTGGGCTAAAAAAGCTGTTTGGTTGAAAGCATTTAAAATATAATTGTTTAGGGTCACCTGGGTGGCATAGTCGGTTAAGCGTCCGACTTCGCCTCAGGTCATGATCTCATGGTTCATGAATTCAAGCCCCACATCGGGCTCTGTGCCCACAGCTCTGAGCCTGGAGCCTGCTTTGGATTCTGTGTCTCCCTCTCTCTCTGCCCCTCCCCTACTCATACTCTGTCTCTTTCTCTCTGGCTATCTCTCAAAAATAAATAAACACTAAAAAAAATTTTTTTTAATATCTAGTTCTTTGGAATTCTTACCAAGACCAAAGCTCATGAACTCTTCTTGGTCTGTTTTTCAAAGGGATAGATTTGAAGGGAGGATATGGGAAGGAAGGTACATATTAACTGGAAAGGTTATGCCAGAAGTAACGGTTTTCAGAGATCCTTAAACTCATTCATAATTCCCAGAGCTGCAATACAATTGGTCAAGCTAATATGATAATAGTCTCCTTTAATTCTTTATGGTGTTTCCCACACTTCTCTGCCTTTTGTCCGTCTGTTCCTTGCCGTTATCTGAAGAGGCAGTTACCATACTCATTTTACAGCTGAACGGTTGCTGAGACATCTCCCTTAGGTCCTACTCAAGATAATGCAGCTAGTAACCGGCAAAATGACCTCGTCTGAATTTGGGTGGTAAAGTCCATTTCAATTCCAGTACTCTTTCCAAAGAAGAAATTTGCCTTTTGTTTTGGTAATCCCACTGATCCGGTATTTGAGATAAGTTAAATGGCTGAAATTGATCACGGCTGAGTCATTCTGTAGTTCATCGTAAGTCTCTAAAACAAATGGATTCATATTTGATAGGTATAGAGAATGGACGTCAACAGTGCACTCTCGGTCCTAGGATGGACGGAGACAATGTTTCTAGGTTTCATAACAATGATCTCTGAAATTACATTAGAAACTCTCTTGCAAAACTCTCAGGCTGAGTGTGGGTAGTAAGTGGAATTTTTAACTAGAACTCTTTGGTTTACTTTGCTCAGTTCAGTCGTTCAAAACACAGTTCAGGGGAGGGCAAAGATGTAGGTAGAATCTCTGAGGGCCAGTTCATTTACTTTAACCTTGCACGGTTGTATCAACAATGGAAACAGAAAGGATTATATGCTCATAAAATAAAGTGAATGGTTCAGGGGAAATCAAAGCTAACGCATCATCAAAATTAGGAAATCAACATAAGGTTCATGGCCCTTTTATGGTTGGATCATCTCAGTAGCATCATCCTCTCAAAGAACAGTACATTTCCCTCATTAACCAGAAGGTCATTATCAACACTCCATTAGTCACCAGTACGTAGTGCAGTTTATCTGAAACAAATATTTAAATGATTAGTGGTGAGGGTCAAGTGATTGTATATGAGTTGAGGATAGAGTGGGACTTTAAACTTTTCCTGAATTGATGTAGTTTTAGAAATTTCTCCTTTTATCGTTGCCTTAGCACCAGAAAATGCTATTAAACACAAAAGTCTTGTTTACGTGAGTCAGACAGGGTTTGAAATTTGGCTTTGTCATTTATTAAGTGATCCTGGGCAACTTATTCAACCTCCCTGAAGCTTCAGTCTAACAGCAGTTCTCTACCTCATGAAAGTGTTGCTAGAACCAAGTGCAAGAAAGCATTTAAAGCCTTTTATATAGGGGCACCTGGGTGGCTCAGTTGTTGAAGCGGCCAACTCTTGGTTTCGGCTCAGGTGATGATCTCATGGTTCTTGAGTTCGAGCCCTGCACTGATAGTGCACAGCCTGTTTGGGATTCTCTCCCTCTCTCTCTGCCCTTCCTGCTCTCTCTCTCTCTCTCTCTCTCTCTCTTTCAAAATAAATAAATAGACTTAAAATAAAAGCCTTTAATATAATGCTGGCATATAGTAAGTACTCAATAGATGTAAGTACATCTACTCAATAGATGTAGTACATCAATAGATATAAGATGATATCATTATTATTAACCTATATTATTAAACCTATATTATAACCTATATTATTAAACTATTTTGAGAAAAGTTGGAGCCAGAAGGAGCAAGAAAGAATTTAATACTTTGAGTATTAAGTATCGTTTCTCTCTTTTCCCAAACGAATGAGGAAGTCTTACAGAAGAGGAGTATCTGAAGGGCAGTAGGAAGAATAAGGCAACATCGCCACACCTTCTGTGTAAAGGTTTCATGGTGCGGCTTCGTTTGGTTTGAAATTAATTCCTAGACTTATATGTTCACCTTAACTTTAATTGCTAAAAGTATTCCAAAAGCAAAGTGTCATTTCATGTAGATAAGATCCTTCCTGTGATCATTACCACATTCTTGTCTTCCTCTGTGCTATGTTCTGACCAGCCAAGTTAAGCAACGAAGACAAAGACTTGTAGTTAATAACTCCATCCACACTTCATGCCATGGGGTTTCACAATAGATTCCCATGAAATTGCACAGATAAAAAAAAGGATGGCTGTGGTATTTGGTCCAATCCACCTTGGAATATATTAAGTGGGTCCTGCTACCATGCATATTGACTGAATCGGTCAAAAAATGCTAGAGCTTATGATTTAAAGTTTTTTATTAATATATTAACCAGATTAATTCTGTGGCAATGTCATGCAGCTATTGAACATATCCAAATTACCAACTTGATGGTGTCACCTGTTGATCATTTTGGAAAGCCGATTATTTTAGGAAGAGAGTTGAAGTTGGAACTGGGTTAGCCATTTGGGTTAGAGGCCTGCTTTGGCTTGTCCAAACAGCTTTTTACTCTCTTGTAAGTAATAGTGAGCATAAACTATGTACACACAGGACACCAAAGATATTAACAGGAAATGTGCAACATTATTTCATTTACCATTTGTTTCCCAGTCACTTTCATCAATATAGGTAGATTCCAGAGAATGATTTCTTTACAAAAGCATCTTTTCACTTTCTATATACTACATCACATTTAAGGCCTGGGAAATTTGATTTTCAATCGGCATAAATGTTAGTCATTACAAACGGCGTGATCTTCTAGAGGTAATGCTGTGGAATGTTGAGGTTAAGACTAAGATGGGTTTGTCTCGCCAGAAAATTAGAGTAATGTGTGGGAGAGACTAAAGGTGATTCTGGATATTATTTTTCATGAGTAACAGGGATTCTCTTTGCAAATTTAGAATAATAGGATTAAAAATGTATTCCCATAAGAAATAGATCTTTCTGGTTCTCTGAATAAGAGACTTTGCTGTTCTCTGGCAGAACCATAAAAAGAATCTATTAGAGTACATTTTCTTAGCTAACACACTACTCACTCTGAGAGACTCTCAAAGGGATGTTTGTTGCCATTTGCAAGGTTCAAACTATCATGACAGTGGTCATGAGCTTTTTCCTCTTTCAGTTGCTTGGATACCAAGAAAAACAAACTTCGAGTTTTTACTTCATATATAAAAAAAAAATTGGTGGAGAGCAATAGAATAAATGATAAAATGAGAGCCTAAATCTGGCATGTCCCTTTAGCAAATATAAGCAATGAGCTTTTCCATGCACAGATTTCAAACTTGTGGTTCGCCCCCACCACGGATTGTCTCCATGAGACAGGATTAGCAATTAGGTGTATATGGTCCCATCCAAAAAGATATATAAGGATGCTGTGCCTTCATCAGTATAAGGACATAACTAATGGTGCCATTTACTTGCTCTGGTGCTTTAAAATACTTCCCTATCCATATAAACCTCTAAAATCTTTTTTGTGAATTTTCATTCAACCACCCTGATTCTAAACTCAATGAATTTGCTCTTTATGTTTAATTATAATCAAACAGGATTATTTCAACAAGATGCTGCCTGGTTTTCTCTGCTTATTGTTATCATAATTTATAATTACAGTAATAACTGAAATGTTTTTATTTTTTGTAATGTTTATTTATGTTTGAGACAGAGAAAGAGAGATTGGGTGGGGGTGGGGGCTGAGAGAGAGGGAGACACAGAATCCCAAGCAGGCTCCACACAGTCAGTACAGATCCAGAAGCAGGGCTTGATCTCACGAACCATGAGATCATGACCTTAGCCAAAATCAGGAGTCAGACACTTAATGGACTGAGCCACCCAGGTGCCCCTGAAACGTTTTTAATTTAAACAAATTTACCCATAATTCCATGGTACCAACCAATACACTGGTGTTTTTGTTTTGTTTTGTTTTGTTTTAGATTTCATCCAAATCTTTGTCCACCTATGTTGGTGTATACATATAACTTGGTAAATAATCTTTTTTCATTTAAAAATAAATCAGAAGTTTTTTTTTATAAAATTGAAGCTATGCCTTCATATTTATACTTTATAATAATTTAATAATATTTTACTCAGTAAAAACCGCCATGATTTCATATCTTACAGTAGTCGTAGGCCTAATACAAATATATTGTGAGAAAAAAATACCTGTGGTTTATGCCTCCTGGGTGCTTCATTGTGTTGAGATAAAACACTGGTGATGTGAAAAGTCCTATTTGTACATTACTTGGGATGATTTAGCAGTTCGTGGATGAGGATGTGTGTGCCGCATGTTCAGATCTAGTTCTACCCAAACCTCTTCCATTTGTTTTCAGGTGAGTAGATGTTATAAGGAAATTCAGTAAACAAGGACATTGCCTCATGTAGTCTGTCTTTAGACTCTGAACAAACTTCCATAAAAATCTACAGTTTGGGCAAGACTATAGTCAAAGCATGCGCCTCATATTGAGTTCCCATAAAACCTCAACAACCCATCCATTAGGCAGGCAATCCAACAGATTTAAGGAGATACTATGTGCTAGAGTAATGACTATTCGAAATTTGGTAGAAATACAAGTATTTTAAGAATTAGTGTGGTTCATATGAATGCCAGGGGTGTGTGTTAAAATTGGTATGAGGCCACATCAAGGGCCCTAGCAGATACTCAGGAATCAGAACCAGTTACCATTAAAACAGCAAAGTTACAGGGGGAAAAAAAAATGGAGCCTTGTTTCTGTCACTAATCCTGACTATGTATTTAGGAGCATAGCAAGGCCTTTGAGCTCAGATGTGTTAGATTTTACCAGTGGTTATATACCAGCAGTTATAAGAGTGCTTAAGTTAGGACAGGGCCATCAGTCCAGGGAAGTTAATGAACTCATATCATTTACCCTTGGAGTCAGACTCCCAAAAGAGCATGAGATATTGATAGATGACCCTCACACACTGGTCAGGATAACAACTGGGTCTATGACCAAGTTAGAACCCCCGAGAGATTCTTATGTTTGTGTGATGGTTAATGTTATGTGTCAACTTGATTGGGCTAAGGGGTGTCCTAATAGCTAGTAAAACATTACTTTTGAGTGTATCTGTAAGGGTGCCTCCAGAAGAACTTAGCATTTGAAAGAGTAGACTGAGTAAAGATCACCCTCAGCCTTGTGGGTGTGCATCATACAATCCATTTGGGACCTAAATAAAACAAGTCAATGAAGGAAGGGCAAATTTGCTTTCTGCTTCAGCTGAGACATCCATCTTCTCCTGCCCTCGGACTCAGTGCTCCTGGTTCTCCAGCTGTCAGATTCAGACAGGAACTTACACTGTTAGATTCCTGATTTTCAGACCTTCAGACTCAGACTGAATTACGTCACTGGCTTTCCTAGTTCTCTGGCTTGCAGATGGCAGACTGGGGGACTTCTCCACCTCCGTAACTGCATAAACCAATTCCTATAATACATCTTCTCTATCTATCTGTCTATCTATTTATCTATCATCTATATATATATATCTATCTTCTAATATGCTATTAGTTATATTTCCATGGATCAACCCTGACAATGTAGTTTGATGTCACGGATAAAAATTTTTATCAAAAAGAAACTGATGGAGTGTAGGAAAGAGATATATTCCCAACATAAGCTAGACCACGTGTCAAATTTGAAGCATCCAGGTATAAAATACTTGGGACCAAAACCCAGTTATGATAATGATCTGCTATAGTAGAATAAGTAAATGGGCACACTAAATGATTCTATAGTAGTATTGTGTAGCTCATTGTTTCTCTTAGAACTTTATAAGAAACCAGAGGGCTCTGAGGACAAATGACAAGGAATGGCCAAGAACTATATTTTATTTTAGCAATAAGAAATGATTGTGATGAATCACCATATGAAGAAAAGTTTTCCCAACAGAGTACCAAACAACTACTTTGAAAATGGTGAGTCCCCAAGGTCATGGACTCAGAAGATAGGCTAGTAGTTAGAAGACTTTATGAGACAGGTGTATGTTCTAACAAACATTTCACCTTTAATACATACTACCTCAATCAAATATGGTGAGTGGAGAGCAAATAAAAGAATGAGGTTTTTCAATAAATGGGCAAAGGACCAAGCTGAGAATCTTTGTTGATCTAAACAAGGACTAGGGCATAAGTATCTAAGGAAATAAGATGTGCACCTCATGAGGTCTTCAAGAAAAAGCCTATGGGTAGTTGAGAAAGTCTATTGACCCCTTGTACTCCTGCAAATACAAAAGTTGCACAAGGACTTTACTTGTTTGATGGAATTTCTAGACTCAATGTATTTCAGGCAACTGAGGCATAGGAATCACCTGGTTTAAAAGGTAGCCCAATGCCCCCTGGGCGTAAGGGATCCAAGTAAGATAAAAATTCCAGGAATTCTGGGGCGTTACTAAAATCCATGTGCCAAGGTCTATGCCAGATAGCAAACAGATTGGGTTGTCTGCTATGTTCTCATTCCCAGGGTAGCCACTGAGTATAGACATTCCAGGCACACTTAAAATTTTATACATACTTCAAAATTCTCCAAACTGCCTAAGAACCAATAAATGGTGGAGGCAAGAACTGAGTCACCAAAAGCTACTGAGCCTGAAGAAATCACCAGGAATGAGAGAATATGCTGCCAATACCTGGCTCTATATCCTCTCAGCTTTGCCTTGACATTTATCTGTGGCTGCGGTGGACAATTCCCACACATGCTGATAGCTTTCTGCCACGGGCTCCTGCTTCTCTTCGCTTTCTCCACCACCACGAATGCTTGCTCGGCCCCCAGAAGGCAGTCTGGAAATATTAGGATTTAATGCCCCAGAGCAACTATCCACTGATGTGGCACCAGGGTCAGTGGACAAATACTCCAGCCTCTCTGGCCCTCAGTGGAACAATTCTGGGATGCATTCCACAGAGTACTTCATTGGCCTCTCAGAGGACTGAGCCCCACTTGTCCACAGAGGAAACCTGACCATTAATGTAACATCTATTGGCTTTCTTCCCTTTCCTGTTTCACCTTGCCCATCCCCTCACTTGGGCTTTCTGCAATCACCCTCTAAATAATTTATTTACTCATGAGTCTACATCTGCTTTGGGAGCTGCCCAGAATAAGATAAGACAAATGGGGCCCAGGCATAAGACCTATGAAAACTATTAATTTCCAGGAAAGGAGTAAACACAGCATCTTTCTCCCTTCTTTTTTTTTCTCTTTTGTTCTTCCCCACCACCCCCACCCCACTCCATCCCATCTAGGCTAACGGAAAACTGACACATCTCCAGCCTTTCACCTTGCCCAAGAATTCCCAGTCACTCTTGTAACTGCCCACGACCAGAAGGATACACACTTGGCCTATGTAGCATTTGATGAGTGGCAGCACCGAGATGACTAGGAAAAAAATTAAGAGTATACTAATGACTAGTGCATGGCGCAAATGATACAGAGTGGGTTCCTTGCCTAAATAGCTCTCTTAAGAGCCTTTCAGGGCTTAGACGTGGCCATGGGCACTAGGGAAGAGCACAGGAATATTGAGGGAGCGCCTAAGTGATGGGATTCAGGAATTTTACCCAAAGGAATCTGACCCTGGGTTGAGGAAAGAGTCTGTTTGGGTAATACACAAAAATCGGAGATTAGATATGAGACTATGCAAACCAACATCTGGAGTTAGAGGTGATTGTTAGAACACAGTCTTATCAGATATCTTCTGGTTCATTTTGCTTGTTCTGTGACATTTCACTCAACAATTTCCCAGAAACCTCTAGCCAGATCTTCAGTTCGTAAGCTGACACCTGGTGTTTCCAAGGCATGGAGCATGGACTGTGTGTGAGCAAGCTTAGCACCTTCCGGAGCATAAGGTTGCAGACATTGCCTTGGGATGGTAGCACCCCCAATTGGAAATGACTGACTCACTCCTCATTCAAACTAGGCAAAGGAGTAAGGACAGTGATTCTAGAAAGAAATGAAGGGGATGACTTCCTCACTAAGAGCAACAATACCCCGCTTAAATGGTTCGTCTCTATAGCTTAACGCCATTCATCAGGGCTGACTGAGTAGCTTGACTCCATTGGCTGAAAGGGCTATATAAGGATGTAGTTGAGGATTGTGTTATTCGGTCTGCTGCACCTGAATCTCTGGAATGAAAAGTCAACCACCCGGCCATCCTTCAGATCAAGTATAATGAAGAGTCCCACTGTCTTAGCAATGATAGAGAAAAGAAAATTTGAACTTCATTTTTATATTTAGATCAAAGGGCAGTATAACCGGAATTCTGGTTTTCATTGTTTTGGACATTAAAATCTTTGAAGCTATAGGGGGGCCTGGGTGGTGCAGTCGGTTAAGCGTCCGACTTCAGCCAGGTCACGATCTTGCGGTCCGTGAGTTCGAGCCCCGCGTCAGGCTCTGGGCTGATGGCTCGGAGCCTGGAGCCTGTTTCCGATTCTGTGTCTCCCTCTCTCTCTGCCCCTCCCCTGTTCATGCTCTGTCTCTCTCTGTCCCAAAAATAAATAAACATTGAAAAAAAAAATTTAGAATCTTTGAAGCTGTGATTTTTTAATTTGAATTTCTTCCTCAGAATTTGACAGAGAGGAGTCAAATAGAATAGTCTCAATTCTTTTTAATTTATTGAGTGATTAATAATCTATATTGAACAACATGAATTGGCATGTCAGGAACAACATAGCAAAGAGGGTAAAGATGCTACTGGGCAGAGCATAACCTTGAAGTTAATTTAATTAGTGACTACTCCAAGCCAGTTCAACACTGACTATTAGAGGTTGTGGGAGAATACACAAAGGAACAGTGGTTGCTATTGAGGGAAAGAACCCCACGAAGATGGAAAGAGGGTCACCCTACCAGACTGCTCACTTATTCCCCCAAGTGGAATAGCTATGATTTGGGCATGTTATGGATGCATATTTGTTTCCAACTTTTCTGGTTTCCATGCGAAGGGATTTGTCTGAATACAGCTGGCCAGTCACCCTTTGTTCCTTCCCAAGAAGGTGACCTAAGTTACCTGGTTGGTGAAAGATAGCTTTAACACTAGGCTGCATTGTAAAATACCATCCAGCTTTCTTAGTGTGTTAGTTGGCTTTTTCTGTGGCAGAAAACAACCACAAATATTCCGTTCTCACTCATTTACATACGGGCTGCAGGCTGGCTGTCCCCTTGCTTAGCTCTGCCTGTGCTGGACTCCGCTGCGTTGGTCCCATGTGTCTTCTTAGTCCAGAGCCCCGGGCAGCTGTAGTGGCCCTTATCTGACAAATGCTGTTCTAATAGGCGAGAGCAAACCACACAATTCGTCTTGAAACTTCTTCTCAAAAATGCAAATATCACATCTATGCACATTCCACTAGGCAAAGCACGCCCCAGGACTCAGCCCAAAGTCAGTAGGATAGGGACATATACTCTCCCCCGACGATGCAACAACTCACATAACAATGAACGGGAATGTATAATTCCATCAAAGGGAAGAAGTAAAAAAATTGGGAAATTAGAATTCAATTGTCCACAATCACCTGTGAAGGCGACCTTTTCCTTCCCATCTTCCTGAATACTAAGTTTATCAGCTAAGTGTAGTGGAGTACACAGGGTCATTTATTGGATCTTCTAAAAACCAAAACAGTCTTCAACGTTTCTCAGGTCTTTTCTGTCAGTGTCATAGATGCTAAATGGCACAATATTATTATTTAACTTAAATGTTCCCAGTGACCAGTGAAACGAACATATTATCATTTTTATTAGCTACTTGAGCCTCCCTTCTATTGTTCATAGTTTCTGCCTATCTTAGGTTTTTTTTTTTCTTTTGCTTATTGATTTTTGTGTGTTCTTTATGTATTCTGGATATGAGCCCTTTGTTGGTTAAATATACTGCAAATAATTTATCTCAGACTAAGACTTTACGTTCTTCCTTTTTTGAAAATTATGTATTTTGAGGCACAAAATATTTTATTTTAATGCAGTGATATCAATAAATGTTTCTGTTTGTGTTTTCTTTTTATATTTTAAGAAACCCCTCCTTTTTCTGAGATTATAAAAGTAAAAGTATTCTACCATATTTTCTTCTAAATTTTTAAAAAATGTTTATTTATTTTTAAGAGAGAGAGAGTGCTTAAGCTGGAAGGAGGGTGAAGGAGGGGGTGAGGGTTGGGGGACAGGGAGACTGGATGGCAGGGAGGGTGACAGGGGATCTGAAGCGGGCTCTGTACTGACAGCAGAGAGTCCGATGTGGGGCTGGAACTCACCATGAGATCATGACCTGAGCCGATCAGTAACCCACTGAGCCACCCACGCACCCCTCTTCTAAAACTTTTAAGTTGTGCTTTTTACATATAGATTTGAACCCACCTAGAATAGACTTATTATGATTCATATTAGCATAGGACTCTAATTTGACTTTTTCCTTTATGGAAAACCAAAATTCCAAGCATCATTTTTTGGATAATTTATCATTCTCCTTGAACTTCCAATACTATCTCTCAAATGTTCTTATGCCAATGGTCATTTAGTTGAGTTCTTTATTCTGTTCCATTAGTCTACTGTTTCTTCCCCCATCCAAGTGCCACATCATTTTAAGTACCATAATTTTATAAGTCTTGCTGTCTGGTAGGGCACTTACCACAATTTGTCTTTCTTTTAAAAAAAAATCTATATTTTAGTTGGCTAAATTATTACCATTTTTTTATTTAGGAATAGTAAGTGTGCATCAGTGTTTTATATGTATATATAAATATATATATACCCAGTATTTGAATATCTTTCACAAAATGTTTATGTCTGTTTTACAACAATTGCATTTCTTTTCTCTTTTTATCTTTTGATCCCCTTAATTATTTTGATCCATTCCTTAATTAACCTTTAATCTATTAAAGGAGTGAACTCATCCATTTAATGAATACCTTTCAGTGTAAACTATACTTGCATTTTTAGTATAAACTCAGTTTGGTTGTAATGTATTTTATACTTTTATAGTGCTAGTATTCTGTTTGAGATGTTCATGAGAGAGACTAGCCTTTAAACCTCTTTCTTTAAAGTGTCAGTTTCTGTTTTTGGTTTCAAGATTATGTTAATAAGATTATCTAGGAAACATTCCATCTTTTTCTATCATTTGGACTACTCTGTGCAGCTTTTTAGGGTGTAAGCTTAGCTTTTTAACTCTTAGCTCATGGCATTTTGGATACGGGTGTCATTTGATTCCACATATGTTCTAACTTCTTTAAAAAAATTTTTTTTTTAATATTCATTTATTTTTGAGAGAGAGAAAGAGACAGAGTGTGCAAGCAAGGGAGGGGCAGAGAGAGAGGGAGACACAGAATCTGAAGCAGGCTCCAGGCTCTGAGCTGTCAGCACAGAGCCTGATGTGGGGCTCGAACCCACAAACCGTGAAATCATAACTGACTGAGCCACCCAGGCGCCTCCATATGTTCTAATTTCTATTAGAATTTCTTCCTTGATTTGTGAGTTGTTTAGAAGTATGTTTTTAATTCAAATATATATATATAAAGTATATATATAACTTTATATATATAAACTTTATATATATATATAACTTTATATATATACTTTATATAAAACTTTATATATATATATATAAAGTTATATATATATATATATAACTTTACTAGTTTGTGATATTTGAATTGCAATTAATCAGACTGTGTATTTTGTATAATGTTGATCCTTTGGTATTTATTGTAACTGGTTTTATGACTAGTAGCAGGGTCAACTTTGAAACATTAGCAATGTGTTTTTAAGGAAATTAATTTCTGGGTTTATAGTTCACTATATTTCCAGTAGATTGAACTCGTTAATTGTATTTGGACATTCTGTATCGTTACAGACAGCTTTAGATTCATAACCTATTAATTACTCAGAAAGATATATAAAAATTGCTTCATATGACCACAGATTTGTCAGTGTCTACTTTTAATAGTTTTAAATATTTGCTTTATATTTTGAAATTGTGCTATTAGAAATATTTGTGTTTAGAATTGTTATATCTTCCTGGTGAACTTTACTTCTATAACTATATAATTCCTTTTCTCTAATTGCTTTTCCTTATCAATTCAATCTGCTTTGAACATATGTAACAGATATATAATAGACATTAAAACAGAGCCGTTTTAGTCTCAGTTTTGAGAATGCAACAGGTGCCACATTCTTTTAAAAATGAGATGTGAAACCACTTTGTTGTATCTGTAAAGGAGGTGGGTGTAACTGATTTAAACTTCTCTCATAACTTGAGGACATAACATTGAGAGCTAGATAGTAAGAAAGAATTTTTAAGAGAGTATTGATGTGCTGAGTCTACTCGCCATCTTGTGGAAGAGGGGAAGATCTTTTCACTCAGCTAAACCCTAGGTTAAAGATCTCTAACATGACAAGAGAGTGTGATACTTATTTCCAGGAATGTGTGTGACACAATGGACTGATGTCACATTTATAAATTCAAAGTGAAGGGAGAGATGGTTATACAGGGAGTGTTGAAACAAAGCATACGTAAGTGTCTATCAAGGCCATGATGTGGCCTAAGTGCAAGACTGGGATGGGATTACTTGGATATTGTCCAAGAGGACCACCTAGTAAAGCAGGGTAATTATAATGAAAATAATCAGTAGGTATAGCTATTGGATGCTCAGAAGTTAAGAATAAGTCATAAGCAACAAGCTAGAAAAAGATGCCTTTGCATAGCTCAAGGGAATTGCAGTTGATAGATACCCAGGAATGCAGAGCTGCTCCTCAAGGTTCCTCATGAGAGAAACATGCCAGCTTTAAACATCTCTTGGGCCCAGAGATCACCAATGCTAGACCTCCACAACTATACCGACCCCAGGTCAAAACACCTGGAAGAAGAGAAACATTGCTATGTGGGCAAAGAGAAAAGCATCTGATCCTACCTCTCTCTACATTGCATGTGGCAATAAGCCTAAATTGAGAGAAGGAAAATGTTTTAATTTTAGATGTGGTTTGATTATAAGTGAGACTGAATATGTAACCTACTGAACTAAGACTATTTTTTTTTTTGAGATGCATATGAGAAAGTGAGAACAATCATTGACTCTGTTCTAGTTCCAACCAAAGGTTAAAAGAACAGCTAGTCTATAGGCACCTGGGGAGCTTAGTCAGTTAAGCATCTGACTCTTGATTTTGACTCAGGTTATGTTCCCAGGGTTGTGGGATCTAGCCCTGCCTCGGGCTATGCACTGAACGTGGCACCTGCTTGGGATTCCCTCTCTCTCTCTCTCTCTCTCTCCCTCTTCCCCCTCCCCCACTTGCATGTGCTCTCTCTCTCTCTCTCGAATAAAAAGAAATTTTTAAAAAAAGGTGCAAGTTTAACTTATAAATGTGATGCTGAGGGACAGATTACAGATCAGTTCAGGCAGTTCAGAGCAAATTTTAACAAGTTTTATTGAGTGCCAACTATGTGCTAGGCCCTGTTCTAGTTTCTGATAGTACAAAAATAAATCAGGACATCTCCTATGCCATCCAGAAGCTTACAATCCAAAGACAAACGTAGGTGCACACAGAGATAATTTCAAGTAAATTGGCACCTACACTTACAGAAATATGTATTGGTTAACTTAGCAGGGTCACTTAACCCAGGGAAAGCTACCTGGTAGAGAAGACAGATGAGATGAGTCTTGAGGCATGAAAATGAATTAATCAAATAAAATTAGAGGAAGGGTAGCACTTCAGGAATAGGAAACGGCATGCATAGGTGCATGGAGCTACAACAGCACAGCATTTCCAAGGAAACCCAGGACGCTTGGTTTTATCAGTACATGTAGCAGAATTCCACGCATAACATAAAGTGGGACTAGATAAGTAGAAGTGCCTACAGGAAAAAAAGTAAATGCATCATTTCCCATGGTTCATTGTAGGTACCCTTGTGCATGAAATGATGAACGTAAAGAGAGCTATTCTTCCAGAATTGGCAGGGAGAGAAGGACCTCAGTTAGCATCCCTACAGGAGTCTTCCTTCTCACCTTCGAAGGCTTGATGCATTGCAGTGAATTCTCTCACACCTTCTCCAAAGTATCACGCCAGCCACTGAAAAGGACCACCCATGGGATGTAAAATGGTGTGGACAAGAAGTGAAAGTGAGCAGAGGCATAGCTCAGGACATTCAAGGGTACACAGTGATAAGGCTGCATGATGAGAAGCAGTGGGATAACTTGAGTCACACTGGCAGGGACAGATAGATAGAGGGCTCCACCCGGGCAGAGCTACCAGTGGAGGTCCAGAATGAGAGTAAGTGCAGAGGCCAGACCCACAATGGGAGCGGCTGAAGAGCAGAAGTGGAAGAGGTGGGAATGGTGGCCGCCAGGCTAAGTCACTGTCTTTTGGGGCAGTTGCTAAACTAGCATAATAGCATTAGGCTATTGCAAATTATTTACTGGCAACTTTCTGCAGTCATTGTTTATTCCTACTTATGACATTGACAGCTCAAGGACCTCTAGCTGAAGGATCGGACAAAGGCTGGGTCATCTGGGTTCTGACAGTCCTCATCTGATTAGAGGGTATCGCTGCCTCCTCACAAGTCAGTCCCCAAGGCCCGGATGAGCTGAATACACTAAAAGTTTGTGCTCCTCACCATCTGACACATCTCTTGGGACTGGGGCTGAGATCTCTGCTGGTCCCCATACTGTCTGTGCTGTCCCAAAGAGGCACCGAGGAGACGAGGTGAACAAGTCTGAAAATAGATATATGTACAATAAGACCTTGTTTTGCGAGCATAATTCATTCTGGATACATGCTTGTAATCCAAAGCACTCGTATATCAAAGCGAATTTCAAGAACCATCGACTCGGTTGTGCTCACGTGACCCTTGGCATCACATACTACGTGTATTGCAAGGCATTGCTCGTTTAACGTGTTAAAATTTATTAGGAACGTTTGCGCATCTTGAGGAACACGCGCAGAACAAGTTAGTCGCCATCCAAGGTTTTACTATCTTTGTAAGTGTACTTATTTACTTATGCTGTGCATTCATATGTTTAATAAGCACTGAATGAATGGAGGGAGAGGGTACGGGTGATGCAATGCCACAGTTACCAATACAGGCTTAGGAGTCAAACAACACTCGGTTTAAATCCCAAATCTGCCACTTCCTAAGCTGTGGGACTTTGAATAGGTTGTGTCTCAGATACTTCATTTCCTCATCCCTCAGCTGGAGCTATAAATAAATGTTCACCACGAAATGTCATCTGGTTTAAATAAGATGCTGCATGCATAGTGCCTAGTACTGGGATTTCAACAGACATGCGGGCTATTAAGAATAACGATAAGGAGGGGAGGAGGGAAAAGAGAGGATGAGAATATGCTTCATGTGTTCTCACAAAACAGTCAGTGGGGGTGGGGGGGCAGATATAAAGAGTGGAATGCAAGAGAGACGAGAGACGACAGGGTTGGAAAGAAAGAGGAGAAAGGCTGAGGGTCAGCTGACTATGGTTTAGAACATTTCCAGGCTTTGAAATGGACCAGCAGTAAATACCTCATATGGAGGAGATTCTTTTTTAAGTTAACTTATTTATTTTGAGAGAGAGAGAGAGCATATGCACAGGACGGGTAGAGACAGAGGGAGAGAGAGGATCCCAAGCAGGCTCCACACTATCAGTGCGGAGCCTGACTTAGAGCTCAAACTCACAAACCATGAGGGGCCCCTAGGTGGCTCAGTCAGTTGAGCGGCTGTCTTCGGCTCAGGTCACATTCTCATGGTTCATGGGTTCAAGCCCCACATGGGGCTGTGCTGACAGCTCTGAGCCTGGAGCCTGCTTCAGATTCGTATCCCCCCGCACCCTCTCTGCCCCTCTCCTGCTCGCACTCCATCTCTCTCTCTCTTTCAAAAACAAATAAACATTTTTTTAAAAATCTTAAAAAAAAAAACCAACCTCACAAACCATGAGATCACGACCTGATGTGAAATCAAAAGCCAGCCACTTAACCAACTGAGCCACCCAGACGCCCCTGGAGGAGAAAGTTTTAAATTTCTTTTTAAATTTCTTGCCATTTTTTACCCATTCCATTGGAAGATAAATGGGCCTCTTAATTCGCCACTGGCCCTGGCATCTCTAGCGAGCATGTGTGCTTTGCATCTGAGTCCTCTGTAGCTGTGTGAGGCCCTTCTTCTTTAGCCCAAGGAAGTCTTTGGTGCAGACAGTCCTTTAAGACTGGTTTGGGTGGGACAGCCTGTCTGCCTGTCCACATAGTGCAGATGGCTTGATATTCTTTCATTCACCAGATGCAGACTAATGAGGGGTCATTTCTTCTTTGTGCCTTTCTGCTGCTTTAGCGTAATTACAGGAGAAATAGTCTCTCTACTTTTTCCTAGAAGAGAAAATAGGATTCATGTAAGGTCTTTGAACAATTGAGACCCTTGGCGTTTTATATCAATGGTTATGTTGGTGTAAAACACATAATGCAAGCTAATAATGCTTTTAGGGTGTGCAATTATTACATGGAGGGTGGTAATGAGTCACTCCTTTGCATGCAAAAAACATGTTAGATTTATGGGTGATGCATAGGCTCAAACCCACAACCCATTTTGCTGCAAGAAAATTATTCACTTGCTTTGAATGCGATGATACCTTTGTCAAGTTTTGACCAGTCATAATCTTCAGGTAATGCTGGGGCAAGGTTTTGGTCTGGTCAGAACAACTGACAAAAGAAAATCCCACAGAAATTTCTCAGTTCTTCTAGCATTTAAAAAGCTACTGTCAGAAAGGATATCATAACATGTATTACTTGAATAAAAACGTGAGACCAGGCCCAAGGTGGATCACCAGCTGGAGCAAATTTTCATGCTACTTGGCCTCTGAAGGAAGCTACTGATTATGTGACTTCTGCAATCTGGTGCAATCCCACAGAGACCCCAAAGCTAAAGAAGAGAATGGTTGGACCAAAGTCCACTGACTGAAGGTAAACATTCTTCTGGAAGTGAACCAAGAGCAGAATCCAGTCTATCTATTTTGCTGTCCAGCAGTTTTGGAATCAGGCACTAGCCACACGTCACTGTGGAACATTTGGAATGTGGCTAATCAAAACTGACATGTCCATTAAGAATGAAATACCCACCAGGTTTCAAAGATCCAGTATGAAAAAAAGATTGTAAAGTACCTCATTAATAATTTATATACTGATTACATGTTAGATGGTAATTTAGATATATTGAGTTAAATAAATTTCATTATTCAAAGTAATTTCACCTGTTTCTTTTCACCTGTTATAGTGTGTGGCTCCTAGCATATTTAAAATTCCATATGTAGCTCTCGCGTGTTGACTAGACAGCCCTACTCTAAAAGCTTGCCTCAAAGAGATCAATGATTATTCTCCTGAAATCACCCAATTTCATGTTTGTTCCCTCCTCATGAAGTGTTTATCAACAGTTATGACTTCCCAATTAATTTCAGTCAGCTTCTCATGAAGGCCCGGTAAACAGTGTAGCTGGAAAGAGTCTAATGCGTTGGCTTGCCTAAACACACACATGGGATGTTGAATGCTGTATTTCCTCTAAACCACAAATGATGAACAATCCACAAACACTTCATGTGGATTTTGTGGGTCATCAACTGAAAGCTCTTTATGTGGGTGTAAGAGTCACGCTGCAAAGGAAAATCCTGCAGAAATTTTCCGATTGCCTTTTATGATGCCATCAATTGCTAATTTGGAGGAAATATCACAACATACCATTTGAGTTATATGAGACATGACCACTTACAGGTACAGAAATGATAAACTCAGAGAACAGAATATGCAATGGTTTAGTTAACTGTATGCTGAAGAAGAACATGGGTATGCATCCCTGGGAACATAACAATGATTCAACTTTAATTGAACTATATTCTCTCAGAACTTAAACTTGGTGAGAACGGCCGAGTATACATCCTAGGGTGATGGAAATGTTAGGAGCTTTCTAACAGTCAGCGTGTGTGCAAAATAACTGTCTGCAACTCAGTCATTGTGGCAAGCTATCTGGCATCTCTGAACCACAGTTTTTCCATGTGTAAAATGAAGACAATTATATTAGCCTTGCAGGGATATTGTTGTATGAAGAAACTAGCAAAATAAACACTGGCTATTATTATTAATAGTAGAATTTAGTAAATAGTTTTTTTTGTAAAGGGGTCTCTTAAGTCCTAATTCCTATGGCAAACACTTCCATGTGAAGTTAACTCTCAAATTCTACCCTTTGACATATCTTTTAGGGCACGTTGAACTTGTAGTAATTCATTGGTCATCAAAATGCAGAGCATTGAGCATGGTGCTGAAGGGAACCCAACATTGAATGTGCTTCAGATCTTACAGGGAGCTCATAGTTCTAGTGAAGAGAAGACATCTGCATATATATAGAAATAATGCAAAGTAGATTGTGCAAAATACCTCAAGATAGTTTTGGACACACTGACTTGGAAGGACTGGTGAGATCCATGTGGAGGAGTCAGAAAATGCAAGGCTATCTCCAAGGAGTGAGATGTATGCTGGACGTAGAGATCAGGTCACTATCCCCATGGATGGGGTCCTTGACACGATGGGACTAGACAGGCTTGCTGAAGCGGGTGGTCTGAAAAAGGGAAGGAAAGAAAGAAGGAAAATACAATTAGAGCATCTCTATTTAGGAGAAGGAGGAGAAAAAGCATGAGCGAGGAGAAAGAAACGTTTCAGGCAAGAGAAAGAAGTTGTCCCAGTTGACTCCATACTTTTCTGGTCCCCTACCTACCAGGGGCTTCAACCCAGGTATTCTTAAATGGACCCAGTCCTCTTTCTCAATCTCTCTCTATCTCTCTATCTCTGTGTGTCTGTCTCTCTCCTATTTCCCAACGTTGTGTATCCTGTTTGCCTCATGTCACAGCTGCAATCCCTCTCTCACCCCTGGTCCTCGCTCTGCAGACCTCGAGTGCAGCATGTGATCTCATGCTTTCCCAGACACAGCTGTAGGGCACGGAAGACTGGGATGCCATTACACCTCGTCCTACATTTTACAAAATGGAACAGGGTAAAACAAACCTTAAGCAGATAATAAATATTTTATTTATAATGGAGTCAAATAAAAATGGGTTTAGCCTTTTTCCCCCTATTTAGTGGGAGGATGCTTGATGAGTGTCCAACCGCATATGTCAAAAAACTCAAATCTCGGGGGAAAACACCTTTATTTTAAGCTGGTGTACTTTCTTGAGTCAAAGGGATTTTAGGGAGGTCTTCATGATAAAGTATGGTTAACATGTTATGCATCTAAGACAGTTTTTGAGTTTTTTCAATAAGAATATTACCATAGAGGTAATTTTAAAGACAGACTATAGCATATCGTAAGAAAAGTTTGGCTTTCAGAGATAGGGTTACAGAGGTGGAGGTACTCAGGATTGCCTGGAAATCATAAAACTATGTAAGAACAGATTCTTATGCAATTACCAGATTCTACTGTTCTCCCTTAGTTTTCCAATTTGTAGTTAATCATTGGGTTAAAACGTTTGAAAATAGCTGAAACAGGATCCTCTCGCTGTCCTTACATTTATTTTTTAAAAGGTCTGATTCCTATGTATTTCTTCTGCTTTTGATAAAGGAACAATCTCTGTACTTAGGTGCAATCATTCATTTCTTCTCCTTATAATTTCCCACAACCGTCACAGTTTTTGTTTGTTGCACGGAGCATTGACTTGGCAGTGGTAACCATAACTTACAGCAAAATGACCTGTTTTTCCTATTTTCAAACCCAACTCAGAGAGATTTTTTTCAAGGAAAAATCTAGCATTGTATAATTCTTTTTTGCATTGGTTTTAACTGTTTTCTGATTGTATTCAATTGTTCTTGACCCAAAAGAACAGAAGAATGAGATTTGTGGGATGCGTGGGGATTACTGTTGAGTTTTGATGTCTGAGTGAGCTTGGTCATAGGGTTCTCTCTGGAATGTTAAGGCATTTTGAGGCTGGCTGAGACAATCTTAAGCACAACAATGAAGATGCTCCCCGTTGCCTTGAAACACTTTATTTTTCTAACATAGCGTACTTAAAACACGTTTTCACTTGTTAAATTATGAGTGATTAATGGAAAACAGATTTGCGGTGGGTTTTGTGGTTCTGGGAAGAGGTAGGATAACGAAACAAAAACTAAGAGATCTAAAGTTGGAACCAAATAAAAAGTTGGAACCAAATAAAGGTTATATCCTGAGAGATATAGACACATGCTTTATCTAAATGGTTTCAAAATACCCCATGTGTCACTCACTCATTCTACTCAACAAAAATTAAAAAGTATATATTGAATGCCTGTTATGTTCATTTATATTAGTCAGGGTTCTCCAGGAAAACAGAATATGTAATCCCAGATATAATAAAGAAAGAAAGAAATTTCATATAATAAATATATACATACATTATAATATATTCATTAACATGTAAGTGAATTTTTACATATTAGATAAAAGGAGACTTATTTTGAGGAATCAGCTCATGCATTATGGAGGCTGAGACATCCTAAGCTCTGCTGTCTGCAAGCTGGAGACCCGGGAGAGCCAGAGGTACAATTCAGTCCAAGTCCAAAGGCTTGAGAAGTAGGGGAACCCCAGGTATAAATTCCAGTCTGAGGGCAGAAGATGAGATGAGATGTTTCAGCTCAAACAGTGAGGCAGGAAAAAGGGGCAAACTCCTCCTTCATCCACCATTTTGTCCTATGTAGGCCCTCAATAGATTGGATGAGGGGCTGGCACAGGGGAAGGCGGTCTGCTTTACCGAGTCCACTGACTCGATTGCTCATCTCATCTGGAAACACTCACAGGCAGAGAAATAATGTTTAACCTGGGCATTCGATGGCTAGACAGGTTGACACATAAAGTTAACCATGAGAGCACTGTTCCTGTCTTCATGGACCATATGGTGTAGCTAGAGTGACAGATGTTAAACTAATACATACTTAATTACATATTTGGAAAAAATAATAGAAACCATTGAGGGAAAGTTACAAGGATACCTAATAGAGCCTGGGGGCTCATGGGCAAGGAAGATTTCTCTGAGGAAGTGACATTTAAACTGAGGATTGAAGAATGAGAGGGATCTAGACAAGAGATGAAGGATAGAGGAAGGTAGGCCAATGAGACTTGGCTAAGGATGGAGAGACCCTCTGAAGAATTATAAGAAGCTGTGATACTGTGATTTAGACTAAGCAATATATATATAAGATCCATGTCTCTGTTTCTGGCTCAGAACTCCTAAAGCCCTTGGAATTTCCTAAGAGCTAATAGCCATAAAGGTGTCTTTTGATATTCATAGCAAGCCCCTGTCAACCACACCTAGGTTTATGTTAATGACATGACTTTTGGAAAGTACCTAAGGATGGCAGCAGGCTGCCAGGGGATTAGAAGGTTATGACTTCATCTCCCTGCGATCAGAGGAGAGTGGCTAGAGACCGAATTCTATAATCAATGGCCAGTGATATTTAATCAACCGTGTTTATGTAACGAAGCGTCCATAAAAACCCAGAGGGTTAAGGGAGCTTCTGGGATGGCAAACACGTGGGACAGTTGTGGGCCCAGAAAATCTGGAAGCTCTGCGATCCTTCCCACTTGCCTTGACTTCTCCGTCTTTTCCATTGGTCTGTTCCCGAGTTATATCCTTTTGGACTAAACCTGTTATGTAGAAAACAAAGGTTTCTCTGAGTTCTGTGAGCTGGTCTAACAAATCAATTGAACCCAAGGAGGGGTTTGCGGGAATCTCCCTTCTGTGGCTGGTTGGTCAGAAGCATAGGTGACAATCTGAGCTTGTAACTGTCATCTGAAGTGGTGGGGGTGGGGGGTGGGCAGTGGGGATCAGTCTTACAGGACAGGGCCTTAACCTGCGGAATCTGATGCTATCTCCAGGTAGATAGTGTCAGAATTGAGTTAATCGCTTAGTGGCGTTGGACAAAACACAGTTGGAGAAGGCCAGTGTGACTAAGGCAGGGAGAAGATGAAGCTCAAGATAGCTGGGACTCTCTCCCATAGGATCTGGTTTTGCATGACTACCCTTTCCAGGGGAACAAGAAATGAAGTGCAGACCCGTGCTCAACAACATTTATCACAAAAATAGCAACAAAAGCCACATTGTTGAATATTTACTCTCTGCTAAGCCCTGTTCTGGGAGTTTTACACATAGAATTTCATTTAACTTTCTCAAAAACCATAAAGTAACTATTTATTATGTCCCATTACATTGGTAAAATAAGGGTATTAGCTTAAAGGGGATAGACAACTTTTAGTTTAAATTTACATGGCTAATAAGTGATGAAACCAAGAGTTTTCAGCTATAGCATCTAGGCTCTCATCATGGTTCTACAGTGAACATTGCTTTCTACAATATTTAAATGAACACACCTCTGCATCAATTAGCCATAATAATTGTTTTCCAAAGAAAGAATTGTTTTTATTTTCTCCTTCGGCAAGGCTTTCTCCCTCCTCACATGATTCTATCTAGCAAACCGAAATGAGAATTCACTCGTCTTCCAGATGACAGAGATTTTTTTGTATGGCATTTGGGGGAGAGAACAAATGGACAGCATTTAGGATGTAGCCTATATGTTCCTTGCACCAGTTCCATTAAAATGCTTGATAGCTGCTGGTTAAAATTAATAAGTAACCTTTTGATAAATTTACTCAATATATTGAAGACCCTAATGAACTCACTCTGGAACCTAGTGATTTAGTTCAGGAGATGGTTTTAGAGCCTGACAACTAGAATTGAGGTCAAACTCAGACAGTTATTAGCCATGTGATCTTAGCAGATTTATTAACCTCCCTGAATTTCTGCTTCTCATCTATAAAGTAGAAATAATACAGTTAATAAATAAGGGTAATAATGATATCTACCTCACTTGAGTGTTGTGAGAATTGGATGAGATGATATATATTCAAAGCCAGTAATTCTTAGGCAGCCACTATCAACGTATCTTGTGGAGACACTGAATACCTTTTAGGTTCAAATTTTAATTAAGGTGGTCCCCAAAACAAGTCAATATGAAGTATAATGTTTGGAATTATATAGCCAAATGAAGCATACAATGTTAAATAGTAGAATTAAATGATCCCTCTAAACTACTAAAATATTTGAAGGAAAAAAACAAAACAAAACAAAAATCCCAAGGTCATATCTCTGACAACTTATTTATCTTTATAAGCTCAGCATTTAGTTCAATGTTGGGAGATACAACTCCCTCAATCAATGTTTGTGGAATGAATGGACAAATAATGACTAAATGATTGACCGACCAAATAAGTAGATGGATAGATAGATACAGCTTCATACGTTGAGCGGGTCAAAGGTAAATTCATGACGGTCAGATGCCAAGTGTGACTCCAAACTAAATCTAGGAAAGAAAGAACAGCAATGAACATGCTTACTTGGAAGATAGCCAAAGAGCAAGATAAAAAAATAGAAGCTCCATTAGGATCCAGAAAAAAAAAAGAAGAAGAAGATGAAGACTCCCCAATCCAATCTTTCCTGGCTACAGAGACTTGTTTTAAGAAAATCCTTGTTCTGGGGTGCCTGGGTGGCTCAGTCGGTAAAGCGTCCGGCTTCAGCTCAGGTCATGATCTCACGGTTCGTGGGTTCAAGCCCTGCATCGGGCTCTGTGTGGACAGCTCAGAACCTGGAGCCTGCTTCGGATTCCGTGTCTCCCTCTCCCTCTGCCCCTCCCTGCTCACATTCTGTCTCTCTGTCTCTCTGTCTCTCTCTCGAATAAAAAAAAAAATCCTTGTTCAATTTCAGTTTCATGGACATAGCTGTAACCCAAATGAACTTGCAGGAGCAGTAACTACATTCATGCACATCTATGCCTATGATGCGTGTCTTCAGATGCAACCTTAAAGTCCATTCTCAGAAATACACATTTCCAAGAGATGGGATATTTGCTTATCCTTCAATTCCTATAAGCCACTCAGTCATATCTAGTTCTCCAAGAATCTCCACTATGCACTCCTGCTATTGAAGCCAAGATTTTTTTTTAATATTTATTTATTCTTGAGAAAGCACAGGCGGGGGAGGGGCAGAGAGAAGGGGACAGGATCCGAAGTGGGTTCTGCACTGACAGACTGACCGCAGTGAGCCTGATGTGAGGCTCAAACTCACGAACCAGGAGATCATAACCTGAGCTGAAGTGAAATACTCAACTGAGTGAGCCTCCCCGATATCCCACTAAGCTACGATTTTTAACACTGCGTTTTTTTCCACAAAAAAAAAAAAAAAATCGTGTATCTAATTTTGGAGAGGAAACAAATCAGATGCAAATGCTTGGTTATTTCAGGAATCAAATAAAATGCATTACGGTGACTTAGTTAATACAAATACAGATTGACAAATGGGGCAAGTGGAGTGCGTACTATATATGTGGTCAGTAGAACTTTAATATTCAATAAAAGGCACACATGTCAGTTGAGAATGGCATTTACAGGCTTTCCTTCCCATGGATATCTATTTAAAAAGCATTATGTACTCAAGATCCTTAAAGTGTGTATAAACTGAGGGATCTAGCAATTAGACATTAAGAGCAGAATTTAGTTAATGACATTTGCAGAGGGCCGGGGACAAGGTTAGCCTGAGGTTCAGAAAAGTTTTCATTTCGTGGCTTTGCTTTTTTCTGTTCTTTGTCAAGAAGGCCAAGGAAACAGTTTAAAAAGTGGACTTAATGTAACACAATAAAAATAAACTATAGAGAAACCTGGCTGCACATGTAACAATGAACACAAGCTGGATTTGGGCCCTCGTCACATAATTCTTTGGTGGCTTAGGCACAGAGATGGCATTTATCAACATGCACATTAGCAATGAATGTTTTTTGTTTTATTTTTTTAATGTTTATTTTTGAGAGAGAAAGAGAGACAGAGCATGAGTGGGGGAGGGGCAGAGGGAAAGGGAGACACAGAATCAGAAGCAGGCCCTGAGCTGTCAGCACAGAGCCCGACATGGGGCTCGAACCCACGAACCATGAGATCGTGACCTGAGCCGAAGTCGGATGCTTAACCGACTGAACCACCCAGGTGCCCCCACAATGACTGTTTTTTGTTTATATTAGTGAGAAATGTAAAGAACAAGAAAAGCAGCTGAAGAACAATGTGTTCAGAAAGCACAAAGGAAAAGAAGAATAAAGATGACCGGTAAGTCGTTTCAGAGAATGCGGATGACAAGACACACAAGTTGTCAGCACTCCTGTGGACCCTTATCTTTATGATGACAAGTGATATAAGTGACACCTGATATTTCTGTCCTACACGAAGAGTGTGAACATTGCAGAAGCTCTTATGGGAAAGATAATACTACTATTGAAGAACAAAACACCAACCTCCGCTCGTTTCATGTATATATGATCTAGTTGATGTTCCACTAGATTACGTATTTTTCCTGGGAAAACAGTGTGTCTTCTATTTTTTTTTCACTAAAAAAATTCTCCTCCCTACTCTTTTAATATGTTATATTTCATTTATTTCATAATAGATAAACATGAAATCATTTGTGAATGAATAAATAAATGTACAAATATATAAGGGCCCAAACATGTTTTTAGACAGCTAGACTATAAACCGCTTGAAGGTAGGAAACTTGTCTCAACTTTGCCAATTACACCATGACAAGAATGTAAAAACAAAAACAAAAACAAACAAACAAAAACCCCTCCCTCAAACCAAAGAATAATCTCAACTAATACACTGGCATTACTCCCTCCCAAGCCCCAAACTACTGATTCTACACTATACGACAGAGTCCTTCTTAGTCTCAAGCCACTTAAGACCTTTTTCAGTTAATTATGGATAGCACCTATCTCTGAGACATCCCTGGCACATGGTAGGTCCTCAGTGAGTGTTGGCCGAACTGTGGGTGTCATATGATGTTTTCCATTAAAAAAGAGCCTGAAATGCAGAGACAAAGTGAGACAAATTCAAGAATATAATATTGCGGTTTTAGTGTCAAAAAAATTTTTTAAAAATTTAATATTTATTTATTTTTGAGAGAGAGAGAGAGAGAGAGAGAGAGAGAGAGCAAGGGCCGGGGGAGGGGCAGAGAGAAAGGAAGATACAGAATCTGAAGCAGACTCCAGGCTCTGAGCTGTCAGCACAGAGCCTGACACAGGACTCGAACCCACAAACTGTGAGATCCTAAACTGAGCCACAGTCGGAAGCTTGACTGACTGAGCCACCCAGGCACCACCAAAATAAAGATTTTTATGTAAGATATGTCTATTGCTTCAAGTGGAAACACTACAAGCGTCTTGATCTCATGTGTTATCTCTTTGTTTCTGAAGGTACAAAGAGTGATGTGCATGTGCTTTGACATTTTTCCAGGTTAGCAAGCACCAACAACTCCAGTGACATATTACCACAATTATTTGCCATGCTTCCGGCACACTGCCATTGGAGAGCCACAGGCCCGGAGCAGACAGAGATCCAACTATTGGATTTCTTAGGGGCTTAAATGGAAAGCAAGCTTCTAAGAGAAAAGAAGGGCCCACAGCTAATTCTGTCATAGGAGTAGAGCAGTGTTCTCTGGGACCTTCACTGGAATTTACCTTTCTGTTTCCAGTATTTGTGGCTGATGCCACTCAAATGGTAAACCTAGTTGAGCACAACATCCTGACTGCAGGCTGCACTGAAGCTTTCACTGAGAATCCTATGTTTTAACCCTATGTCCTTAAATCTTAAAATAGCGTGCATCTCTGACAGAGTTTGTTATGAAAACTATTTGATTTGCAAGTAGGTAAACATATCGGCCAAAAGTTAAACAGCTTGCATAAATACAGGGAGCATTTAAGGCTATTCAAAAGCCATGAAAACCGGGGGCTCTGTCTTTATAAAAGGAAGGCCAAACATTTTTCCAGTGGATGCTAGTTGCTATTTTTAAATCCATAGCTCATGATCATTGGTGTTAGTTAACTAGCCCTTCTTCCTACTACAACCTACACTGAATTGTAAGTATTCGAATCTCTTTTTCCTGGCAGACCTTCTATAACAAGAGTCTCTCGTGTAGTTTCCCATCCCCAGAATTCAGTATTACACTTGAAACCCCTGGGAGATCATTAAATCTTTCCTGAAATTAAATCTGTGAATGCATTTGTGTTTTCCAAGCCTCACTTCTCCGTGGGTTAGAAGCTCAGTGTCCACACGTGAAATATAGTTACACATAAGCAGAGGACTGCCCTGGTACAACAGGTTATAATTGCAAGCAGGTATGGGTGGAGACCCGAGCTGTTCTGTTTTGATTTGCTTTTCTGATACCCTTGCAAGATAAAGAAATTAGCTGGATTCATTTGAATATGTCTCGCAGTTGCTTTTTAGAGAGTCAGAGAGTTCATACACCTATGAAGTTCCACATATAAGAGAATGGAGCTTTCCACGTGCTTGGGGAAAAGACAAGCCTCTCTCGTCGGTGCTGACTTAGACTCTTGCACATACAAGCTAGAAAGGAATCTAGGCTCCATGCTTGGTGAGTCCAGAGAAAGATAACATTTTTAACGTTTATTTATTTTTGGGACAGACAGAGACAGAGCATGAACGGGGGAGGGGCAGAGAGAGAGGGAGACACAGAATCGGAAACAGGCTCCAGGCTCTGAGCCATCAGCCCAGAGCCCAACGCGGGGCTCGAACTCACGGACCGCGAGATCGTGACCTGAGCTGAAGTCGGACGCTTAACCGACTGCGCCACCCAGGCGCCCCAAGATAACATTTTTAAATAGTAGCGAGATGCGTTTATCAATGTTAGGACGCCTTATGCCATTGAGAAAATCTCTGTTCAGCTTCTGTTGCTTTTCAGGCATTCCCTGCATTTTTGTTGTCGGGTTTTGGTAGATCTTTAGCTTTCTCTGGTTGCCTGACACCTGAGGCTGGGGCAGAGTCTGCTATTCCTCTCAGGCTAGATTCTTATCCCCCAAACTTTGTCTTTTATTTGTGCTGAGCCACAGTTGACTTCAAAGGGGACTTTGGATGAAAAAGAGATGCAGCCTGGTAAGAAAAGAGGGGATAATTGGGTGCTTTGCCCTGTAGAATGAGGTTCCTTAAACTTACCCTAAAAATAGGAATCTAATTGTGGGTTGTTTTTTTTTAATTTTTTTTTTTTTTTTACATTTATTTATTTTTGAGAGACAGAGAGAGACAGAGCACAAGTAGGGTAGGGGAGGGGCGGAGAGAGAAGGAGACATGGAATCCGAAGCAGGCTCCAGGCTCCAAGCTGTCAGCACAGAGCCCCATGCAGGGCTCGAACTCACAGACCGCGAGATCGAACTCACAGACCATGAGACCATGACCTGAGCCAAAGTCGGACGCTCAACCGACTGAGCCACCCAGGCGCCCCATGGAATCTGTGTTTTTACACAAAACCTGGCTTTGAACCCTTCTATCATATCTATAAATATACTTGATCTCTAAGGAAATAATTTTTCCAAATCAATAACAGAACATGCCTTTAATTTAATTTTTTCAATGTTGATTTATTTATTTTGAGAGAGAGAGCATGTGCGGACAAGTGTGTGTGCAGGGGAGGGACAGAGAAAGAGAGAGAGAATCTCAAGAAGGCTCCACACTGTCACTGTGGAGCCCGATTCAGGCTCGATCTCATGAACTGTGAGATCATGACCTGAGCTGAAATCAAGAGTCGGTCACCTAACCTACTGAGCCACCCAGGTGGCCCACATATTCCTTTAATTTTACATGATGCAGTTGCTCTTCTCTCTTACTTTTAATTCCCGGGGAACAAATCATGTTAAAAAATACGGAGAATCCTTGCATGCCTAGGAACTAGTCAATGACTTTTAATAGACACCGAGTCCAACTATTAATCTGGGAAGATATGGAAAGTAAAGGAACAAATTTCTTCCTTTTGGTGTTCTGGAAGGTATAAAATGGAGAGTTATTGTGATTATATGCTCTTATGTCACCAGTCTTGTACAGACACTCTTGGTGTAAAAGTCCAGTGCAGATTTGTTATCCAACCAGTTTTTCAGGTATTTAACAGATAATCTAAGATACAAAGAGCATACATTTATTTTTTGTCTGTTGCTCTATCCTGCAGATCGTCTACATTAATTTGGGATAATTACACGATCTCCACTTCATTTGGACATGCTTGGATTACAGCTGGGATTATGGCTTATTTGCATATATACACATCTTGGATAGCTCCAATCCAATCTCTAACAGCATATGTAATTAGGTGAAATGGTGATGTATCCCAGAAAACACGTCACTTCATTTGGCCAGATGTCCAAAGATTTCACCTTCTCCCTTTCTATTGTATGACTGCCATAAGAGCTGATTTCTAGGTATGTTGTTGTGAACCACAGTTTGGTGGTGTCTGATTTGTTAATTGAGGCTCTATTATTCAGAATGAGATTGCCACATTACTATGAGAAAGGAGATTATATTGTTTGGCAAAGGATAACATTTCCTTTTCAAATAATACCTTGATCCCAGCAGAACGTGGCCTCCTTTCTTGGGTGATCCTGGACTTCCAAAAGCATTTGAATGCAGCACTGCCTCGGGGGATTATGTCCATGAACATAGTTTATATGTTTAGGTCCAGTTTATTTATTTATTTTTTTTCAACGTTTATTTATTTTGGGGACAGAGAGAGACAGAGCATGAACGGGGGAGGGGCAGAGAGAGAGGGAGACACAGAATCGGAAACAGGCTCCAGGCTCTGAGCCATCAGCCCAGAGCCCGACGCGGGGCTCGAACTCACGGACCGCGAGATCGTGACCTGGCTGAAGTCGGATGCTTAACCGACTCGCCACCCAGGGGCCCCAGGTCCAGTTTATAGTTTAGGTCCAGAACATAGTTCTGGAGTGGATGCTGGGACATACAATTTTTCCTTCTTCCGCACACTTCAAATATCATGTTACAAAATAGAAGTGAAAAGTTACACATGTAGGAGGTATGATGAGTGACAGTTATGACCTGGCTGGCCAAACTGCCTTAGCAAAGAGTGCCTGGGAGAATGTTTGCCTAGCAAAATCATCCCAAACCACTTGTAACCTGTCTCTGCCTCCAGACAAAGCACGTAGACTGTAGATAATAATGGATGAAAGAAGGTGTCTCACCCAAAAACATCAACTGGAAACAAGCTAAATGTACAGTAGCAGCAAATGCCCTCCTAGTACGGAAGATCTCTGTCCCCAATAAAAAGGGCATAAGGGATTCTTATCTCCATTTCCCCTGGCCCTTTCCTCATGATTCTTTTCAGTACCTATAGTTCCTAAATAACTTGTTCTTTTGGTTGAATCAAAACTCATGATATGGGGCACCTGGGTGGCTCCGTCAGTTAAGCATCCAACTTCAGTTCAGGTCATGATCTCAGGACTCTTGAGTTGAGTCCCGCGTTGGGTTCTGTCCCGACAGCTCAGAGCCTGGAGCCTGCTTCGGATTCTGTGTCTCCCTCTCTCTCTGCCCCTCCTCTGCTCACGTTCTGTCTCTCTCTGTCTCTCAAAAAGAGAGATAAACATTAAAAAAAAAAAAAAAAACTCATGATATGTGTTGTGAGAAACTGGTAGCATTTTGAAAGATTGATAACCTCTGGCGTTAACAAAAGGCACAAATTGACATTGTTATTGGAATTCAAGATGGTACACCCTTGACAGCTGGGAACAATTTGACATTATTTATCAAAATGTAAAGTGTGAACACTTTAGGTATGGCTCTAGGAATGCCCGTCAGTAGAGGAGTCCTGGAACCAGTCAGAAACTTTCCAAAGCTGATTGTGTGCATTTTTTTTAAATTTTTTTTAACATTTATTTATTTTTGAGACAGAGAGAGACAGAGCATGAACGGGGGAGGGGCAGAGAGAGAGGGAGACACAGAATCAGAAGCAGGCTCCAGGCTCTGAGCCATCAGCCCAGAGCCCGACGCAGGGCTCGAACTCACGGACCGCGAGATCGTGACCTGAGCTGAAGTCGGACGCTCAACCGACTGAGGCACCCAGGCGCCCCTGATTGTGTGCATTTTGACTCACTCCTAGGTTATCTAGAAAACTGATACGCTAACCACGAGCGTGCACAGATACATCTAATAGATGCTAACATTTATTGAGTTTTTTTTGGGGGGGGGGCTATGCCAGGTATTGTTCTAAGCATTTGTTTTAAGTTACCTAATCTTGTTGACAATGTGAGACGCTACTATTATCACCCTCAGTTTGCAGATTCTGAAATGTGGAGGATAAATAACTTGCCTCAAGTCACACTGATGGTAGGTAGCAGGCCAGGATTTGAACTCCCGCAATCTGTCTCCCAAGGAATCGCCAAACGTAACCATTCACCTCCACCTGACCAAGCAGCCTCCTTCAGCATGTTTGTAATGGGGGGGAAATGAAGCCATCTAAACAGCACCACTTCCAAGCTTTTTCTTGGAACATTAAGCATGCGTTAAAATACGCTAGATCCAGCTGAATGAGTAATTGAAAAGATACCCACTATGCATTTTGTTCATTGAAAGAGCAAGTTTTAAACCATACATCTTATGTTCTCGCTTGTTCCCTATCAAGAAAACACACTAAAATCAGAAACAAAAGCCCTGAATCTGTGTTTGAATAGGAATAGGAATTAACCTGGATTGATAACACGCCAAATTGTTAAGAGTGGTTAATTCTGAGGTGTGTGATTGAAGGCAGGAAGGAAAAGAATACGGCTTTTACGTCATAGGTCTCTGGATCACTTTATTTTTATTTTCATGAGCGTTTAAACGCTTTGTTTTGAAATTTACGAAGAAACTAAGGAAATACATCCAGAAAGAATCGATACATAACGTTGCCCAAATACTGAAATCCCTTATGGCACATTTGAATAAGTACAAAGCGAGACTTCCGTATCTCGTAACCCTTCTGGAGTTCGTGCTAAAGAACTTCCACCTGCCTCTGTAATAGCTCAGAGTCTTCCACAAGGCTCTCAACCTCACAATGCCACATACAGATGCAGCCGGCTCCCTTGTCCCTTATGACCCATGAGGGACCCTATGTCCCTTATGACCCAGCTCGGTTCCTCTGAATAATTTTGGGACAAGAACAGCGACTACTCACCACAGCAGTGACCAGAACCGGGTAAAGATGAAGTTTCCAAAGAAGAGCTCATGGGACTGCTGGCTAAGTGGCACCTGTGACCTTTGACCTCAGCCAAGCGGCGCTTGATTCAGAATGACTGGACTCTGCAAGTATGTAACGTCCTACTACTTAAGAGGCCTAGTGGGTACCTACCTAGAAGTAATTCTGGCTTGTTCCTTCCCAGAAGCTCGGTCTGTCAGCTAAGCGGTTAACCTGGTTTTGTGCAGGAAAGGACAGTGGAAATATCTTTCTGCATCCGAGTGCTGGAGCCCGTGGGGCTCATTCCCCAGAGCGGGTCGCCGATGAGCCCGTCTCCCCCCAGCCCTGAGTTTAGTGACCTCCCGTTACTGAAATCGGCCACGGTGGGAATATTTACACCAGAGAAATCAACAAATGCTACAAATCAAGGCTCCCCCAGCCAGTTAAACGTTTATCTGCACACCACTGGCCTCAAGGCATTCTAACTCGCGAACACAGAAACTTTGAAACTTGTTCAAAGGCTTTCGAATCACACCATCTACCTTGAGAAACTCAGAAGGCTTGACTTCTACTCTCTCCTCTCCTAAAGGAGCAGTCACCCAGGAATAGATGAAACACTTAGGTCCAGGAAGATAGCAGTCATTCTCCAGAAGTCTCAGAAGTGGCACCAGGAGACTCCATCGGCCAGATTCTTACTTTATAAATTCCCCTACCATGCCCTGCAAAGCCTCCATCCCTGAAATGAAAGCAGGAAGAAAAATATTGATCACCATGATCTGGGTGGTGAACGGACTTAGGGACAAGAAACTGCCAGGGCAACATCCCCCCACACCCCCACCACCCGGCAAACCAGTCTCTGGATGCCTGAGCCCTGCCCCCCTTGAGGTCCACGTCATCCCAGGATGAAGGTCCCGTTCAGAATATTTCCTCCCAACCTTCGTTTTCTTCTTAGATCAGTCTTAGTTGTGGAGGCCCACCTGGCCTTTCTTGTGAGTAAATCGGTTTCTTTCTAGGAGAAGAAATCATGAGGTGGCAGCAGCAAACGGCACTCCAGATCTTTCCCTTATGGGGAGTATTTAAGAAGAGGTGAACGACTGTGAACCTGCAGTGACAGACCCTTCTCACCAAACCTGTCTGGGAGCCCAGCCTAAGGGGGTGCCGGCTTCAACACAACTCTCCCCCTGGCACACGGCCACTGCCAACAGCGTCCCATGTCCTGTGGCCTTTACCCGGTGTGTCTGCAAAGCCGTTAATACCTACCCCTAGATCGTACTACCTACCCTTGGATCCCCCACCCCAGAGAAACAAAGTTGTTGAGTAGAAACAACCTCAAACCATCTAGCCAGCCGCCTCAATAAACAACCTGGAAATGTTAGGTGACTTGCCCAAGATAACACAGTGACATAGCAGAGCCACAAAGGGCATCCAGGACCTTTTTGCTTCAATGCCTGTGCTTCTGACCATGAGGATACGATCACTCAAAACCTTCGTCATCCCTCAAAGTCCAGCTGGAAGGGCTGCACCCTTCATTCCTTGGATCCCAAATGGGTAGCACCCCTGCCTACTCTGAAACACCATTATATCCTTCTGCATATCTTTATCGTGCTCTGTATTGTATTTAAATCACCTGTTTTCTTATTCTGTTTTTGTCTTCCTTCTGCAATATCTATTTCCTGAGCTGAAAGTGGGTCTTCCTTTTCTGTCTCCTCAGCACCAACTGGCTTAGTGACTTGCTTAGTGCCTTCGGTGTTTAATAAATATGTACTGAATGGAATTGAATTCACCTGAGATTTGAGTTGATTTTTCTGCAGTTCTCAATCACACATGCATAAGAAGCCACTGGAAAGCTCTTTAAAAAAAATCTTGTTAATGTTTACTTATTTTTAAGAGAGAGAGAGAGAGAGAGAGAGAGAGAGAGTGCAAGTGGGGGATGGGGGAGAGAAAGAGAGAGACACAGGATCCAAAGCAGGCTCCAGGCTCTGAGCTGTCAGCTCAGAGCATGACGCAGGTCTCAAACCCAAGAACCTCCAGATCCTGACCTGCTCTGGAAGTTGGACACTTAACTGACTGAGCCACCCAGGTGACCCACAACTGGAAAGCTTTTTACATGTAGATTCCTGGAATTCTGAGTCAAGAGCTCTTGAGAGAATTCCAGGAACCTGCATTTTCAACAACCCAACAAGTGGTTCTGAAGCAGAGATCCATCTGTGCTTTCTTTCCTCGTGTCCCTTGCAACAAAATCTACTTGTGAGATAATTGGCCCAGATTAGAGGTGTCATTGAGTTCACAGAGCATGGTAAAGGGTCAGGGCCACAAGGGTTGGACTCTGTACTCTCAGTTTCATTAACAGAGATCTCTAACTCAAACATTCTCAAATTGGCTGTGGGGTAAGGAACCTGATGCCTCTGTCACTCCCCAAGCTGAGATGGTTTTTTTTAGGAGTGAAGAAGGAGGAACAAATAAAGGCTTTTTTCTGCCCATTGAAATCAATGTGAAAGTCATAACTTCCAAGAGTAGTTAGGCATTTTAGAAAGAATACAGAGCTGAAACGGAGACTCATTACAACACTGACATTCTGCAACATGATATGCTCAATTAGTTAATGTTTGCAAAGTGCTTTGATCTCATACATCACTGAGATAATCCCAGGCCTTGTTTACTGAGTGTCTCTTCCCAAGGGCTCAAAGTAACTTACGGGCAACAAGCCCAATTTTTGTTTGCCAGTTCAGAGGGACACGCGGATGAAGTGGGGAGTGCTGGTGGCCTGGGAACCACGAGGCAGGAGGGTACTGTGTGGTTGCGGTGGTCTGTCCCAGGGAAACATCACGGACGCTGTCAAGTTCCAGGAGGTAGAGCCCATCTTCTATGCTCCCTCATCACCCATGCAGGTTCCTGTCTGAGCATTTACCACACTGTAGCACAGAGGCAACGTCTGTTTAGATGTCTGTCTCCTGAACTAGACTGGGAGTTCTCTACTGCTTGGGTAGAGAAACTGGGTATTTTAGCTTCGCGTGACCTGGCCATTGTCCACGCCTCCAGGTTAGCACCATCAGCTCTCCTGCTCCCTCACCAGCCTCCGACCAGCCAGGTCTTTCTGTGTCTCCAACATACCAAACTCGTTTCCTCTGGGGGTCTTTTGCACCAAAACCATTCACCACTGCCTTCTCTTTATTCAAATTGCTGCCCAGCTGATGTCCTCAGATGACCCTGACCACTCTTACCTAAATGTGCTGCTCTCTGGTCACTCTCCAACTCATCGCTTTGCTTTAAAACTGATTTTCTTCATAGCACCTATATTTTCTGGCATCATCTCAAGTTTTATTTCATATTATTTATTCTTTGACATTTTGGTATTATCACATTTGGTATTATCTTTTTTTTTTTTCCTATTTATTTCTATTTGATTTCTTCTAGAATAGCCTGCAGGGTTTTTGAGAGTAGGGACCTTATCTACTTTATTCACCTTTGCAATCCTAGTACCTAAAGGGTTTAAGTCATCAATAAAATACTGTTCATTGAAATGTGAGTTCTTCCAGTAACTTGTGCGGCACTTAACAAATATTCATTAAATAAATAAAGACGTGAACAAGTATAAGATGAATAGGAAGTGCTGATGTTTCAAGATCAATTCCTTACTTCATTAAATTGTTGGTTCATCCACACAAAGTGTGACCGAGCTAGATGAATACACACCTGGTATTAACTGACAATCTCTTGATTCTTAGCTGTCTTTTAGCCAATGATATACCCAGACTACAAACCTGTTGTTTTTTTTTCTATTGTATTGTCTCTGAAATCTTTCTTTCTTTTTTTTTTTTTTAACCTTGATTTATTTTTGAGAGACAGAGAGGGACAGAGCATGAGCCAGGGAGAAGCAGAGAGAGAGGGAAACAGAATCTGAAGCAGACTCCAGGCTCTGAGCTGTCAGCACAGAGCCCAACACGGAGCTCGAACCCATGAACTGTGACATCATAACCTGAGCCGAAGTCAGATGCTTAACTGACTGAGCCACCCAGGCACCCCTTAAGTCTTTCTTTTAAAGACTAGTCCATGCATTTAAAATTTCACGTGTATCTGTTTCTGTATTGCCTTTGACTTAACACGTGCCACCAGACAGGACCATTCATGGGTCCTGCTCATCATTGACAGATTTAGCTATCTCTCATTCCGTCATTCCTCTGCTTCAAATGTTCCAATTATTTATCCTTAAACACTCTGGTGCTTCCATTTGCCAGCTGTGAGGCCATGGGCAAGTTATTTAACATAATTTCCTCTTCTGTAAGAATGAGTCTGATTAATGGTACCTAACTTATGTCTTGCCATGAAGATAAAAGGAGTTAATTAATTCATCACTGTGATTAATTCATAGTTCTTAGCATGGAGTAGGGAATCACCAGATGGTCGGTCTTTATTATTTCCTCATTAATAATAACAATGGCTACAGTAATAAAGCTAACATGCTTTAGCGAGGGTCTTGCCCTCTGATCTAGGACTATGTTTCTACCCTAATTTTTCACCACTTCGGCTCTAATCTTGGCTTTTCTTTCCACGTTTACTTTTTCAAACTCCAACCATGGTTCAAATTTTCCCACATAAAAGACTCTTACTTCTTTTTATTTAAAATTTGTTAAGGATGTGTTTGATGAAGTGGACCTTTCCCGCTGTATTTTCTCTCTCCTCTGAAATTCTTCCATTCTCCCTATTACTTTCTTAGCATATCATACTGGCTGGTGACGCCCATCCCACCACTGTATTTTTTAAGTTTAACTAGTGCTTTTTGGTTTTAATTTGTTTTTTTAATAATCATAGCTAAGTTGTTAGTATGTGGGATAGTTTTGAATCCCCAGGAACCCAGCATGATATACAACCTCCTATTTGTTCTTGCATTAATTCCTTGCATTAGCCAACCACTTACACTGAAAATAATGACAGAAGGAAAAGGAAAGACAGGGCCAACCACAGTTTTTTGTCTTTCAGTCCCTCTTTACCTATCAGTAAGCTGAAGGTAAGTGTTGGCAGAATGTGTGCATATCAAGAAGTGGAATAAAACCAGCTGAGTTTTGTCCAGTGTTTCCACCATTCTGGAAAGGGAGAATTGCATGTGCATGTGTGATCTGCAAAGGAAGAATTGGGTAATGTCACTGACTATGCAAACAAGTACCATTACATTTGCTTTTAAAAATCATGTTGCACAATATAGAGATGAGAGGTAAAGTCAAGCTAACAATATATATATTTTTAAGGTTTCTTTACTTAGGGACATTTAAACCATTACAAGTCAAAAGAAAAAGACAACAGAAGAAATGAAAAACTTTATGTTTTGGTTCCCTTAATAACACTTTTTTCCTCCTGCTTTTTGAATAAGCAGCCTCTCATTTTCACTTTGCACCAGGCTCCACAAATTATGTAGCTGCCCCCCGATGGGTATTGATATCATTGCAACTTCATTTGGGGCTGGACAGTATTTGGATTATATGTGCCTTTTGTGCTGATTCTTATGGAATTTACTTACGTGACTGTATAAAGGGTAGAGCTTTAGAAAAGGCTTTTGTCTACATGTTTTCAGTTCCACCAGAAACGGATTTGAAATGGGGTCCTCATTTTGTTTAGAAAAAAATATCTTGTTTTTTCTCTTCCTTGCTATCATGTTTATGTTCAAAAGGTTATTACATCAATTCCAACTTCACTGCAGCAAACCCATCACCATTTCATCAACAAAGCTTGTCAAGCCAAAACTATGTGTTCTCCCCAAATTAAATGATGACTGGACCACGGCAAAGACTGTGGGTGTTGGATGGCTCTTGGCCTAGAGTGGCCTTCACTGTATAAATATAAGTCAATGTGCCCAAACATAGCCTCTGACCTGCCTTTCTCTCCCTCCCTCCCTCTCTCTCTTTTTCTCTCAAACCCTTCTTTTGCAGCCTTGGCATACCTCCTAGCTACCAGTGCCAGGCCCTGCTTTTTGTGCCCATGCGTCAGAGCACAACCCCTTTGATGGCTTTTATTCTATGAACTGAAAGACTATGAACTCGGTACACTCTCCCAAAGTCACGCCTTCCCTGAGCAAGGCCAGGGATTCAGGGCCATGGGCAAAGACTCCAGCTGAGGCAGGTTAGAGGAGGGCACGCTGCCCTTCTTTAACAACCTGTCAACAACTTAAGAATTGCAGAACATTTTAGTTGGCAAGGGAAAGAGATCAACGTAAGCTGTCAAGTTGCCCAGATTTACGGGTGTCTTAACTACCTCTATAAAACTGTACAGATCATAGGATCTTTTCTCTCCCCATCTCCCCGATCCCCTCCTGGCTTTGGGAATGCATTTCCTGCAACACATCAATTCCCACATCACTGATACGATTAAGGGTTAAAAAGGTACTAGTAGGCTTAGATATATGCACACATAAGGCTAAAGACAAAAGTGCTTTGGCTTGATTAATCGACTGCCTGATGAAGTGGGAACAATCTCTCAGGGCTGGTAAATACCGCGATGGCAGCACTTCCTGAGAGGAGTGGGGAGGCAGGAAGGCGCCCAGAACATTTCTGGATCTCTTATTAAAATTACCATCCTTATAGGGGCACCTGGGTGGTTCAGTCAGTTGAGCGACCTTGTGTTCAGGTCACAATCTCACAGTTCCTGGGTTTCAGCCTTGGGTGGGGCTCTGTGCTGACAGCTCAGAGCCTGGAGCCTGCTCCGGATTCTCTGTCTCCCTCTCTCTCTGCCCCTCCCCTGCCCAAGCTCTTTCTCTCTCTTTCTCAAAAATTAAATAAAATTTTTTTTAAAAATTGCCGTCCTGGTAAAACAGCTTTGCGAAGCTGTTGAATAGACAATCTAAGGCTAATTTGTCACATTGACCTGGTATTACTGTTCCAGCCCACGCTTGTCTTGGAAAATCATCACCTACAAAGAACTTCTGGGCATGCTTGGGTAAGGAGCTGTGTTTTGATTCCAGGAGCCAGATTATCCAGACCACACAGAGATAGCTGAGGATGGGAATGTTGGCTGCAACTTAAAATCTTAATATTCTCTCTGCCATGTATTGATGGTGGACCTCATCTATAAGAAAATGACAGCTTGAGTCCCCAAGATGATATTGGCATATACTCCCAGGATGGCATCTGTTTCCATCGCGGGTTGCCAGGCCTATCGTGAGTATGCAGGAATGTGTAGTCATTGAAGAAACGTCGGAGAGTAACAGCATTGGCTATTTAAGCAGGAAATTATATGATCAGTGGTTTGTTCCAGTAATATTAATCAGGCAGTTCTATGAAAGATTAATTATGTGCATGAGCAGTAAGTGGTTAAGGTGCCGGACATTCATTGAATGACTTTGCAACTTTTTAAGCAAGAGATAATTGGGGCTACACAAAACTAGGTGGGATGAAAAATAGGCAACAAATCTAAGAAGTTTTATTTGGGAGCACCTGACTGGCTCAGTTGATTAAACGTCCGCCTTTTGATTTTGGCTCAGGTCATGATCTCAGTTTGTGAGTTCAAGCCTCACAAGTCTGGCTCTGTGCTGACAGGGTGGAGCCTGCTTGGGATTCTCTCTCTCTCTCTCTCTCTCTCTCTCTCTCTGCCCCTCTCCTTCTCATGCACTCTCTCTCTCTCTCTCTCTCTCTCTCTCTCTCTCTCAAAATAAATAAACATTAATTTTTTTTAATTTAAAAAATGAAAAAAAGAAGTTTTATATTGATACATTCAGTATGATTTTGATTCAATATTCAATAAAGAAAGGAGAGAAGAAACATAGATGTAGTAAGCGGTGAACAGAAATAAAGAACACAGCAGTTTTAGGAATAAAGGTGATTTCTTCTGTTTGGGAAATACTCATTCAGATGCCATCCCAACATCGAGTTATGAAGAGGAGTTGTCACAAAAGAGAATTGGAGTGATGTGCTGACTGTCCGCAGGAGACAGCAGTGCAAGTCTGACATAAGCTGGGTAGCTTGGGGAGAAAAAGCCAGCTCTGAAGAAACAGAGAGGTCCTGGAGAAGAAGCTCCAACATTTTTGGAGATGGTATGTGTTCCCCTCAAAAAAAGTAAAATAAATAGACCCAAATCTAGAGTGCACGAATAAGTTCCCCCGGAAAGCTTTAAAGCCAAGGGCCAGGAAATGAGAAGAGAGGGCTAGAAGGTTTATGAGGCTGGACTCAGAAATCTCTGGCTTGGCTTCAGGGTGAGCCTGTATGACCCTGAGGTTGTGTATGTAAAAAAGAAGGCCAGCTTATCAGCGACAGTGTGAATTGGGGGACTGTCCAGCCCTGGCTTCCTTCCTGTTTTGTTCCAGATGTGGACTCGGCCCCACGTAGGCTTTGGGTCAAAGACAGCTTGCTCCCATTCTCTGAAAGTGGGGCATGGATCCGCTTCTCCTGTCCTTCCTTAAGTTTAAGGATTAATCCAGGACTGACGGGCAAGCAGCCTTTCTCTCTACCCACATTGTTATGTGGCTCATCTTTCATCCCAGTATCTGCTTCCCTGACTCCCTGTGGGAAGCTGGACCCAGCTGAAACCTGATTCTCTGTTTCTCATGTTCCTGTGGTCATCTCAAACTGACACCTCCCTGCATAACTGGCCAAAGTCTCATCTAGTGCTAAAAACAATAAAATGTCTCAGAGTTCCTCAGTCCAGCCCATCTTCTTCCAACAGATCGATGGACAGGGATAGTGAGACCAGACCCAAATCTGGATGATGAGTTTCCCTAGAACCTGCTTTCCACAGTCAATATTTACCTTGACCAGCCCCCTTGGGACAACTTAGTTTTGGCTGATTCCCTTCTCCCATCTGAATTCCAGCATGCCTTTGTCAGTATGGCTTTGTCCATGAAAGGTCTGACAGACCTACGAGCAGTACAACTTGGTCTATGGAACAAAGGAATGTATCTGTGGCTCAGAGAGGAAGTTGTCCTCACCTCATAAACGACCTAGGGAACCTGAAAGGAAGTACTCAAGCTACGTCTATCTAGCTAGTAGAGTACACTAAGGAGGAAAAGATAAGGGTTCTGAAATATTGGTGATACAGGGGAGGGGGGGCTATGCTAGAAGGGGGGTCAAAGCAGTGCCTGAAAAAGATTGTTTAATTCCTTCAGTTCCTTAAATTAATTGTGCAACATGGCATTAAGCCAGATATGATTGGTCTTTCCTGGGCCCTGAGATTCCATCAATGTTGGGAATTTGCATGGTGGTGTACCAGAGGGCAGGGATACATTGAGAAAAAGCAAGAGGGATAAGGCCGCCGAAACATCCCAGCAGTGAGGCCCTTTAAGGGTAAATGCCACAGCCTACCCCATTAATTGCTCAGAAGCTGCCAATCCAATACTACCAAGGGCAAGAAGTGATGAGAACTTGGTGGGGGAGCCAAAGATGGCCGTATCAACACATGGATCCAAAGACCCAATACAACTGGATGGTTCAAAGGGCCACACTTAGAAGAACACTAACTAGAACATGGCCACAGGGGCAGTTCTGTCTCAGCTCAGTCATCAGGGCGAAGTTCTTTCTAAGAAGGCACTTTTTTCTGTTAGCACTCTTTATAGACTTTGAGAATCTCCTTGTGAGCTAAACTCCCCTCCACCATGGTGCCCAAACCTGGCACTTTGATTCATTTCTCATGTGTGGTAGTATGTAGCTGTTAAAGATACACATTCTGGAATCAGACTGCCAGCTCAATATCTGACTTTGCCACTTACTGTTAACCATGACAGCTTGCTTGAATTACTTAAGCTCTCTACCGCTGTATCTTTCTCATCTATAGATGGGGAATAATACCTACTCGTAGGACTGTGATGGTGATTCAGTAAGGTGATAATACATCTAAAACACTTCAGAAATGGGGCGCCTGGGTGGTTCAGTCGGTTAAACTTCCTACTCTTGATCTCAGCTCAGATCTTGATCTCAGGGTCATGAGTTCAAGCTCCACGCTGGGCTCCACACTGGGTTTGAAGTCTGCTAAAAAAAAGTTAAAAAAAGTAAAACAGGTGGCTCAGTCGGTTGAGCATCCGACTTCGGCTCAGGTCATGATCTCACGGCTCATGAGTTTAAGCCCCGCGTCAGGCTCTGTGCTGATGGCTCAGAGTCTGGAGCCTCTTCAGATTCTGTGTCTTTCTCTCTCTCTCTGCCCCTCCCCCGCTCACAGTCTGTCTCTCTCTGTCTCTCAAAAAGAAATACACATTAAAAAAAAAAAAGTAAAATTAAGTTACATAAAACATTCAAAAAATGCCTGGAAGATAGTGTATTCACCACCGATGTGGCTGTTTTTATTACTCTAAGCTACAGGCAAAGAAGAAAGTTGCCATATCTGATATAAACTGGCTTTGTTATGATTCAACGGAATCCAGTTCTGTGATTACCTATATATTATTGCTTATTTGCATCGATGCACTAAAGATATACTCAGTACCACTTCATATTGTGATGTTTTTAAACACTGTGACAGTTTTAAGTACTGTCGAGTTTCCATCAGTATGTTGCTCTGGCTAATCTAACATGGCAAGATGCATGAGTAGAGAATATGTTTCGTGTGAGATAACACTCTTCAGTTGAATGTTTTCAAACATTTTTTTTCCCTTTTACTTGATACTGTCTTCAATTAAACTCAGAATATAAATTCAAATTTCAGGTCTGAGTCATCTTGTTGAAATTTCTAAGCCTTTCTAGATCTCATTTTCCTCAGCTGACTATAATAATAGTTTTCATCTCATAGATTCAGTGTAAGGATTAAATAAGCTAATGCAAGTAAAGCTTAGAACATAGCCTGGCTTCCAGAAAGGGCTGGAAACCTATTCATTATTATCATTCTATTAAGTTGGGCTTTGAGTACTTTAGCCTGCTGCTTAAGGGTAGCTGCCCAAAAGAAGGATCACTGTTGTCTCTTGGCTGATAGCTTCCCTCAGCCCATCCTTACAACATTCTGCTTGGTACATGAAAGAGTGGAAGCCATTTTCGTCCATGAGTAAAGAAGGGAAGAGGGGCACCTGGGTGGCTCAGTCAGTTAAGGGGCCAACTCTTGATGTCACCCCAGGTCATGATCTCATGGTTCGTGGGTTTGAGTCCTGTGTCAGGCTCTGCATTGGCAGCATGGGGCCTGCTTGGGATTCTCTGTCTCTCTGTCTCTCTGTCTCTCTGTCTCTCTCTCTCTCTCTCTGCCCCTCCCTGCTTGTGCTCTCTCTCAAAAATAAATAAATAAACATTAAAAAAAAAAGAAAGAAAGGGAAGAATTGTCGTCACTAGGTGAATACTGCTAACCAGTATAGTGTTTGAAGGTATGTATCTCTCATTATAGGTCACACAAAAATGGGAAAGATGTGAGGGTGAATGGGGCTGGAATCAACACCAGTCAGCTGTTTTACAAGTCACACCCCCAGTCTGTGTCTGGCCCACAGTATGATCCATATGTCTTTGGAAGCCTGGTTATGTTAAATCATGTAACTGGCCAATTTCTCCAAACAGAAGAGGGAAAAGTCTGTTCCCTAATGTTTCTCAGTGCATATTACCATTTATTTTATTATTATTATTTTTAAATGGTTATTTATTTTTTGAGAAAGAGAGAGAGTGAGCACAAGCAGTGGGGGGCAGAGAGAGAGGGAGACACAGAATCCGAAGCAGGATCCAGGCTCTGAGCTGTCAGCACGGAGCCTGACGCGGGGCTCAAACTCACGATCCGCGAGATCATGATCTGATCAGGTGGGACCCTTAACCGACTGAGCCACCCAGGCGCCCCGAGGGGGAGACACAGAATCCTAAGCAGGCTCCAGGCTGTCAGCACAGAACCAGACACTGGGTTCAAACTCACGAACTGTGAGATCATGACCTAAGCCGAAGTCAGATGCTTCACCTGACTAAGCCACCCAGGCATTCCAATGCATATTACCATTTAAATCCCTTGTCTCTCTGAATTGCTTCCCAGCCTTTTGGCTAAGATCAAGTGTAAATCCCTTGTCTCTCTGAGTATCAGGTCAATGGAAAGCCAAGTAATCCTGGACATCAAGAAGAGACAATTGACAAAGTTTTTCTGTGAAGGTCTAAATAATGCAGATGGTCACCAATATCAATCGTTTCACTGAACAAAAATGAGCAACAAACATGTTATTAAAGACCATAATGTGTAAGCATATGCTAATAAGCACATGCATATATGAGCTCAAAAATATGTCTGATTGTCATTTTTCTCACCCGTGTGTGGTACTGTACTAGTTAATATACCTGTCAATTCGGTACTCCTAAGTAATGTATCTACCTATTCCTCACCAAGCAAATATCTACCTGTGTGAAGAGGTGCGCTGATGTCTTATGTCATATGCTACCTTCAGGCTTTGATGCAGCTTTCAAGCCATTGTCTTTTTGAAGCTGGGAATCCCTTCCTACGAGTTCCCAGAGCCCATTGCTCATCCATCTGCTGTAGCCGTGTTTCTCAAACGCAATGTGAACATGCCTCCCCCGGGGATCTTGTTAAAGGGAAGATTCGGATTCATTAGGTCTAGAGTGGGTCTGAGATTCTGTGTTCGTTATAAGCTCTCAGATGTTATAGTTAAATGCGAAGCAATGAGCTCTACAGTTGGTTTATAGGTAGTTGTGTGCAAGCCTTTCTCTCCTGCTAGTGTCTGGCCCATAGCAGAGAACAGTGAGCATTTGTCACTGTTAAGCTCAGCTTTTAGGCTTTGCGACTCCATTTTATTATTTGTAGTTAGTCATCGCTAGATTATTAAAATTAAATTCTGGTAGAAAGATGCATTAAGCTTGTTAATCCTGTGTATGTATGTAGCACTTTTCTTCCTAAAGTTTAAAATAATTGTATCCAGGGGCGCCTGGGTGGTTCAGTCAGTTAAGCGTCCGACTTCGGCTCAGGTCACGATCTCGTGGTCCGTGAGTTCGAGCCCCGCGTGCGGCTCTGTGCTGACTGCTCAGAGGCTGGAGCCTGTTTCAGATTCTGTGTCTCCCTCTCTCTCTGACCCTCCCCCGTTCATGCTCTGTCTCTCTCTATGTCTCAAAAATAAATAAACGTTAAAAAAAATTAAAATAAATAAATAAAATAATTGTATCCATTATATGCTATTATATTTTTAGTATTCTGAAAGGGGAGGGCTTTTGGATGGTATCTTATTTATATCTGCCTCTCTGGCACCTACCACCATAGCCAGGGCTCAGTAGTTCTTCAGCGAAAGACCAAGCTTCTGGCTGTATTCTTTCTATACGAAGATCTGATCCTACCTCTGTTCCATCTTTAATCAGTAACCAGGCAAAGAAAAGTTCTCTTTTGTCAATATTATCATTTTTAATCGGAACATGATTATGAGTGGTTTGGGTCTTGCTAATATCTTGCTACTGTCTTTTTTAGTTTCCAGATCTCAAGAAATCCTGTTTCTTTCACAATCACTCAAGTACATTATAAAGAAGTAATTCTATCATTTGTGTTCGATTTCTAAATAATTTAGGGACTCGGGGACAGTTTAAAAGGCAAGCCACCGATCTTGATGCCCGTGCAGGAAGATTAAGTGTGTGTTCATTCTGATTTTCGGTTTCATCTATTTTCAGGCAGTGAGTATAATTGAAACGTGAGCATTTCTGACTCACCTTCTGTCCTCAGTTCATTATCACCATTTACGTGTCATTTGATATCATACAGTGAGGTAACATGCTACTTGGGTGACCCTATTTATTACGCTGTTCAAAGGGTAAAAACTGAGTCCTTGGTAAGAATACTTCATCAGTAGCCATTTATAGAGAAAAGGGGTAATAAAAGCTAACATTCAGTGAATTCTTACCGTGTCAGGTCCCGGGATATATATTTTATATTTTTTTCCTTTCCATTTAATCCCCCAAACAACCACAAAAGTAGGCCATTTACCATCGTACAACTTTCCCCTTTTTCTAGCTGTGGAAACTGAGGTTTCACAAAGTGGTCTATCTTGTCCACGGGCACACGGCTAGTAACAACAATGCAAACCTGTTCAGCCAGTCCATTGGCTTAGGGTTTCAATGAGTTCACTAATATTTATTGAGTGTCTGCTGTGTGCGGGGAATTTAACCACAACCATCTTGGGTGGTAACCATCGTTTCTCCCGTTTTCCAGTGAGGAAGTCTACCGGGCTAAGCTGGGTCATTTAGCTGGAAAGGGATCAGATTTGAGATCATAATTCAGATGTGGCTGACAATAAAACTATTATTTTGGAGGAAGCCATCCCTTTAAAAAGCTAGTGCGTACTCCTCCCTTGCTATCTGAAGGAAAATAGTGAGACAAATTGGAGAAAATAGAAGCCTGGAAAGTCAATGAACTACAAAAGGGATTAGAACTGAAGTGGTTTCTTTGGACAACTCTGGTTCAAGTTGGTGAGCTTGCTTTCTTAACCCACACCTCCTTCCTAGTTGATCTGTTTCCCTCCCGCTTTCCCTCTCCCACCCCTACCTCTGTCTTCTATTAGAGGCTAGGTCTACAGTTTTGATGAAATCAAAATTCATTTTGATTGCCTCAGTCCCATTTTTTTGTTACCTCCTCAAGCTTTTGAAACCAGTCCTCAGAGGACTTGGGTGTGCCCCAATGCCACAGGCAATCTCTGCTTTTAAATAGGAAGCTTTACCCAGGGACTGCAGTTCTACCCTGAAGAGCTTTTGTTGTGTTTGGAAAGGTAATCTAACTGATCAGCTGGGCCCTCCCAGAACATGTTCAAACAGTGCCTTTCCCTGAAATGTCTCCCTACATCTCTGGGCTTTTCCCCCTCCCCCCTCTCCCGCAGCTGTTTCTTCCAGGGGAGGCGTGTTGATCGTCTTCATGATTTCCAGAGAGCTCAGTTGGATGACATTCCAAAAGGAGTTCTAGTGGGACATCATTCCTAAGAAGAGATGATTTATTGTTTCCAACTGAGAAGACACACTTCCGATAAAGATGGTTTTGATTCACTTTTGCATTACCTGGTTAAAATATGTCCTGCTTTTACTTTAAATCCAAGTTTGTTTGTTTTTCAAGTGCATTTATTTATTTTGAGACAGAGAGAGAGAGAGAGAGAGAGAGAGAGCTCCTGCATGCATGTGAGTGGGGGAAGGGGACAGAGAGAAGGAGAGAGGGAATCCCAAGCAGGCTCCGCGCTATCAGCGCAAAGCCCAATGGGGGGGTTTGATCTCACAAACACTAAGATCAGGACGTGAGCCTAAATCAAGAGTTGGACACTTAACTGACTGAGCCACCCAGGTGCCCCTCCTGCTTTTACTTTAAAGGAAAACATAAAATGAGTTTGAAGTTATCAAAATCAAACAGGGACTTACATATGCTATGTGAGGTTTTGTTCCAAGAAAGTAAAAACATATCTCAAAACCTATAATTATGCCTCTTCTTTTAAATAGATTCAAAAAAATTATTAATGTTTATTTATTTTTGAGAAACAGATAGAGCATGAGTGGGAGAAGGACAGAGAGAGAGAGGAAAACACAGAATCTGAAACAGCTCTGCTGAACTTTCAGCAGAGAGCCTGATGGAGGGCTCGAACCCACGAACCGTGAGATCACGACCTGGGCCGAAGTCGGATGCTTAACCAACTGAGCCACCCAGGCACCTCATTAAATAGTTTTGTTTTGTTTTGTTTTGTTTTGTTTTTGTAAGATTTTATTTAAATCCCAGTTAGTTAACAGATAGTATAACATCAATTTCAGGGGTACAGTATAGTGATTCAACATTTCTGTACAACACCCAGTGCTCATCATGACAAGTGCTCCCCTTGGCGCACTTAAGGGGGAAGATGCCCATCCCTCCAGTGGCCTTTCCTCTGGTAACCACCAGCTTGTTCTCTATAGCTAAGAATTTGTTTCTTGGTTTGTCTCTCTCACTCTCTCTTTCTTCCCTTTGCTTGTTTGTTTTCTTTCTTAAATTCTACGTATGAATGAAATTATATGGTTTTGATGGTACTTATTAATTCTGCTTTTTCTCCTCCCAAATAAAAGCAATGTACTGCTTGACCATAACAACTGTCTGACCGGTGTTAAAAATTTGCCACTCGGGCAGCCTAATAATGGATATACATTATTTGCATATGAAACATAAGTCAGCTTACCTTTGGCTTCGATAAGTTGTTGATTTTGATCCGCTTTCCATGTATTTTATGAGCTGATGATAACAAAATGTAAAATGGTATTCGCGATTTTTAATTTTTCTGAAGTTGTAGAAGCCCAGTTCAACAAGCGAATGGAAGCAGAGATTCCTAATCAAAATGAGAATAGAGCACATAGAACTTCACTGAATCGACCCCTAACTCAACCCGCGATGTAATTCGGAGGCCTCTCCCACTTTTACGTTTGGAAGGCGCTACAACAAAACCTTTAAATAATAGCACAAATAAGGCCTGTTGTGCTAACCACAGGGGCAATAAACTCCAATCTGAATTCTCCACTGACGGGCAACTCTGCCACCCCCGTGACGTGAAATATGTGTCAACAGATGCATTAGCGTCCAAAGAAGGCTTATCAAAACTAGTTCAAGGATGTTGATCTATAACACACTGAAGTGGAGGTTGAGAGTTAAATGCATGGAACTCAGGACTGCCTTTATAAAATGGAACACTAAGCTCTGTTTGCTTTTGTATAAGTTCACTGTGTATCAGGACTTCCGGCATATAGTAGGTAATCACTACATGTTCTCTTAAAATGAGTTGAATAAAATTACTTCTATACACTTTTTTTTTTTTTTTTTTTTTTTTTTTACAGAGCGGATGCATAACTTATTCTTCACAAATTATATTTCTAGATCACAGAATATATATCTGTTGACACTTTATTTGAGGTAAGACTAGAAAACAAGCAAATGGAGGCTAATTTTCTCCAGTCTTTGGTAGTGTTTAGGACAAATGATCATACCAGCGACATCTTGCATTGTGCTTCAGCCTATGGTCCCACTATGCTTCTGGGGAAGCCAGAAGCCTTCAAAATAGCGAAGAGGAATGGAAGGGCACGGTACTTCATGTTTTGGTAGTAATGTATATTATTTAGAACAGAATCTTATTATTATCTTTGACTGGGGTCAAACAGATCTTGGTGGTATGTAAATAAAACCCTTTAGAAGAAAGTACCATCCAGGAGTTTGGGGAGCCACAGAGTATATGTAAATGATCTGCTGTCCATGTTCACACAAGCCTGTTCATATGCAGTTGTACCTTAGTGTTAGAAACCTGATAATCCAGAAAGATGCTAAGATTGTCAGAGGCATCATCCATTCAAATGGATTGTTAACTATGACAAGAGAGCTGAAGCATTAATTTTAGTGTAAAATAAAGGCTTATTCTGAAGGAAAGTTTTATTAGAAGGAAAAGTCAATATATAAATAAGCAAAAACAGAAAACATGACATTTTTTGTTCTGTTTTTTTTATAGGAATGTGAGCAAAACAATGCTGTTTTGAATGTCCAAAAATTTTGACTGGATTTTGGTATTATGCGTTTGAATGTCTAGATTTTTGTCGTCTTCTTTTTAAGATTTTATTTTCTTTTTAGTATGTAGCTATATTACTTTATATTGGTTTTGTGCTTTTGCAACTTCTTCTTAAGATATATTGGGGCTTGTTTAGAGAAACCTCTACTCTAGAGATAAGACATGTCTTAATGAAGTCTCTGTTGAGTGTTCAGTGTGGTATCTCCACAATGGATGATATGAACTTGACCATCTCCCATTCCTGTTGGAGCCCTGGGAATTGTTCCACTCACAGATCCAGAAGTTGTTCTTTACCTGGTCTTGTGGAATTTTATCCTAATGATGCACAGATTAATATTCAGTCAAAGGCTTAGGGAGACCTTATGCAGATTTCTGGACTTGAAATCTCCCTGGTACTCTAACCAGGAAACTTTGGCTGTCCCAGCCACCTTGTACTCAAATCTCTGACTCCTCAGTTTAATGAGAACTCCATAATCTGCTTTTCCCTCCCTGTGCTGGGATCCAGGAAGTTCTTCCAGGCAGAATTCCAGAATGATAGCAAGGCTCATCTCATTTTTTCTCCTTTTCTAAAGGATCATAGTCCTGCACTATCTGTTGTCCATAGTCTGGAAAGAGTTGCTTCATTTTTTTTTTTTTTCTAGTTTTCTACTTGTTAACAGCAAGAAAGCAAGTTTAGTACTAGTTACTAAAACATGTCAGGAAGCAAATTTTCAGGAAAAAAAAAAATCTATGTAGATTCTGCTATTCTAGAATATAAAAGTTATCATATCCAGGCAATAATGTTTTATGCTTGTTTTTCCATGATCCTATTGTTTATACAGAATTTATCAAGAAGATCTAATAGTCATTAAGTCTTATAAAATAACAATTGTAAACTATCTGAGAGATCCTGTTAGTTGTGAAAAGACTTAATTACAGTCTATTTTACTTGCTTCCCATCTTGTCACTATTCCTGTATCCAGATGTATCTTTTACAACAACAACCACAAAAATGATAACATGCTGCCCAACTTGAACGCCCACACTTTTCCCCAGATTTGTTTTTTGATGATTTGGGTTGCTTTCAAGAATGTAATCCATAAAAAAGTATGAAGATTTGCTATCATTGAGGGTTTTCGAAGGAATTGTGAGGCTGTCTGTAAGGACACTTTTCAGTGGGAAGTTCAAGTACTATCAGGCTATGAATAGAGCTCCCCAGCAGGCCAACACAGACTGTAGTGGTTAAGTTCTAATATACTTCCGGGAAGAAATTTAGTCTCTAAAGTGCCTGGGCTGCTATTCTTGTTATGCATTCATTCTTTGCTTCTGATAGCATGGGCCCACGATCCCTGGTCACAAATCTTTGAAACTAAATGTGCTATGAAATTTAGTTCTTCTGATTTTAGAAAGGTAGTACCTTACATATTCCCTGTTTTTCCACAATATCTCCAGCTGGACTGGACAATACAAGAGATCACACTCTGATGTTTCTGTAATGAAATGAATAAATAGTCTCACCAGCTGGGATAAATAAATAAAAACAAAACAAAACAAAAGTTGGCCTTTGGAGATTTTTAATTCGGCAGTCAGTCACAGATAAGGACCAAGGATATGGATTTTCAAGGCTTGTCAGATGCCCCTAGGAAATGCAGAATGCTCAGATATTGATGTCATCATAATATACACATACACATTATTCATAATATACACATACACATTATTCATTACACATTAGATTAAAATGTCTTTCAGAGAAAGTGATCATTTATATTGTGTTTAAAAACAATAGATGAATTTTGGTAGGAAACTTTTGTTTTCTTAATTTGTGAGTTAAAGCTACAGCTTACTAATGAAACACTTAATAGCTAACAGTGAAGGAAATACAGGGGCAATTAACCCATTACCACGAATAATTGGACTGTTCAGGTATTTATGACATCATGTGTTTTTATAACACTATTGTTTACAAAGCATTTTCAGATATTATTTGATTCTTATCAGAATCCTGTGGGGCAAATAAGGTGGATATTAGTATTTGTCTCCATTTGCAAATGAGAGGACTGCAGCTTAGACGATCCACACGCTTTGTCAGAGACCATTCAGGCCCCCCACTTAGGGTATCTGAGGGCAAACTGAGTGCTCATTTCACTATACTTCACTTTCAGTCCAAGCTTTCATTGTAACATATTCCACATGGTCAAGAAGTCATTCATTCCCTCTGCATGGGTTAAAAAGGCCTCGTTTATACATCTACTCACATATTAAAAATAAAATGTATTGGGTGTATACCATGGGCTCTTAAGTGCTCTTCTAAATACTGTAGGGAAGAGTCACAGTCCCGGCTCAGCTAAAATAAAGAATTCTCACGTATGTAGCTTTCAGAAATTGCCTTTTGAAAGGATATAGAGGAACTTGATCCCCAACTAACTGGGAAGACTGACTACATTTTCTAGAATTTTTATAGGGCTTTTTTCTGAGTGGTAATAACTAAGGTCAACTTGTGCCAAAATAACCATTTCGGTATTTAAAGAGAGTTCACGAACATCTATTCTAAGGGCCTCATCTCCAGCTGAGACCTAAGCTATGTGTTATAGGACCTGCCCAAGGCCCTACAGCTAAGGAGAGGCCAAAGAGCCTGTTTACCAGGCCCAAGTTCCCTGTCTCAGGGTTCTGTGTTCTTTCCAGCATTCTTTTCTGTGAAGTTCACAGTATTTTACAGATTGTGTTGTAAAGCACACCCCAGCAGACTCTAATCCAAGGGTGGGTGATGGTCCGGTGAGGCCCAAGAACAGATCCAGAGACAGCAGTAATAATGCCACATAGGTTTCTTGAGGGAACTCACCTACAGGGAGTCCAGGAGCATCTGGACAAAGCATCTGTTGCTGGAATCTACGCGCAACAAACCTTTTTTGTTTTTAGTTTAGTTATTTTTTAAGAGGGAGAGAGTGGAGGGGAGGGACAGAGAGAGAAGGAGAGAGAGAATCCCAAGCATGAACTCATGAACCGTGAAATCATGACCTGAGCTGAAATCAAGAGTCAGACACCTAACTGACTGAGCCCCCCAGGTCCCCTGTAACAAGATTTTAGAGTGAAGCAACTTAGCCTCGCAACTCCCTGCAGCCCTTCTCCTTGCATGGCTGGTGTTCCAAGGGGATCAAGGCCTGCCATCCGGAAATTATTCCTGACAAAGAACATACCCTGGGTTGGCCACCCCCAGAGCCCCTGACCTTGAACAATTTGTTCTTCTGCACATTCCGCTTGATGGGAATATAGAGGGAGGATGGACTCTCTATACTCCCAAGATAGTGATTAACGGGGGTATTTAGGATGTGTTTGTCCAAAGTAGCTGTCAGGCACGTGCCACACAAGCATTATCTTCTCTCAGCGGAGGGGCCTGTACCTTTATAAATGAGGGAAACTGACATGTAGAAGGGAGAAATACAGAATCATACAGCAGGCTTGATCAGCAAGGGACACAAGTGGCCCTTGCAGTGAGCACATGACAGGACAGGACGAAGAGAGTGCCAATCAAATACCTGAGCGCTGGGCCCATGGTGGTCCAGCTCAGTCAGCTGCTTGGTCTCTGTGAAGTCCTCTGGGGACTGGAGTGACAGAGACAGCTGATTGAGGTTGAATTAGGTATTGTGTTTTCCTTGTCCCTAATTCATCTCTAATCAAATCTTGATCAGTTAAGATTCTCCCTGCTCACTCCTAGTTGAAGGCAACCTAGTGAGCCTCATTTTTAGTCCTTGTCCTTAGTCCTGAGATTATTGGCTCTAAAAGCGTCCATGGAATGAGTCGTGTCCTGGAAATAATCCTCAGGGGAACTCAGCAAGGTTGCCAAGGCAGTTAGTTGCAGGTGACCTGTGATTAAGAAAAGTGCCTGAAAATTAATGGGGCCACTGATTTCAGGTCATTCTTGGGATCCTAGAATCATTCAATCGATTAAATAGTTACTAGCCAAGGGCTGGCAGTAGTAAGACCTCTATGTTTACCGGATGGTATGGTAGAGAATTAGGAACCAGTGTCCTAGAATAAAGGCCCTTGCTCATGTCTCCTCCTCCTTTGTGGGTAAGGATCACAGAGGTACCTTAAGCTCATAGAGTGATTTGTTCTATTGCACCCTTGTTAATATTTCTGAGATGAAATAAGTATGTGTTACGTCTAATTGGGATGTGTATGGATGTACCTCTCTGTTCATGTTTATATATGAAAGCTAAACTCCTATAATATAAAACACTTGCCAAGAAATACCATATTTGTATATGCAACATGATGACTCTTAGGTTCATTCTGAGCATATATGTCCAGTTATTTTCTTAACAGCAAAGCATAACTTCCACCCAATCTTCAGCCTACAGAATGAGAATCTTAAGACTTTAGGTATTCTCCTTACCCGGAAAGAATATACACCAAATGATGGGGAAAGAGAAGCAAGGTGTGGGAAGAACTCACTGATTTCTACAGAACCTCAAAAGGCCTTTGTTCAGGGGGCGTGTGGGTGGCTCAGTCGGTTAGGGGGCCGACTTCAGCTCAGGTCATGATCTCACAGTCTGTGAGTTCGAGGCCTGCGTCAGGCTCCGCGCTAACAGCTCAGAGCCTGGAGACTGTTTTGGATTCTGTCTCCCTCTCTCTCTGCCCCACCCCTGCTCATGCTCTGTCTCTCTCTGTCTCAAAAATAAATAAAAACATTAAAAAAAATTTTTTTAAAAAGGTCTTTGTTTAGGCGGAAGCAGGATTCAAGTCGGCACTCCCTATCTTTGAATTAATTGTTTGTCCATCCCTGAAAGGTGCTTTGCACGTTTTCGGTACTACAAGGAAAGATTTCTTCATGCCTCCGGAGCCCGGCACCATGCTTATCCTGCCAATCTTTCTGCACTTATTTCCTCCTCCACTTCATCACCTTCTTGGTACTTGAAACTGCTAAACTCGTTTATTTTTTCCAACCGCCATTCCAGTCTCAGAAATTTCCTCCAACCACCCTCTTCCCATGCACGGAGAAACCTGTGTCTTCTGTTCCACCAAATATTCTTGTAATTTAGCAGGAGGGCTACGGATAGGATGAAGGGAGTTGTTATTTGCATACAAATAGAACTGGGGTTTAGCCTTTGAGACTACTAAACAAGCTTTGAGTACCTTGAAGCGTTTAAAAAAAAGAAAAAAAAAAGAAAAAGAAAAAGAAAAATCAAGGCACATAGGACCTGTTAATCCAGAGTTTCTTAATCCTGGCCCACAGACTCTTCCTCTTCGGTGGTTAATGAATGGGCTTCCAGGAATCTGTGGGGCCCCTGTAATTGGAAACCACAAACCAAGTATAAATGAGTGGGGAACAGTTTCATTTATGTTCAAAGGATTTTGTGATCCCAGAGGATCCTATAGTTAGACCCACAGCATAAAAAAAAAAAAAAAAAAAAAAATCAGCAAACTAGAATGGCTAGAGGTTTGGGGTTTCAATCACTGTCTCCTCCTATCTAGATTTCTGCTTTTCTCATAGAATGAATGCCACTTAACATTGAAAGAGACCATAATGGTCACTTAGTCCAACTTCTGCACACTACCCAGATTTCACTACTGTTCCCTATTCTCTACCGCCACAGATTCAGACACAGTTTTAGCTTAAATGATTTCCTAGACTGAGATCCAGAAATTCAGCGGCAGCAACGTCTACTGTTGGACAGTTTTCAGGGATTCCTTACTTGCGTTCAGCAAAGTCAACCCTTAAGGATTGGAACAATAGAGATACTGCATTTTCTCTCTAATAACTGCGTATGGGTATCCCCTGCTTTCCAAAAGTTTGATTTATACCACTTTGCTATTAGAAAGACCTACCTGTTTACACTGAGAGAAAGCTGGGAAGGATTTTCCCTGTTAGAGATAAAGGCAAAAAGGAAAAGTAGCAGTCATCATTTGTTTTGTAATGAGCCACAATGTAGAGGCAGAGCACATCCTGGGCGGTGAGAGCGGCCCCACTAAGCTCCTTCCCCCAACTACACTCAGCATCTCAGCATCCAGCCGCCATAGTTTTGAACTGTGTCTGTGAACATCTGGGCTTATCTTGATTTATTTTGTGCGTCTGTTAGATGTGTCCTAAGGTATTAGAGAAGCTTAAGAGAGGTGATTTTTGGAGTCTGGGAAACACACATTTTTCCATTTGGTGCACCATTTCCTGGAGGCATGGGATGGAGTGGCCAGCAGCCTGCAGAGCAACAGGCCTAAGTTTTATTGTGACCCTGCATCACATACTTCACCCACGTCTCTCCATCTGTGAGAAAGGCACACCGCACAAAGTGGTAGAAAACACAAAGAGAATGTGAACGACTACCAGAAACAGACGGAAGAGTAGGCTCAGAGTCTGACCTGACCAAACAACCACAGCATTTCAAAAAGGAAAGATCCCTTCTACTCCCTTCTCTCTTCTTCCTCCTGCAGGGGCAATGAACCCACCACCCCCAGTGTCCCTGTCCTCCTCACCCTGGTATGATACCAGCACCTCCCACGGGGAGTCCTTCCGTGATGCCAGTGATGGGCCCTCCTTCTCCTGTGATGATGCCAGGGGGCCCTGCTTCTGGAATGAGGGGCACCTATGGGAGGCCATGTGCCAATGACTCCTGGCATCCCAGTGATGTGACCTCCCGCCGGTCCCGTGATGGTGCCCACTCTGCCGGGAATGACTCAACAAGACACATAAGGAGAGACAGGAACATCTTTAATCCATTTTACTTCACCAGGAGATCATGGTGCTGTGACTCTGTTTTCTAACACCCTGACAGGGAAGTCTTGCTCCCCCTTCCTATCAAAGAGAGAATAGTTTTGGCAAGGAAGTAGTGGGACAGAAAAAAAAAAAAAAAAGCAACTTGTATTTGTATTGTGAAATATGAAAACCACACATTCAACTGTCTTAGTCACAAAATTTTTTTTTCCCATATAAATGAATGTTACTTGCTTCTTCAGTTTACGCCATTTGGGGTTAGGAAAGTTTTTATGGTAATGCTGTATTTCCGGATAGCAGGAGAAACCCATGATTCTATTTTTTTTACTGATAAGATTTAGGCACTTAACTGGAGTTACTATTTTCCCCAAATTCTCTGTCCTGCGGGCTGTCTTTCGCGTCCTTCCAACAGTTTCTTACTTCTCTCCACTGTCACGACCACCGCCCTAGCTCAAGTTACCTTTTTATCTCTGGCCTTCGCCCCAGTGAAAGTGTTGGCTCATGTTGATCTCTCTGCTTCTTCCCCGTTCGTCTCTGTTCCATTCTCCACGTAGCAATATGGTATGTTAATCAAAACGTGAGACTTTCCGCTTTTAAGTCAATCCATAGCTCTCCCTGATTCATAGATTCACACAAGAATCTAAACTCCAACGCCCCCCTGAAGGATCTGGCCCAGAATTACCACCCTCACTTTTTTCCATCACAGCACCTCCAGGGGCCACCTTCCCACATTAATTCTTGTCTTATTTACCAGGTGTCCCACTTTTCACTGCTCTTCGAAACGACTAAATGACGTGGCCTCAGTGAGGCCTCCCATTTGGTCTACAACACCCTCCCCCACACCCATAAGTTATAATGTAAACCTCATATTTATTACCTTCATTTATTTCTCAGCATTTTATGCACATTTTTTTTTTTTCTATTCCTTGTCGTGTTTTTGTTTTTGTTTTTTTGACCTCAGGTGCAGAGGTTTAAATTCAACACTTTTCTCAGACTTCCCGTTGTTTGATTCAGTTAATTCTCAATACCTTCCCTGCCATCTCTCTGCTCCCAGCACCCTTCCCTCACCCTTGTATTTTATGTGACCTTCTTATATTTAAAGTAAGTGTTACTTTTTTTTTTTTAAGTTTTTTTTTTTTTTCAACGTTTATTTATTTTTGGGACAGAGAGAGACAGAGCATGAACGGGAGAGGGGCAGAGAGAGAGAGGGAGACACAGAATCGGAAACAGGCTCCAGGCTCTGAGCCATCAGCCCAGAGCCCGACGCGGGGCTCGAACTCACGGACCGCGAGATCGTGACCTGGCTGAAGTCGGACGCTTAACCGACTGCGCCACCCAGGCGCCCCTAAAGTAAGTGTTACTTAATTAAAGCAATTTGTGACCTTTGTAAAATGTGTGTTAATTAACATAAGGAAATAAGAGTTGTCTTGGTTTATGTCTTAACCTGCTTCAACACCATTTTTTAAAATCTTAACATCTAAAAAAATACATTTGAGGGGTGCCCAGGTGGCTCAGTCGGTTGAGTGTCGGACTTCAGGTCATGATCTTGCGGTTCACGAGTTCGGGCTCTGTGCTGACAGCTCGGAGCCTGGAGCCTGCTTCGTGTCTCCTTCTCTCTCTTTCCCTCCCCCCCCTCACACTCTGTCTCTCTCTGTCACTCTCTCTCTCTCAAAAATAAATAAACATTAAAAAGATGTTTTTTAAATCTACTCAAATTACTATGAGTACGCCTACTTTGTTTCTAATGGTTGAACCATGTTTTCGAGTTTGTTCTCGCCCCATTTGACTTTTGTGGAATCCAGTAATGGAGACTTAGATCGCCTCTAATTCTCCACATCGTAAACAACACCACAACGAACATCCTCATGCAGGTCCCTCTGTGGGCCTCCGTGTCTCTGATATGGTCACCCTGGGTAATGGGGTGTATTTACCTTGAACTTGATCAAGCACCACCATAATTACAGTTCCAGGCCAACCTCCACTCAGTAATGTCTAAGGTTATCTACGCCTGCAAGCTTCTGCCAACATTAACTCTCTATTTTTGCAAATCTGACAGGTACAAAGTGATATCTGATTGTTTGGATGTGTTTTTCTGTCATTTCTAATATGTTCGAGCATCCTTTTATATGCAGGGCCATGATGTTTGAATGGACACTATGTACAGAAGAGTGCCCAAGCTAGAACGTGAGTGGGAGCTGAGATCCAAGCCATGCTCTGCGTGCCCTGGTAGGGAACTAGAGCTGTCCTCAGAAAGGGCTGACATTTGATAATTTTCACCAAAGCGACGTATGGGCTAGCACTAGTCCAGATCCCATACTTATTAGTCACTTAGGTTTCACATTCTGGGAATTCCTTGCTCATATCCTCTCCTCCCATTACGTTGAAGGTCTTGTAATTTCCTGTTAATTTTTAGTCATTACTTGTGTATTATAATCCCTTTTTGGTTTCAGACATTGTACATTTCTTCTACAATTCTGTCAACGGTCGAATTTGTCTATGACGTCCTTCTTTTAACAGAACTTCTGAAGTTTGACACAATCAAAAAACAGTTTTTCTTGTCATGTCTTTAAATTGTAGGATCTTGCTTTAATCCTTCCCCGACTTCAATTCACAAGTGTATTTTCCTGCATTATTTTGTGTTAACTTGATAGTGTTGCATTTCACGTTTAGATATTTAATCTTTGGTGGGATCTGCCTTTGACTGTGATGTAAGGTAATCTGATTTTAATTTTCTCCACATTCGAGGACCCCTTTTCTCTACAACATTTGTTAAGCAGTTCATTTTTTTCTTACTAATTTATAGTGCTGTTTTTATCACATGATTAGTCATCTCTGAACTCGCTAGTCTATTTGTTCATACTCATGTCCATGCTTATGCCAGAACCTCACTGTTTTGCATTTACTTTGTATAAAACCTCACTGTTTTACATTTACTTTGTATATGTCTTTATAAACAAGTCTTCGGTTTTGCTCTATTTGTTCAAAATTGCAGTTTTTCATGAAATTTTCCCAAGAAAATTTTAGAATATGATGTAGGAAGTTCCTCAAAATACCCAGCTGGAATTTTAATTAAGACTTCACTGAATTTAAAGAGTATTTGGGAAGAAAATTAACCTGTTTACATTCCGAAGTCTAAAAGAAGAGATTTTTCTCCATGACAGATTTTTTTTTGTTTTCTTTTAACAGATACCTAATTATTTCTTAAATGAAATACCATGTATTTATTGTTAATGCACAGATATCTTATAGTTTGCTAGCAATTGTGAATGCTATTTTATTTTTTTATTTTAATATTGAGATAATTCGTCATTGAAGAAGAATACTCTTCATTTTGGAATTTTACATTATGTCAATATCATGAAATTATCTTATAGATTGTAATAACTGGCATATTAATTCTATTGGTTATTCTAGGTAGACTACCATATTATTTGCAACAAGAAAAGATTTATTTCACTCCTATAAATTCTTACATTTCTTCTGTTTCTTTTCTTACAGATTTGGTCAGAATTATTGTACTATGTGAAGCAGTGGTTAGTGGTAGTGATGATGTGCATCCTTGTGTCAGATCTATAGATATGTGACTAAGTCTAAAATCTGTTGTAAGTTCGAGTATATATAGCTTTTACTAAGCTCAGGAAGCATTCTATTCCTAGTTCCAAAATTATTTTAAATTATAAGTAAATTTTGCATTTAAAAGCTTTCTCTGCCTTTAATTTTAAAAAAATGTTTTAACTATATGGGAATTAAGATAAAAGAAAAAAATTTTAAATGCTTTTTAACTGTCTTTTGTGTAAACTGCCTTTTGTTTTTTTTTATACCACAATAATAGATTTTCTGGTGCTGAACCATCCATGCATTCCTGACCCAAACTCTACTTTCATGATGCAATTTTTTGAATATACTTTTGAATTTTTATTTCTATGCTTATTTTTATGTCCTCTTTTTATTTCGATCAATTTTAACAGAGGCCTATCTTATTAGTATTTCCAAATAATAGCCTTTTGGTTTTGTTTTCCAATGATCTTTGTCATTTATTTCTGCCCTTATTTTAAATATCTCCTTCTTATCTTCCTTGGGTTTATTCTATTGGTCTTTTTCAAAATTTTGAGTTAAATGTTTAGATTAAGTTGTTTTCCTTTTAAGCTCTTCTTTTTTTCTGATAAATATATTTAAATATACAAATTGTCTACTCAGTACTATTTTAGCAGTGCCTCACAAATTTTGATGCAACATTTTAATTCAGTTCTAAGTATTTTATAATTTTTCTTAAACTAACTCAAGAGATCTTACATTATGTTAGGGTCTGGACATAGAGTAGTTTTCTTTTTTTCTGTCCTTTTAAAGTTCATTTTTAATTTTGTTTTTAAAGTTTATTTCTTTTTGAAAGAGAGACAGATGGAGGGCCAGCAGGGGAGGGGGCAGAGAGAGAGGGAAACACAGAATCTGAAACAGTCTCCAGGCTCCGAGCTGTCAGCACAGAGCCCAACATGGGGCTCGAACTCTGAACGGTGAGATCATGAACTGGGATCAAGATGTGTAACTGACTGAGCCACCTAGGAGCCCCTCACTTTAAAGTTTTCTAATTGCGTTGCATTATGATTCCATGACCAAGCTGCCAATGACCTCATCACCAGCATGTATACACATACACACCCAGAGAAATTTCTGACATAATTGCTCTCCGCAGAGAAATCCGAAAGAAGTTTGGGCTGTACTGTCTAAAGCATCACTATGCTTACAGTAGATGTTCAATAAATACTTACTAATGATTACACACAATATATATGTGTAATTTGAAGGATTAGAAATTAATGTGAGTGTATTTGCATCAGGTATTATTGAGTAATTATATCGATTTCTAAGCTATGGAGGAAAACCAGTATCATTGCTTTAGTTATAACACATAAGGGTCAAATCTATCAAACAAAGTGAATTATTAATTACTAATAGAATTATTATCTAGTTTGGCACCATCTAAATCTTTTACTTTGCCATTCCCCTTTTGTGGTTAACTCTGCAAATGCTTTTCCTTAGCACTTATGAGATGTTGCTTTTTAGTCATCGATACCTGCCTGGTACATAATTTAGTTTAATAATTATTTGTAATTGTTTATTGAATGAATGACAAAGTAGCCAAGAAATAAGAACTAAACTGTTCCACAATAAATCAGCCATTTTATCTTATTTTTTAAAAATTTTAAATGTTTTTACTTATTTTTGAGAGAGAGGGGGTGGGGAGGCGCGACCAGGGCGAGGGGCAGAAAGAGAGGGAGGCACAGAATCCAAAGCAGGCTCCAGGCTCCGACCTGTCAGCCCAGAGCCCGATACAGGGCTTGAACCCATCAACAGTGAGATCATGACCTGAGCTAAAGTCAGACACTTAACAGACTGAGCCACCCAGGTGTCCCAGCAAGAAACCAGCCGTTTTAGCAGATGAGTACCGTGTCCCCTCTATAAAACCCTAAGTCATTTCTGTTTCTCAGTATATCAGTCCTACCTACAGCCCACCTGTATCTCACTACCTGAGGCCTTCCTTTGACCACTGGAGTTCATTTTGCCTACACACGAGGCTGGCCAGAAGTTCCAGGGAATTAATCTTCCCCACCCCAGAAACAACTCCTAGCCAATTATTTTGAAATTTATAAATACAATTTACATATAAATATTCCAGCTTTCTTCTCCCATGGGTAGGCTAACTCTGTGGTGCATGGTGCAAGGGAGGGTATAGCCTGGAAAGTTTTGTGAAGGCAGCACAGATAAAAGTGTCATCTGAGGGGCGCCTGGGTGGCGCAGTCGGTTAAGCGTCCGACTTCAGCCAGGTCACGATCTCGCGGTCCGTGAGTTCGAGCCCCGCGTCGGGCTCTGGGCTGATGGCTCAGAGCCTGGAGCCTGTTTCCGCTTCTGTGTCTCCCTCTCTCTCTGCCCCTCCCCCATTCATGCTCTGTCTCTCTCTGTTCCAAAAATAAATAAACGTTGAAAAAAAAAATTAAAAAAAAAAAAAGTGTCATCTGAGTCTTCAAGAAATAAACCAGATTTCTTACAAATGGTAGTTAAAACCACACTAAATTAGTATGCAGTTTAGACCTAAACTGAACTTTACTATAGGAGAAGTAGTAGAGGAAGGGAGTTTAAATGGGTCAGCTTTGAAGCCAGAACACGTGACTCTATCATTAACTAGCTGTGTGACCATAGACAAATTACTTAATCTCTCTGAGCCTTTTTTTAAAAATGCTTTTATTTATTTTTCAGAGAAAGTGAGCGAGAGCACGAGCAGGGGAGGGGCAGAGAGAGAAGGAGACACAGAATCAGAAGTAGGCTCCAGGCTCAGAGCTGTCAGCACAGAGCCCAATGCGGGGCTCAAACCCACAAACCATGAGATCATGACCTGAGCTGAAGTTGGATGGCTTAACCTACTGAGCCACTCAGGTGCCCCTGAGTTTTGTTTTGTTTTTGTTTTTGTTTTTTTTTAACATTTATTTTTGAGAAAAAGAGACAGAGCATGAGCAGGGGAAGAACAGAGAGAGAGGGAGACACAGAATCCGAAGCAGGTTCCAGGCTCTGAGTTGTCAGCACAGATCCCAATGTGGGGATACAACTCATGAACTGTGAGATCATGATCTGAGCCAATGTTGGATGGTTGACTGACTGAGCCACCCAGGTGCCCCTTTTTTAATTTTTTAAAAGATTTTATTTTAAGGAATCTCTAAGCCCAACACAGGTCTCGAACTCACAACCCTGAGATCAAGAGTTGCATGCATCATTGACTGAGCCAGCCAGGTGCCCCTGAGCCTAGCATAACTTATCTATAAAATGTATTTACTTTTTGAAAGAAATTATGAGGATTCGATGAGTGACTATGTGTAAAGCACTCAGAATGATCTGTGGGATAACTATGTACTCAATAAATTTAAGATTATTATTTCTGTCATGAAAGTAAGGTTTTGTTTTTCTACTCCACTACAATGGTTTAATAAACTTTTTGTTTTAAGGGCTAGAAAAGTACATGGGATAGCAGGCAAATGCCTAGAACCTTCACAATGGCTATAGTTGCCTGGCTTTTCCCTACAAGTGTGTGGTCACAGCTGGGGAGACTTGTTAATACAAATATATTTTCTTTGGACTCATTATAACCTCCTTTGGTAATCTTGGGCACTTCCGTGGCTTCAGTTATCATATATATATATATATATATATATATATATATATATACTTGACCACTCCCAATATGTAATTCTTCCACTCACTGAACTTCAGATTTGTAGAGCTAGCTGCTTAGTAGATATCTCTTGGAATCTCTAACCCAACAGATACAAAACTGAACCCATTATCACACATGCAGACTTTTCCCATTCACAAGTTCAATCTCAGATGTGAAGCAAGGCCTAGGGTTGATTCAGTTGACTAATTGGCTGGGCTGGTCCTTATTTCCCCATAAATCCATTACAAATTAGAAAGGATAGTCTTTACAAAATAAAGAAGAGCCATTCTTCAGTCAAGGATAAATAAAAAGCCATGCTTCCCATCTAGAATATTCAATAAACTGGTTCAAGATATTCCCTACCATCTGCCTAGCCACCAAAGCCAAGAACTTGAAGGCCATCATAGATTTCTTCTCTTCCCTATCTCATTACCCACAGTCGTTTTCTCTTCTTATTTCTTATTTTATTTTTGTTTTGAGAGAGAGAGCACAAGTGAGGGAGATGGGGAGAGGGGGAAAGGGAGCCAGATTAAGAGTCAGAGGCTCAACCCACTTGAGCCACCCAGGTGCCCCTCCCTCCATAGTCTTTTTATAATAAATCATTTTTAATCTATTAACAAATCTTCAAATACATGTTGTTTTTTTCTTTCCCCAATTTATCTTCTCGGCTTCAGGTGTTCATTCAACTGCTTCCAAGCCAGTCTCTTGACCTTTGGCTTTGGTTCAAGTCCCTCCCCCACCTGGTTGCCTGATAACCTAATTGGAACGCAAATCTGATCAAGTTTCTACCCTTGACCGACTGGCTTGAGTGATTCCTCTGGCCTGCAGTATACTTACAGGTCCTAGGTGACCCTGCCCTCACTGCTTCCTTTACAGCCTCTGTTGACCTCACACTTTCGGTTTCAGTAATACTGAACTATTTTATGTATTTTCTCTTTCAGGTCATATTGTCTCATGACCTGGTAAGCTGGGTTGTGCCTATAGTGACCGCCACATAACTCCCACTCATCCTTCAAGAATAATCTCAGCTAGCAACTCTCTAGAAAGTCCTCCTTGACTCATTCAGGCCAGGCTAGGTGACAGCTTCCTGGACTCCCATGGATCCCCAGTACACACGTCACCCAATTATTTATTGCACTGTATTGACAAGACATACTCCCTCCCACCAACTGGCTGGCAAATGTCTCAAAGTCAGGGCTTTTCTGTCTTGTATCTGTAGCACTATACTTGAATCATCCCTAGTCTTTCATGAATGAGGTTGAGGAAAATGTGTCCTGAAGATGTTCAAGCAGAGATGAATCAGAGGTTCTCAACACTGGCTGCATATAGGAAACATCTGGAGAACTTTTAAAAATACAGCTATCAATGACCCACACCAGTCCATTTAAATAGGAAACTCTGGGACGGGGGCCTGGGCATGGAGACATCCAAAACTCATGTGATAATGCGCAGGTTGAGCTGGGAACCAGTGGGTTAGGTGATCAGTGGACAAGGATTTGGAAAGAAATTCTCTAGAGAGAAATGAAAGTGTTTCTGCTCTAGGCACCTTTCATTCATGAATTTCTGTGGGATGATTGCTGGAATTATACAAAGTTCCTCAAAATGTGCCCCGTACATTATAAAGGTTGGTTCATTTTGCTTTGTGTGCAGGTAACTTAGTTGGCCAGTCAGGAACCAAAGTCTGGGTCATTCCAAGGAATTCATGTTCTTGAAGGAGCACTCACCACAAATGCACATGTATTTGTTTAAAATTAAAAAAAAAAAAAAATAGTAGCCATGGGAGGAAAAGGAGGAATGGGTGTTAGTGCTTTATAGATTCATGTCATGATATTAGAGAAAGAAGGTCTCTTAATATGTCCTGATTCTTTTGAGGTGCCTCATTTGTAATCTTGACACTTATTCTTGTCTGTGATGATGATCATGGTCGGGCAGTGGATTTTCTTTCTTTTCTAATATCTGTGTCTACTGTGACAGAGAGGGAGGACTACATGTTGATTTTATAAGTTTTTAAATGACCAGGACTTGGAGTAAGTTCTACACAGAATAAGAAAGGCTAGTTTAAGATATTAGTATTTGTAGGAGGACTAAATGACTCTAGTTAATTTTTCCATGAAGAGTGCTTTCTAAGAAAAGAAGTAAGTTTTGAAGGTTACAACGGAAGGAGCTTTCAAAATGATCGCCTAAGTGTTAGAAAAATACCCTACAGCCTTGCAGTCTCAAAACTAATATTCAAACTCTCAATCTCTTTGCTTAAAAAAGTTTAATAAGCTGTAAAATAAATACACTTCCATTAAATATTAAATAAATTATTTACAACTTGAAAAAATACTTTTTATCTCCATGCATCTTTATGTACAGAAATAAGACTTAGCATAAAAAGTGGCAATTGAAAGTTTAAAACCATCAGAACGAAAACGTTCTGTTTTCTTATGATCCACCGAAAAGAGGAGCCAGCTCATCACTCGTGGTTGTGACTTGGCAGTGACTCCGATCCGATACCCTGTTTCAAAAATACAATAAAATATTAGAGAGAAGCTCTATTTCATTAGGGCTTTAAGAAAACACCCAAAAAAATCAGGAATCAGAATTTCTGTCCATTTAGAATGTGTTGTGAAAAATGCTAAGAGCTTTGCAGAGACAGACTATCACTTGGACTTGAATTCCTCTTTCACACCTGCTTTGGTTATGGGCCCACTTAGGTGGAGGATTACATACACTGAAGCCTGTTTCATCAAATTCTGCTTGATGAAAAACAACAACACTCATGGGAATTAGTTTTCCTAACCAAATCTGTGCAGTGGACATAATTAAAAAGAAAGATGAAGTGGCACAGTATATTTGTGATATACAGTTAATTTGGGATAATTAGTACCAAGGGCATAATAACAGTAGCTACCAGTTAATAGCTGCCACTACGTGCCAGGCCAGCATATTCCTTTTCCAAAAATCATTTCAGACCTCCTTTGAGAGATCTCAGTTGCACTAAAGGACCAAAAAGCTCCCTTTATTCATGTTGGTGGTCTTAGCTTAAGACCAACACAATAATAAATTCTGCTGTGCTAAGTACTGAGTACAGCCTTGGTTGGCATAGATAATCAGCCACTTCATGAGTTACTGAGCTAGCATACTAATTCGGTAATAGGCTCAGAACATAATACTTGTGCTTAACCAACGCGAAACAGTGCTTCTCCATGCATCTGCAGTGTTCACTAGAAAGGGAAATACTGGATTTAGTAGATTTAGGCTTTGGTTTAGGAATATGCACATCTAAATGGCATCTCAAGTGATTCTTAAGCCCATGAAGGTCAAGTATCGATGGTTTAAGGATGTGACATCCTTCCTGAATGTCTGAGGAAACGGAGTTCTTCCTTCTGACCAATTTTAAATGTGTCCTTGATCTCTTTGCCTGCTCTTTCTCTGGAAGTTTGCTTCCTCAGCTGTCCACTTTAGCTATTAATAAAACATTCCTCTCTATAGCTCCTTACCTTTCCTACAACATGCTAAACTCTGCCTCTTTCCAAAAAAAAAAAAAACAAAAAAACAAAAAAACACAACAACTTATAAACAAGAACTATAATATATCTTAACCAAGGTATATTTCAAATTTGTACCCTCTGCCCCCTTCTGACTTCCTTTCTTTAAAAGGATATTCATCCTGTTCCCGCCACTGTCTCATGTTTGTGGTCACAACCATATGCCTTGGCTCTCCACCATATGAGTTCAACCTATCATTCCAACCTTCTCTCCAACACCCATCTGAATTAGGCCATTTTTCACAAGTGGTCTCAGGTGACCTCGTCCATCTCACAGTATGAATCTTCCTCTCCCTTCATAATTGCTTGTCCCAATCTCATCAGTCTTTAGAGGCTCACTTCCAATGCCTACATATAGCGTCCTGTCCTGCTCCCTACACACATCCCATGGCACTTTCTCTCCTTCACTGGAAACTCTTCATATTCCTTTCATATGACATAATTTACTGCCCCTGGCATTCTGGTTCCTTACACTATATTCTATCTACTAAACACTAACTGCGTTGAAAAGAGGATCTGTGTCTACCTCATCTTTACATCTGTTATGATACTAGGACATAGTCTTTTCTCACTATTGAACCTATCTCATGCTCAAAAACTAAGGCTTTCATGTAGCCAATGTTCACAGTGTATCCATAATTGAGGACACTTACTTTCCTCACTTTTCTTGAGATAACAAATGCTGTATTTTTCAAAATTATAGGATATGATTTAAAGTTGTCTTTTAAAACCCAAACCTGAACCATTCATTACCTTCCGTTATGCTATGGCATGTACATTTCCATTTTCTTGACGAAGTTTCTTTCGTTCTTCAGCTTCTCCTTCATATTCCCTGAAGTATCGTTTTCGAAGCCTTCAGAGAACAAGATATTCTATGGTCATCAAAGTTCTATTCATCTCCGTATTGACTGGGGTTTTCGTGAGTACAGGGAGTTCCTTTCTGCGAGTCCTCATGGACCATTACACTGTATTCTACACCAAACCAAAACTTAAACCCAGCTCTAGAATATTTTATAACTGTTCTTTTTAAGGGGATGTTCATGGTGACTTTATATAAACGTATTCCCAGTTAAGTAATCCCAGGGATTTAAGTAGATATGCCCTGAGACACAAACTTTCAAAAGGCATGGAACACATTGTATGTGTTTTGTTTTGTTTTGTTTTGTTTTTTTAATGGCTGACACATGATATCAGGTTAGTTTCAGAGGTATAACATAATGATTCGACAAGTCTATACATTATGCTAGTCTCCCCACAATTGTAGCTACCATCTGTCACCATGCAACACTATTACAATAGGGACTATATTCCCTATACTGTGCCTTTCATTCCCATGACTTATTCATCCCATAGCTGCAAGACTGTATCTCCCACTCCCCTTCACCCATTTTGCCCATGTCCCCACTCCTTCCCCTCTGGCAACCACCAGTTTGCTCTCTGTATTTATGGGTCTATTTCTGCTTTTTGTTTGTTTATTCATTTGTTTGGTTTTTCAGATTCCGCACGTAAGTGAAATGATCTTGTCTTTCTTTGTGAAATCAATTTGTCTTTGTCTGACTTTCACTCAGCATTATACCCCTAAGTCCATTCACGTTGTTTCGAATGGCAAGATCTCATTCTTTTTTCATCAACACTTAGCACAGTTGCCATGTGTTAACTGGAGGAGGAAAAAGATGGTGTAGTTTTACCACGAAAGGACTTTACACTTGTACAAACTAATTGAAATGGTTAGAGTTTTTCCAAACAAGTTGGGTTCTCTTGATTTCTAAATATAATAAATACTTCCTTTTAGTTTTATTTATTGTTACTTTCTGTTAAAATTCAATTGTTTAAAACAGTCTTGGTGCTGTACAAGAAATTCTATTTTTGGTAGGTCTTTAGTCCACCCACTAAATGTTCCTACTAAAATCACAAAAACTTTGACGTGATGTTTGGGAAAAAAATTCAACTACGGAAAAACAGCAAAATGTGGCTTGGGCTAGTGTTTGCTATATGTTCCAAACACAAGAATATAGGAGAAAAGTCACTGCTTGGTTTTAGGAGTGCCAACGTGACAAAAGTCTTTCCACACTTTTCCAAAGGATTATTAAATATTTCAACCTGAACGATCCACGTTTAAATAATTATTTCAAAACATCTTTCCTATCTGGCTATTTTTTCCCTTCTATCCTTCTATGTCAAACAATAATGATTCGTCTGAGAATATTTTTCCTGAACACGTTTGCATATCTGGCTTGAGGTGCTAACAGATCAAAATAATTTCCAGGGTGTGCAAAACAAAATGAAATCACACATCAAACTCTATGTGCATCATAAAACAGTTTTTTTTTATGTGTCTTTTTGTCATTATCTGATCTGCATCTTAAATAATAGTAAACAACGGCAGAAGATAACTCCTTGTTTCCTGAATGGCAGGAGTGGTAGATCATGCACACAGTCCAGTTGTTAAAGTAATTTACCAAGGCCTAAAATTAGAATAATGAGTCTATTGCTTTTCCCAAGCTCTAGTAGCACATGAGTCATTATAGAGCCATTCACGCCCTCCCCCAACTTCCTTAAGTCACTGACTTCTGTTTGACAGACAATGCCATTTTGACATACCCACCAGTGCCTACCAGGAACAGTCTACTTCTAACATTCGTTGGTCATGAAGTGTGATGATGTTATTATGAGCACAGGGCAGATACTGCAGGAGTAGAACAGTAACAGAATTGTCCCTGCTTCCTACGCCCTGCCCCTCCGGAGGAAATTTTTCTTTCTTTCCTTTCTTTCTTCTCTTTCCCTTTCTTCCTTTCTTTCTCCTTCTTTCTTTCCCTCTTTCTTCTTTCATAATTGAGTTCCCATATTACCTTTAACAATTACAAATAGGCGCACGTCCTATGTAAATCAGTACCGTGCTAGGACATTTCTAACTCCAAATTCTGCGTTTTAACAGAAACAGATGTATCTTTTCTGGGCTCCTGGTTTGAAGCTCTTTGTGAGTTTTCGTGCCAAAGCAGGATCTCTGACAACCTACTGTGAACCAGAACCAGGCTTTCATTAGACTCTGGGAAGCTTCCTTAAGCTTAAAGATATTCACAGTGGCTATCAACAGTCTGAGATTAGGAAGTAGCCATGAGTGGAAACAAGACATGAAACACAACCACCTGCTTTTAAGTTCAAAATACTTCTAAGCTTTTTGAAAAATAGCTTTACATATGAAGTTTCAATGGTGGCCGAAGTAATATATATTTTGACCTAATTCTATGATCTTTGTCAGTGAAGTGTAAAGCTATGACCAAGGATCACATGTCACCAATAGAATAATTCATCTAAAATGGGATACAGTACTTTGTGACGGCATACTGAAAATAAACCAACCCGGCATTATTTTATTAGGAATCTTTAAGTTATGCCGTACTTACTGGATTGTGATAACAACAGCAATCGCTGTGAAGCTCACGGCAGACACAAAGGCAGCTATGGCGGCTAAAGCGATTTTTGATAAATCACTGTCAACCATGCTGTGAGTCTTCATGGACTTTTCCCCACACCGTTCACCAAAGTAATCGTGATGACATCTGGAAACAACCCACATCCAAAAATTATAATAATAACTGAAAGCATTCTATTTTAGCATTTAATTGTAACACTCAAAAAAAAAAAAAAAGCCATGCCATCTATTTGTGTTTAAAAATCAGGAGACAGAATGCATTCAAGCCAAAGATCTATTAGTGTAAGAACAAGCTGAGATTAGTTTGGGTGTGATATTCCAAGAAGACACACCTTTTCATTCTTTGTGCTCCTTGTATGACCACCTGATGAGTTCTGTCACTTGTGATACTTGTGATGCAGCTAATACATCCCACTATCATTTAATGTGTCAGTAGCTTTTGAGAGGAGGGAGTATAGAGCATTATGTGAAGAGTACCTTTAGGTCCTCTTTTAAAAAAAAAAAGTTTTGCAAACCTTTTGTATATTTTTGCATGGTTTGTTTCGTATATTATAAAACCGGGGGTCAGCAAACTGTAGCCAGTGGATCAAATCTGGCCATTCGTCGGGTTTTTTTTTTACAGTGTGTAAGCCAAGGATGGTTATTACACCATTTTTAAATGGTTACATTTTAGTTGGAAGCACATACATAACCTCGACCAAAGAAGCCTAAATTATTTGCCAGCCTGGTCCTTTAAGAAAAAGTTTACGGGGGCACCTGGGTGCCTCAGTCGGTTGAGCATCCGACTTCAGCTCAGGACATGATCTCACAGTTCATGGGTTCGAGCCTCACATCGGGCTCTGTGCTGACAGCTCGGAGCCTGGAGCCTGCTTCGGATTCTGTGTCTCCCTCTCTCTCTGCCCCTCCCCCACTCATGCTCTGTCTCTCTCTCTCTCTCTATCTCTGTCAAAAATAAATAAACATTAAAAAAAAAAAAGAAAAGAAAATGTTTGCAGACCCTTGACACTAGAGAAATAAATGGTTTTCTGCATCTAGGAGTTTCAGGCCTAGTGTTATAAATAGATTTCTTTTTAATTTAGGAAAACTTACTTGCATGTTACTGCTCCCAGGTTCTCTATATATTTGCATTCTCCATGAATACAGAAATTTTGAAATTCTGCATCACACGGATTTTTCTTCTTTCTGTTTTTTCTATTTTTTCCATTTTTGCCTCCTTTTTTCTTTCTTTTGGGTTTATCTGAAGTCTTTTCACTTTCTGTCTTGTTTTTCATGGGCTTAACTACCTGTTCAACTGAAAAAAAAAATAGATACGATTTATTGACAGCAGTCTCTCTTCATCTTGCATATCATTTTGGAGACATGGAGAAAGAAGTCCTAGCAGTGAGAGCTCATGGGCATGATAACCCTATTTTTCTCATTATTTAACCCAAATTCATATATAATAACTGGTTAAAGAGAATATCTGAATGGTGTGGCGCTTGAAAATCTGAACCTCCTTGTTATTTTATAAGCTTAGAAACATATTTTGAATTTATTTGTACCAGTATTATTACTATTGTTAATAGTATGTACCTGTCTAAAAAAAATGAGGAAATATCTTGCACATTTCTTGAATTTCTTATACATACCAAGTTCTTGTTAAGGAGCATTAATTTGATTAAACTCAGATCACGGTTGAGTGTATTGTTATCCAGATGCTATAGATGAGGAAACTGAAGTTGAATGAAAACAAGTTATATGCCCTGGGACATGCAGCTAGAGAATGACAATGCTGGGGTATCAAAACCTGTCATTCCCCCCTGTCCTATGTTTTCTCTTGGATAGGTCAAGGTTACGGACTAAACTGGTGCTTTAGTGTATCTATTGATTTTATATATGCATCTCGGTCTTGTGCTCATTATCATAGTTGGGAATTACTGTGTATCACTTGAAGATGGAAAAAACGGAGAATTATATATTAGAATTAATCAATTTTCTCCAACTCCCAGATTACGACAGATTATAATTATTCATTCCATGGGGCTCATTTCTGTGGTCAATCTATTTGAAAAATAGGAATCTAGAAATATTTGTACCTGATGCTTCTGAGAGTCAGTCATCTTAACTCTTTTGATCTACAGAAACATTCGTTCAGTGTTATTGCTATACAGGGCATAGTTTTCCCACATACTAAATATGGGAGGGAGGAGTGTTCATGTTGGAGCTGTGTGTTTTGTTATACTAGTACCTGAATAGGCTTATCTAAGCAAGTATTTAGCAAACAGAGCCCAGTGAAAAGAGGAAGATACCATAATGTCATAATACCATTAGTCATAATGGTCCTGCATAATGTCCCATTAAATAGAAAACATTAGAAATATAGGGAAGGGTATCAGAGATAGAACCCTGTGATCAAGGAAGCGACAAATAAATATGAGGATTTTAGCAGGTTATTATGACATTAATAATAGTCAAATTAGGAGCAATGCTTAACCGGTTATGCAATTTTTATATTGAAAATTTGGTGATAAATAAGCAACACAAATTAGAATAAGTCCTCTAAAAGAAAACACTTTAAATGAGTATTACTGCATGTTATCAGATACATTGCAAATTGTAGACAGAGACAAATCGTCACCACGCTGAAGTGCTGCAACAGACAGCAACCCCAGGGGTTCAGCAGCCTTTCAAAGGAGCTCACCCATCAGTTTCCCTGTATTTCACAAGGCACTAGTCAGTTTCACTGCTAACAGTTTATTTGGCCTTTTGAAACTTAACGACTTGAAACATCTTTAAGAGAACAGTTTCTCCTCTTATCCTTCCAAAAAGAAATATAAATGAACCTCTTCCCCACCTCACATAAAAGCACAAGTTATTGAACAAGCAGTAAAGTCGAGCGTTCCCTAAAGCTTTTTCCACTTGTTGCTTAACCCAGTCACTCTCCCTGTGGTATATCACCTGCTGTCCCTTCACCAGGTCTGCAAGGCAGACAGAGGGGCAGAAGTCAGGGAAACTAAGGTCAGGAGAGACGGGGCATTATGTTCTGCCTCCATATTGGATGTCTCTAGGATATTTAGATTTAGTGATGACCTCATCTGTCCTGAAACTCCAAAGTAATATGAGGGTAATGAACAATACTTAACCTCGTACTTTGGTACTCTCATTTTAAGCAGATGCTCTTTTTTAAAGATCAGATAACAGCAAAAGGGAACAAAACTATGGGTCACTATTATTTAACTAACACATGGAATCCGGGGCTAAATCATGATTTTTGGCAATTTGAAATCCATGCATAGTTGTTCTTTAGTATTTCCAGAAGGTTATATTATTATTCTTGTCATGTTTTAGAAACACTTGTTTTTCAACACCTGGGGTACTTAAAAGCTAAAGTCCAACCCCACTAAAGTCCTTCCCCACTACTTTGTTCTGTTCCCTTATTTGTGTTAAAATGCAGGTGTTTAGGGAATTTTTGTACGGGGAGTAGACACAGAAGCTGACGACTGGTTGATGTCTATGTCTGTCTCTCAGCATGGAGGCTTTGTGGCCCAATGGGAAAGAGCATCGGATCACCATCAAACACTGGAGTTCTCATCCTGGCTCAACTGCTTGCTGGCCGTGGAAGCTTGGGCAAAACCACCTTCTCCAGTTATCATCTTTGTAAAATGCTAACAATTCCTACTTGTAAAGTAGACTTAATAGACATTGACCATTTTTAGAGCTCCAGACATATCAGATGTACCCACACACAGCTCCTTCCATCTCAGGTGGTAGCTCCCCCAAGGCATATGCAGCACATGTACACGCCAAGAAAACCACTCCGAGAGCCAGGGAATGGCTCTTCGTTTGAAGCAGCTTTGCCCATACAAACACACATCTTCTAGGCTATGTTTTCGCCTTATCCTCCACTCACCTCGGACTGAATCATCTACAATATAGCCAGATACTTGTGGTTCGTTATCATACTCTTCTGCATAATCATAGTCGATCCCCGAGGACAGTTCCCTACTAGAAGGCGTTTCACTCACAGGGGAAATCTCCCTTCCTGAGGACCCATTTCTTGGGGTAACCTCAAATCCATCGGCACTGTGGTCCCCAGAAAATGGTTCCCCTTTCCCAGAGGAGGTGTCGTTGGCAGCTGATCCAGCAGCATAATGGGCTGTGGGAGAAAGAACAACGGGCGAAAAGAAAAGGTAGAGCAGAGTGAGTGCCTTTCTCACCAGTCAGCTGGGTTCAGGAGAAATGTTTATCTTCTGATATCAAAGCTGTTATTGCACATGTGCTATTGTTTGGGATTGAGTCACTTATGAAAGCATCTTCACATTCTGCCAACAAGCAAACTCAGCTGCTCCAATTTACAGAGCTGCTTTCATCGAGGTTTTCTTTTCCACAGACGGTCTCCATCACCTTCCACACCAAATAATGCTGCCAAATAGGCAAGTTCGTCTAATTACTGAACAGGTAATGTCTGTAGAGTCCCATCACCTCACACGCCAAATGCGTTTGTGTTTGCTAGAATGACCCACTTGAACGGATGGGTTCTAGATATAAATATCAGACTCTCTTAACACGTGTTCATATTTTTAAAAAGGTGACATACATAACTGTAAAACAACATAAATGCTATTTGATAGTAAGGACTCTTCCTGTCATCGTTTCATTATTCTTGTTCCTACCTAGGGAAGAACCTGGGGGGGGGGGGGGCAGGTGAGATTTGGGGGCCTAAAGTTTCAGGCCCCTGGTTTATCTAAAGGAGCAACAGGGTGGTGCTTTTACTTCTCCCTGGGAGGGCCTCTAGGAAGGTAAAGGTACAATCACTAGACAGAGGAGATGGAGATTTTAGGCAGGAGTCAGCGCTCCGCGTCCAGGACTTAACTACTCTAAGATCTGCGGAAATCGCTTCACCTTTCTGGACTCGGTTTCTTTTTCTGTAAAAGGCAGAATTTGGAGCACAGGATCTCTGAGGTCTCCTCCAGCTGGACTAAAGTAAAAAATTCGGGAACTCTCCGGCACCCTCTTCCTGACCTGGGACGTCAGAGGCACCTGCCCGCGTTTCTCCTCCTCCCCGGCAGTAACCTTGGAGAGGGCGCTGCCGTGGACGCCTCCCGCCGTGGGAGAAGCGCAGGCCGGCAGTTCGGAGCCGGGATGCCCTCACCTGAGCCCAGGATCAGGAGCGACAGCACCACGGGCGCCGGCGACAGCAGCGGGGCTCTCATTGGTCCCTCGGCGCGGCGGCGGCGTCGCGGTCTCTGGGGCAACTCGGCCGGGAGTCGCGGCTGGAACAGGAGGTGGTGGAAGAGAGAGCGGACAGGAGGGAGTGTGCGGCCGTGCTCGCCGCCCGGCCGGGCTCGGGCGCTGGACGAGCGCCTACAGCTCGCCTCGGGATCCCTCGGTTCCGACTCGGGCGCGGGCAAAAGGTGTGCGAACATTCCGGAGGCGCGGCGCGCACCTGCGGCTTTATAGGCCGGGCGGGGACCCGGGCCAGGCCCGTGACGTCACGGCCTCCGCTGTGGGTGGAGGAGGGCGGCTGCGCCACAAGAGGTTACTACCCCAAAACCACACGCGGATGGCAGGCGCCCCACCTCCCCGGAGCGTGGAGAGCCACCGGGAGGAAATGGAAATTAAACCCTAGCTGCGAGCTGAGAACACGCCCGCTCCACATTCGACGGTGGGAGTAGAGTTGGAGAGCTGGTAGCTGACAGTCAAAAGTCCCACTTTCTCAAACCACCTGAAGAACCTCCGTGTAGACTTTGGTTGGTCTTAATACTACAAGTGACAGGGATTGATTAGAAGAGTTCCCTGTTACGATGTAGAAGTACTTTAAGACCAAGAGTGACTTAGCAAGGAGAGGCTGATGTCCTTTAACAGGGATTATGAAGTTCGTGAAACGGCTAGAGAGAGCGCCCCCTAATGAGGAGCGGCTTTATTTATGATGGGCCCTTATCCGGACCGCGAGCCCTTTCTTCCCCACTGCTGGAAAGCGGCCAGAATTTCAAATCGTCTCCCCTCCCATTTGTCTGTGTCCCAAGGTCCTTATCAAAATGAGGATTTATTGACCATCTATCATTGCCAAACTATAACCGCTTAAAAGATGACCTGCACCGTCTCAGTCAGTAACCTTGCTGGTTAAGAATCATTTTCCCCTGTTTTACAAGGAGGACTTGACACCCCTGGTTATGGCAGAAACCAGATGGATTTAAGGTCCTCTGACTCTAAAATCTCTCTCCACTCTGATAAAGGAATTTGGAGTAAACCGATCTTTGGAAAGAGAGCTTCTGGGAAGAACAATACTTGGTCCTAAGGAATAACCCCTGCTGGGAGGGTATTGACGTTTAAATGAAGGGGGTGCCCAAGTCTGTGCACCACAAATCCCAGGATAAAACCACCGGCTTTGAGGAAGCCCAGTTAGAGTCTGGTAGGGCAGTTAATCCCAACAAGAAGGAAAAATGAAGAGGATGGGAGCTGCTCAATTCGAGTAACTTTGATGGAGACACAGCTCCAGAACTGGATTTTCCTTGACTTGAAAAAAAAAAAGAAAGCATCATTCTCCCTCTCTCTAACTGGTTCCTTGTCTTAAAGATACGTATCTCTTCCAGTGCAACAGCCCTTTTTGGAGTGTGGATCACAGTACATCTATCCTAATTCTGGGAAACTTTTGTAAAGCTACTTACTTTTTAATGGCATATGGAGGTCGTGGGCTAAATAATACCATACATTTAGCAGGATGAAATAAACAGTCGTGACTCATGCCTTCCCTTCAAGTCAACATTTGCTGAGAGTATATTTGTTGTCATCTGCTTGTTTTATTTTTTTATGTGGGGGGGGGGGGGGCGGGGTGGAGGCAGTAAAGAGAGCGATTCACTGATCACCGTTCCCTGCTCTCCAGAAGCTCAGTGTAGTGCGGGCCGGAAAAGTAATTCTGTTATGTCAGATGATAAGAAGGATTTGGACTGCCATGGAAAACAAGGATGCAGTTTAGTTTTGCTCCCCCGCTTAATGTCCTTACCAGCAGAAAGCTTAAATGGAAAGAACACCTCTGACACAGTATGCCCCAAAATGGAAAAAAAGACCAGGAAGACGGCACTGCCCATCCCAGGGTGAAGCAGGGACTTGCACCGTCATCTTTGTGGCTGGAGGAGAAGATTCTGATTCAGACAGATTCACAGCCTTGCCCGCAGATTTCAAAAGATGGCAGGGATTTTGTTCAGACTATGGCGCTGGTCTCCTCTCAGGCTTCGCTTTTGTTCTGGTCCCATTGTTCCCTTTACCTTACTCTTTCTTCTCAAGTGAGAGGAAGGCAAGTTGTGTGCTTGCGTCATCAGAAATGGTTCACTTTGAAGGGAAGTGAGTTCTTTACACCGGAAATTGCTTAGTCTTTTTACAACTGGAAATGTGGAGGGTGACGATTTCCGTTGGTATGGGATGGAACATAGAATTATAGGGGCAGATTGCTAGTGCTTAGTATGAGCTGTAAATTCACACCAGTTGGGTAATCATGTACAAATTCCACCACAAACTAAACCACCTAATATTTGAAAGACTCGGGTTCCTCATCTGAAAATAGAAATAAAGCTACCGATCTGCTGTTAAGCAGATCAAATGAGATAAGATAACCTATGCAAGCAACACAAAACCTGGCAAATGCCGAGTGCTCAATACATGGCAACTATTATTATTAGCCTTGGCATTATGATAGGTACATTCTATTAATCACATTGAAGAACCAAGTGACTCTTATAAATGGAGCTACTCACAGAGGAAGTGAAATAATCTTCAGTATTTTCAAGCCCATGAACTTTGTACCTACTTCCCATTAACTCTAACCATTTTGAACATTTTATGGTTCATCATCGGGTACCATGGGGCGTCATAATGGTTGCATCACAGTGTAGCACCCCTGATGACTCACAGCATTCTGGAATTTGCACATGAGAGGGAAACCTTCCCCATGTCATGTTGGATACTCTACATTCTGCATGCTAAGCAGAGACAGGGAGGAACAACTTCAAGAAATTCAAGTAGAATTCAAGTAGCTACTCTTCTTTATCTTGAACAATTGATGGTTCCCACACCTACTAGGAGGCTAAAGGCAGCTCTGTGGGCCAGTGCTCCCAGCCAGCCACTCACTTTGAAGTCTAGTATCCGGATCCTGATAATATTTTAAATGTATAATAGAAACAAACTCACTTTGACTCTGCTAAAAGGTGTGCCATAGAACCCAAGAATAATCATGTGTTTGTTCATATAATTGATCTTGAGTTTTTATAGAGAGGGCCAGGTCTGAGTCAACCCATGAAACCCTCAACTAAAATTAAGAAATTCTCTCATGTATAAGTAACATTCCCTATATTATTAACAAATGCATTGGCTCCATTTAGATGTCTGTAATTTTCTACTCTTCACCTGCGAATTTATCCATGCTAAAGAATATATAATTTCTAGTTTCTTCAAAAACAGGCCTTCCATGAATTTGATTTGTTGGGTACCTTGACATACTAGTAAAATAAAAGTACTTGGCCCTTTAAAACCTTAACATGATGGCTTTTGCAGAGCAGTAACTAGCAGATGGGACGGAAGGCAGCAGACTGTTTGATACAGTAGGAACTAGGCAAATGTAACATACAATTAACTGCATTTAAACACACAAGAAACAAATGCTCTAGGTAGTTCATTTACTCATCAAATACATTTTGAGAACTAGGTCCTCTTCTAGGCACCGGGGATAAAACTTTGAATAAGTCATAATGTCTTCATTTTTAGGGACCTTGCATTCTATTAAGGGGAAACATATAATAAGCAAGGGAACCATACATAAAATAATTTTAGGCCATGATGCGCTTAGAAAGGAAATAAAATATGTGATCTGGAGGGCTTGGGATGGTGGAAGAAGATGATAAAAGGAAATTCAAGATAGCCCCTACAGTAAAGTAGTTCACAGTTTCTCTCTCCAGGAAACGGGGCAGGATAAAATGGAGAGGAGTATTCTTTGGAATAATAACAGCTGTGGAAAGCAGAGATAGGCAAGGATAGGAACGAGAGATAGAAATAAGCATAGACAAGAAGAATGAGGGATGCTGAACGATGGATGCCTTGAATGGAGGAGCCTCAAAAGTATGGAGGATTTGGAAACATTGCACAAGAATTCATTCCAGGGGCGCCTGGGTGGCTCAGTTGGTTGACTGTCTGACTGTTCAAGTCCCACATCGGGCTCTGTGCTGACAGCTCGGAGCCTGCTTCGGATTCTGTGTCTCCCTCTCTCTCTGCTCCTCCTCTGCCTGCACTCTGTCTCTTAATTATAAATAAATGTTAAAAAAAAAAAAATTAAAAAAAAAAAAAAGAATTCACTCCACTAGTCACTTCTCAAACACCCCTCTTAGCCCTGCTGACCAGAGCTCTCCAGCTCTTAACCAAAAGTCAGATAAACAGAATAACCTGAGAACCTTTTCTAAATGTACACTCCATTCTCCCATCTCGATTCCGTAGGTTTGGTGTGGGGTGCAGGCCCACGTGGTATTTTTTTAAAGAACCTCCAAGAAAATTCTGATGTGCCCTTGGGACTAAGAACTACTCCACTAGGGGATACATAAGTGAAAAATAGTCGAGGTACACTCAGAGAGAGTGTGAACTAGCAGGATGGCACATTCATGTACGTGGAAATTTTGCCGGAAATGTAAAGGAGGGAGAAATGAATTTCAACAGGAAGCATGTAAGTGTAATGAAGACATTTATCTCTGAGGAACTCATGTTACAAACTGACTCACATGCAATTCCTTTAAACACGACACTACGCTAGTGGAATAAAAATGCATCTGAATATATGAAAAAGAAAAAAATCCACTTTGCATGTAGTTTTCAGAAACCAGTTTGTCACATCGGTGGAATCATATCTATGCCAAATTATTGTGGAATCTCACTACCTCCGGTCTGAGTGTAGTAAGGTCGGAAAACAGAATGTCTGTAAGTATCATACACCGAATTAGGAAACATGTCAAACTTGAGTATTCTATTAATGCTTTATGACTTTAGGATTTCAGATTAATATTTGGCATTTTGTTACTTCAGAAATTAATATATCAAAGTCAGATGGCTGAACTAGTCAGAGTCCTATGAAAGATTTTTATGGACTACAATTAGTCTTTAAATAATCATATTCTTGATTTTATTAGTTATTTCAGAAAACGTTTTGTACGTACTTAACCTTTCTTTAGTGCATGTCTACGTTTTAAAATTTTCTTGTATTTTCTTTTGCAATTTACCAGGTACCACACATTCAAAATTATGCGATGACCACTTTTTCATAGTTTCTGAATGCTCCTATTTGCCCCATCATTACTTAAAAATTGACAATAATAGGGGCACCTGGGTGGCTCAGTCAATTAAACGTCCGACTTGGGCTCAGGTCAGGATCTCATGGTTCGTGAGTTCGAGCCCCGCGTCGGGCTCTGTGTTGACAGCTCAGAGCCTGGAGCCTGCTTCGGATTCTGTGTCTCCTTCTCTCTCTGCCCCTACCCCCTCACTCTCTGTCTCTGCCTCTGTTTCTCTCTCTCTCAAAAAATAAATACACATTAAAATTTTTTTTAATTGACTATATTTGCATACCTCTAAAAGTTATGTAATCCTATTATCACCGACCCATAGTTGAAGTATTCTTGTTATGAATTTAGATAGTCTCTTTAAATGTCTTTTTCAACTTTTAGCAGGGTTAGGCTATCTTATGTATAGATTTTGTTGTATTTCCCCATAAACACAATAAGCTTCTGTTTCAAGTTCAATGAGAATAGGCGGTTTTAAATTTCGTAAGTGAATAAATGACTAATTTGTTGAATAAACCACTCCTGTACAGTCTGTCCTATGCAGGGATAGGGTAGGCCACAAAGAAACAGGCCTTTGGATGCCATGCTTCTGGAACTTTCTGAATGTGTGTATTAAAATTTTATGACCATAACTAAAAAAAATTGTAAGTTCATTTGGAAGAATCCAGACAAAAGTAGACCTCATAGGAAAAGAGGGATTCAAAATAAAGTTATAAATCTTGTAAATATCAAGTGTGTCCCTTAGTATTCTTCCTGGAATCACTATTTTTGTCTTAAACCTGGATTTATGTACTCCCAAATTATTTGGTCAGGTATGCAGAAGATGTGATTTTGCTCCTAGCTTTCTTTCCTTCCATAGGAATTCCAAAAGTCATTAGTTTTGTAACTTCTCAAGATAACAAATATTCCAAGAACATAGTTTTAATATCAAATTGCTAGGTAATTCCGGGATTCTCAAGCACTACCTTGTATGACTATAAGGAAACACTTGGCCTTTTGAAATAATTTCTTTTAATGTTTATTTATTTTTGAGAGAGAGACAGAGAGACAAAGAGCAAGTGGGGCAGAGAGAGAGGGAGACACAGAATCCAAAGCAGGCTCCAGGCTCCTAGCCGTCAGCACAGGGCCCAACGCGGGGCTTGAACTCACAGACCATGAGATCATGACCTGGGATAAAGTCAGATGCTCAACTGACTGAGCCACCCAGGCACCCTAGAAATACTTGGCTTTTCAACAGTACAACTGGCCTGAACTAATCATGACATAATGATGAGGGAGTACTACTTACATGATAGAAAAAAATTTTAAAGGATTTTTTTAAAGAAATATAAATTTGGTCATTTAGTCTTATCTCAAAGATGGTATTTACTAAAATTCTTACATTTATTTAAATAGAAAAAAATAGAAACTTTGAAGGTATGTCTTGCCTAAAATTATGTCTTTGGAAAAAGTCATGTAGCTTGCCCTTTTAAAAGTTATTGTAACCATCAGGTAGCTTAAGGATATAAGAACATAAGGATATAAGAACATAAATTCTATGTTAAATATTGTGTTTCCACATTTGCTCAATTTGGAGATTTGAGGTTATGTCTCTACTAATTTATGAAATGTGCTTCGTTTTTATTTTCCTTACCAATATTTCAATCTGCACAAAATGATTACTTTCAATGATATTTTCTTGGAAAAACCTAAACGTGTAACTTTTGAAGTGTAACACACACACACACACACACACACACACACACACACACGAGGAAAGAGAACAGGATAAGAGAACAGTATAAGAGCAAGTCTGCGTTTTTAAAGAATCCATTATTTTTAAGAATAAAAGAAGGAAAGAGAGGAAAGCTTTATAGACAAACGTCATTAACATTTTAAGAAGTATGTGAGGGGAGCCTGGTGGCTCAGTTGGGTAGGCGCCCGACTTTCGCTCAGGTCATGATCTCACGGTTCTTGGATTTGAACCCCATGTCAGGTTCTGTGCTGACAGCTCGGAGCCTGGAGCCTGCTTCCAATTCTGTGTCTCCCTCTCTCTCTGCCCCTCCCCCACTTGCTCTCTGCCTTTCTGTCTGTCTGTCTCTCTCAAAAATAATAAACGTTAAAAATAAATAGATAAATAATACCTGTTATGTAAAACATTAGCAAAACAGTGTGTACAGTGTGAAACTCATGTAATGCATTTACAAATATTTATGTATATATTATATATAAATGTGTATATACAGATATACATGCACAGAAACATTCTGAGAGAATATATGAAGTGTTAAGAATGTTTATCTTTGGTCAAAAAAATAATTGCTTTCCTGGAGTTCTAATAAGTGTACAAAGATCAGGTATTTCTTCTATTTTTAAAAAATATTTTAATCTTTTTTATTTTATTTTTGAGGGAGAAAGAGAGAGACAGAGCATGAGCAGGGGAGCGGCAGAGAAAGAGGGAGACACAGAATCCGAAGCAGGCTCCAAGCTGTCAGCACAGAGCCCGACACAGGGCTCGAACTCACAACCATGAGATCATGACCTGAGCTGAAGTCAGCGCTCAACCGACTGAGCCATCCAGGAGCCCCTCTTCTATTTTTTTTAAAGTAAAAACCCCAATCTAGGCATGACCATTTCCCAAGGAAGTTGATTTGACATGATTTCTATACTCAGTTACATCAGTTTTTCCAAAGAGGATGTCAAATTTGAAAGAAAATGTTCACTTGAATGTCTGCTTTCCCGCAATCTCCCTACCCTAGTAAATTGCTCCCGACTATGCTTCCTTTGCCCGGTGGGGTAGGGAGAAGGTAGAGTGAGGTGCTTAAGGCTTTAGCATCTCAGGCTGAGACTACTGGATTTTAGTACAGTTCTTCCCCTTACCAACCAGGGTAAATCAAACACTTTATGGCTTTAATGTCTCATCTCAAAAAAAGGGAGATAGATGATAATAACAGTGACTAAATCATAGGGTTCTTGTGAGGTTTAAATGTGATGATTCATGTAAAACACTTGGAACAGCATCTGACCTTTCATGATGACCCCAAATATCTTATGTATTATTATTATTGTTATTGTTAATAATATTGATACCAATGAAGAAAGTACTAGGGGTTGCAATGAAAAATTTTTCAATGCATATTTGTGGACACAGATAAATTACTATGTTGATTTAATTTAGCTAAATATTTATTGACATACTGATTTCATAACTTGAGGACTTCTGCTTACTGTGGCAGATAGGTCTGTAAGAATTCAAAAACCTTATTTTACTTTTTTGAAAAGTTTACTTATTTTTGAGAGACAGCATGAGTGGGGAGCCACAGAGAGAGAGTGAAAGAGAGAATCCCAAGAGATTCCCATGCTGTCAGCGTGGGGCCCAGGATAGGGCTTAAACTCAGGAACTGTGAAATCATGACCTGAACCAAAATCAAGTGGGTTGCTTAACCAACTCGGGTGCGTGGGAGCCAACCAAGCATCCCTGAATTCAAAAATTTTAGAACGATGAGGGCAACGAGTGAACTCTGTTATTTTAAGGTCTTGTTGCAAATAGCCTACATTGCTGATTCCAGGAATATGACATTTCCAGAGCATTTCTTGTTCTAAACATCAAAAATCTTTGTGGAATGATTCTTTCCTTGCTTTCTTTTCCTTTCCTTTTTTTTTTTTTTTTTTAGCTGTTTGATAATTCCTACCCTGTAATGTCATCAAACCATAATTTCCTAAAGAATCAGGCCATTTATGCTTGTAAATACATTGCTTGTAAGTGAAATTTCTTTTTTCACCATTAACTAACCCAATTGACACCGAAGTAACAGAAAGAGTTATTTTTTCAATCCAAATTACTATGTCAATAATTTTTTCATAAACCCTACTTGATCAATACCCATTCTCATCTTTTCCCTTTGTAAAACCCTGGTATTGTTCAGACTGGCAATGTGCCCAGCTAACACATAACATTTCCCACGTTTTCGTGAAGATAATACTGGCCACAAGACTAAGTTCTGCCGGTGAGGTCTGGTGAGCTCTAAGCAGGAGTGATGTGTAGATTTTCTTGGAAGGCTTCTTAAAGGGATCTGATGAAGGTGGGAACCACTCCTATCATCCCTCTGTCTTTACTCCTTTCCAGTTGCCTGGACTATGGACACTTGGCTGCATCTCCAGGAGTCATACTGGTGGACCATGAACTGACCCTGAATCTGGAAGGCACGTGCTAGAATGGTGGAAGAGAAAGAAAGAGCGAGCCCAAATCCCTGATTTGGAGCTACCACATCAGCCCTGTACTCTTTACCTTCAGACTTCTTTTATATAAGAGAGAACACTTCTTTTATAAGCCACTTATTTTAGGTTTACTGATATATGCAGCTGAGCCCAATATTAAATGATTTCTTAATCAATAAACTTTTGTATTTATTATGATACTCCCTTTCGTGTCACGGTCCTCCAGCCAAAGACCACCAGGGACACGACTGAACAAGTTACAGTGAGGAAGAATGTGCAGCTTGGGGAACTGTGAATTTTTCAGTAAGAGATATTGTAGAGTAAGTGTTAGAACATACAGGATTGGGTTTGGGTTAGGTAATTTGGAGGAGGGTTGAAGGAATGACATTTTGCTCTGGAATGGCTACTGTCAGGAAGTGAGCATAATTTCATGATTGGGTATCTTAATAGATCTTACAGAAGTAGAGAGGCTAAAGCTGTAATTGTTAAAGAACCAGCCATCACCCATAGAAATCAAGAGAGGAGGGTGTTCGGTGAGTGCTGTGGCTTGGACAGTGTTTATGTTTTGTTTGTGCTCAGACATAATTATGGAAGGTCTTGCTTTTACCATAATCCATCATGGCCACAGAGTGGCCTTGTTTGATGTTGATGTGCTGTGAAATTGTTTACGTTCAACAGGAGACCATCAAGGCCACGGTGATAGTCCTAGACCAGCTCCTGGATGTCAAGGGATGCTTTTTTCTTTCTCACCTGTAACTGGGCTTGGTGCAGGTTAGGGGCTCCATTAGGGTCAGTAAAATGAAATGAATGAAAATGCTTAGTAAGCAAATCAAGAAAATCTGGTTTCACAGTTGCCAAGGTAACATTTGAATGAACTTACCATCATTTTTAAATGATTTTTTTTTTCACATAAGAAAACTCTGTAGTCATTAATTTGGGTACCAAAGTTAAGTGAAACAAGATGCTTGAAAAATCTACCTAGAATGAGAGCTAACTACATCCAACATGGATAGTTTGCAAGAATAGGAGAATATTCTCTTTATCTGTTCATCACCATTCATTCCTAGAACAATGTTATATATGTTGGATGTTCTCAGTAAATAACATTATTTATTACTGTATACAGTACCTGAGATAAGAACAGAAATCCATGAAGTGCTTCCTACACTTAAAAAAAAACCCTCATAATTTATTATTAATTCTGAAACTATTAATTTGGGTTTGCCTTTCTTTTATAGTAAGAGGTGACTCTGACTGGAAAGAGTACCTTTAAGTTGTAAATATTATCAAATAATTTAGATAACATTTATTGAGAGTTTGTGCTGTAAGCACTTCATAGATTTTACTTCAGCTGACCTTCATAAAACCCTTTAAATAAACGTTATCGTCTCCATGTAACAGATGAGGAAATCAAGGGTTCACATAACTTGCTGGAGGTCACGTGTTTACTTCATAGAGGTGGAATCCAACGTAGGTCTTTTTGACCCAAAGCCCATTCATTTAATCACTATTACATATAATGTCTAGCATAGCATTAGGCATATAGTAGGTGCTTTTCAGACATTTTTAAAATGGAAACTGCTTGATAAACTCAAATGCTGATGATACCATAGTGTAAAAGAACCCAGAAATACATTGACCTCTGAGTTTATAATAACTAATAGAACAGATATGTGATGTGAATAGAGTAGTTGTGAAATGAGTGTATATGCAAAATAAGTCTAAAAGATTAAAATGGCTCATAGACCTGCAAGACACTGATTGTTTTAATAAAATCAAAGGACAAAAGTGCCAATCAAAAGGGAGATTTAAAGTTGGCTCTGTGCATCCAAACACATTTCCAGGAGTGATCTTCTTGGGCTCAAGGAACCCCTCTCTTATTCTGGTAGCTGATACACCATTATTGAAAGAGTATATATATCCAACTCACTCATTTTATCTCACCTTGATGCTTTTGCAACTCCTGATTAGAATTTGTCCTCTTTTCTCGTTGTCCAAAGTCTCTGCAGGCTGGAAAAATTCCGCAACCAGGCACAACAGTCATAATTCTTACTGTAAATTACTAAATTGACGTCTGGATTTCTATCTCACTGTGCGAGTTTGGTCAGACCATCTCTGAAAGTCAGATTTGTCCTTCAAGAATGCCCACAATGGGGGCGCCTGGGTGGCTCAGTCGGTTAAGCGTCCAACTTCGGCTCAGGTCATAATCTCATGGTCTGTGAGTTCGAGCCCCGTGTCGGGCTCTGTGCTGACAGCTCAGAGCCTAGAGCCTGTTTCCGATTCTGTGTCTTCCTTTCTCTCTGACCCTCCCCTGTTCATGCTCTGTCTCTCTCTGTCTCAAAAATAAATAAACATTAAAAAAAAAAAAAAAAGAATGCCCACAAAGGTGTCCCGAACCTGCAAGTTATTCATTCACCCATCCAACACCTCTTACTTATTAAGTGTTACTATGTATTACGTATTATTATGTGTTACCTATTATATCCCAGGCACTGTGAGAAGCCTGGGAATCCAAATACGAACAAGACAATCCCTTTATTTATTTTTTTTTTAATTTTTTTAACGTTTATTTATTTTTGAGACAGAGAGAGACAGAGCATGAACGGGGGAGGGGCAGAGAGAGAGGGAGACACAGAATCGGAAGCAGGCTCCAGGCTCTGAGCCCTCAGCCCAGAGCCTGACGCGGGGCTCAAACTCACAGACCGCGAGATTGTGACCTGAGCTGAAGTCGGACGCTTAACCAACTGAGCCACCCAGGCGCCCCAAGACAATCCCTTTAAATAACTTACAGTACAGAAGCAGATATGGACAAGTAGCAGATAATTAGAATGCACGTGATTAGGTGGCATGAGAAAATGACTAAAGAAGTGACATGGCACCTTGAGATCTACATAGTGTGGGAATGTAGCCTAGACTTGGGAGATTCAGCAAGACTTCCTGGGAGAAATGACATCTGGAAAGGATGAGTTGGACTGGCTAGGTGACAAGTAGGCGATTGTATGTGTAAGCTTATTGTGGGAGTGGGGGTGAGGGTGAGGAGAATGGTAGTGTTCCAGGCAAGGGAACTGCATTTACAAAGGTCTGTATCTAACCAGGAGCTGGGGACTAGCTGCTGACAGAGCCCCATCTATGAGCTGGCCAGGTCACTGTCAGCAGTCTTAAAGTTATAATGAAATCCATCTAACTCTTAAGACATATAATGGCTCATTTCTTTTTTTATGTTTAGTTATTTATTTTTGAGTGAGAGTGAGCATGAATGGGGAAGGGACACAGGGAGACAGAGAATCCTAAGCAGGCTCTACACTGTCAGCACAGAGCCAGATGTGGGGCTCGAACTCACGAACCGTGAGGTCATGACCTGAGCCGAAACCAAGAGTCAGACACTCAACTGATTGAGCCACCCAAGCACCCCTATGATGGCTCATTCTTACAGCAACAAATACTCTTCTTCTGTGACCCCTTTTCTTTGTTACAAGCCGCATAAACAGACAGGAAACCCAAGCCCAGGCATTCAGTAGTACACTTCTGGGCTTGATCCTTGATGACATCATCTTGCTTTGTTTTCCTCATGTTTTGAGAAAGACTGTTACCTACCAAGAACTGTTGCTGTGGCAGTTCTATTACACATGAGTCATTCCGGAGACCTTAACATGTGTAGCACCCTTCATGCATTTAAGAGTTCTCAATACGTGTACTGTTTGCAAATGACACACAGTTCAGGGATTTGGAGCCCGCAGTTGAAAGCCTCTAATAGGATTCTGTAAAATTTTGTAGGAGGAATTAACAAATGACTTTTACAGCGTAAGCTGAAGACAACATTCTTAAGGATCTCAACGTGCAAAGGGCAAATTTTAGATGAGAATAATATTGGGAATAGTACAGAATAATAAAAATGCTGACAGCTCCTGCATCTGAAGGCTTAGGTGTGTGCGTCATCCCGTGTTGATCTGCAGGAATGCCAGTGTAGGGTAGGACAGTGAGGGTAGCAGCCCCTAAATCATTAATGTGCCTTAGAGCCACCTTATGATAATCAGGTATTTGTTTTAAAGACATTTACCTTTGACTTCTTATACACTCAAGATGTCCAACGCAGGTCTTGGAAAAAACCAAATTCAAAATGCTTTGCTTATGAAACAAGAAAGCTTTTATTTTTTTTTTTAAGTTTATTTATTTATTTTGAGAGAGACAGAAACAGCGTGAGTCAGGGAGAGGCACTGATGGAGAGAGAGAATCCCAAGCAGTCTCCTTGCTGTCAGTACAGAGCCCAATGCAGGGTTCAAACACACAAAGCTGAGAGATCATAACCTGAGCCAAAACCAAGGGTCGGACACACAACCAACTGATCCACCCAGGTGCCCTGAAAGAAAAACATCTTTTAATAAATATAAAACCCAAAACTCATGGAACCGAGCCTCCTGAAATTCTTTTTTGGAATGTCAGGGAATAAAAATCACTGACAAAACCACAGAATGAAAAAAAAATTTTTTTTAATTTTTAATGTTTTTTTTCTTTTGAGAGTGAGAGAGAGAGAGAGAGAGAGAGCAAGTGATGGAGGGGCAGAGAGAGAGGGAGACACAGCATCCAAAGCAGGCTCCAGGCTCTAAGCTGTTCAGCACAGAGCCCAACGCGGGGCTTGAACCCACGAACCATGAAATCATGACCTGAACTGAAGTCGTATGCCTAACCGACTGAGCCACCCAGGTGCCCTTAAAGCACAGAAATTTTAACAAGTTGTTATATTCATTTCAGTCTTAAATTTGCAGATTAAGCTTTAGACATGATTACACCAATCAAGTGTATACTTGACCTTAGCAAAAAGGCCGAGAAGTGATTCCATCGAGGGTAAAAGTGTACACGAAATAACTCATAAAGACTTTCTGCCTCCACTATCACTTCCCACCATGCCGTTTCTCAGATGCAACCCTTGGTATCCATTTGCTTTCGGTTCTTCTGATGGTTATTGTAACTTTATATAATACAGTGGTAGCTCTATTCTTGACTTAATCTGGTTTATACATTATTGAGCTTGACCAGGAAGAGAAATGTAATAACTGACACTACCTCTCAGTTTCATTTGGTTCCCATATGTTGTAAGTTATAATTGTATTTTTTTATTTGTTGCCTTTATGACTTTAAATAAGATATTTAAAACATGACGTTGGATTTATTGACCTCACATAGAAACTACTGACTCCTAAGTAAAACAGAAATAAGTTTACTCTTTTTACTTTAAAAAAAATTTTTTTTAAGGTTTCATTTATTTATTTTGAGAGAGAGAGAGCCCTGATGTGGGGCTTGAACTCACGAACCATGAGATCATGACCTGAGTGAAAATCAAGAGTCGGATGCTTAACCGACCGCCCCTACACTTTTTACTTCTTTACTTTTCGCTTTTTCACTTCCTAATCTCTTTCCAATGGTTATTTCATTACATTAATCTTACTCTATTTTATAACTCCAGCGTCTATTACTGTAATTAATGTCATTTTGCTTTTTATGTAGATGATTTGAAAATTGAAAATTAATACATAGTATTTGCCACATTATAGAATCAAGCAATATATTGCATCTGTGGAGAAAGAGGTCATTAAGTTCTACTGCTCAAAGAAGAATCTTCCAGGCATCTCTGTCTTTCAGTCTATTTCAAAGTGTCTTTCTGTTTAATTGCCTTCACTCCTTGTGGGTCCTATTCCCTGCCTTTCTTCCTTCTACCACATGCGTCATTCTCTTTCATGGTCTTTCATTTGTTTTTGTTTGTTTGTTTGTTTTTCTGTTCCTGGGGTATCTCCTCAAATAAAGTTTTTGGCATAGGGCGTGAGAGCTATTAGCTCTCCGGGTTCTTACACATCTTAAAATGTATTTTCTTTTACATTTATTTGATAGCTGGCTGTGTATCAAATGCTAGTTTCAAATTATTCCACTCAGAACGTTATAGTCATTGTCTCGTTGCCTTCTAACGCTCAGTGTTGCTACTGAGAAGTCCAACCTCATCAGTATGATTCTCCCAGCCACCTCTCATTTATCTCTGTGAAAGCTTTGAGGATTTTTTCATATGGCATGGGATTATGAGTTTTAGATATTGTTTTTTTGTTGTTGTTGTTTTTGTTTTTGTTTTTTTCAACGTTTATTTATTTTTTGGGACAGAGAGAGACAGAGCATGAACGGGGGAGGGGCAGAGAGAGAGGGAGACACAGAATCGGAAACAGGCTCCAGGCTCTGAGCCATCAGCCCAGAGCCCGACGCGGGGCTCGAACTCCCGGACCGCGAGATCGTGACCTGGCTGAAGTCGGACGCTTAACCGACTGCGCCACCCAGGCGCCCCTTAGATATTGTTTTTAAATCAAATGAAAGATCATTCTATTTTCATAGAAATTGTTAACACTTTCAAGTGTAAGTAAATTTAAGCTTGTCAGCTGTAAATAATTTTAAGTGATATTTTAGTGCAATAAGTAAGAAAGTTTAATAATGCAAACAGTGAAATGCAGATGGGTAGAAATAAAAATTCTTCATGTATTTTTAAATGGGAAATGTGTTATGGGGCACCTGGGTGGCTCAGTCAGTTAAGCGGCTGACTTCGGCTCAGGTCATGATCTCGTGGTTCACGAATTCGAACCCCGCGTCGGGCTCTGTGCTGATTTGCTCAGAGCCTGGAACCTGCCTCAGATTCTGTGTTTCTGTCTCTCTCTCTCTCTCTCTCTCTGCCCCTCCCCTGCTCACGTTCTGTCTCTCTCTTTGTCAAAAATAAATTAAAAAAATTTTAAAAACATTAAATGGAAAGTGTGTTAGTATACATTTTTTCATTTCTATTATCAAATCTTCTGTACAAACAAAAACATATTTATAACGCATATGTAATTATATAAAGGATTTGTTAAAAAAAGAAAGGACACTTGAGTATCCATCTTCTAGCTTTGGTATAGTTGATCGTCACCTGTATGATGTTAGTAAATCACTTTAGATTCCTGATTAGACATAATGATTGTCATTTAAACCACTTACCAGCACATTTATTGTTTTCTTCTTCATGTTTCTTAATGCATTTCCATCACAGAGCTTTAATTGACTTCAAAAGGAATTCCGCATAAGGAGGAACCGTGTGGGATACAAAGAAAGAGCCAGACTTGGCTTTCTATAAACATACCGTGTACTGTGTCTGAGTCATAACCGTGTGTTGACTGTTTACTTTCTCTGTTGTCAGCACTATAGAGCTAACACCAACGACTTGGAAGTGAGTTACAGGCTATTCTTAGTTTATTACAACCAGCTCTTGATAACTCGGGGACTCATTATGTACTCTGTGAACTGGTTTCTCTTCCCTAGTGCAGTCTGGAATATGGCCTTGTGATGGAGCATTAGATCCTTTAAAACCAAAACGTTTATCTCAATATTAAAGTGTGAATAAGGGGAATGAGAAAAGACAAAATTCAGGCTGCAGGTATGATAGTTACTTAAACTCAGGTTAAAAGATTTGACCAATCTTCAGTGGGTGCAGAATTATCTGATCACTGTAGGACCTTCTAACTTAAAATTCTTTAATATTATTAGAGAGGAAGCTTTTAGCTACAGTGTTGATGGGGAAAATTTTAAAGAAACTTGATTCTTAATGGATCTAATAATCGTAGAAAGGCTTATATTCTTTATTCTTCTTTAATACATACATTTATTTAAAGAATACAGAATATCACGAATCATCAAGGAAATGCAAATCAAAGCCTTGATGAGATATCATCGTATACCTATTAGAGTGGCAATTATCGAAAACACTGGAGATAACTACTGTTGGAGAAAAGGGAGCCCTTGTGCACTGATACTGGGAATGCAAATTGGTGCAGCCACTGCGGAAAACAGTATGGAGGTTCCTCAAAAATTAAAAATAGACCTACCATATGACCCAACAACCCCATTCTTAATGATATCACTGTCTTGAAGAGATATTTGCACCCCCTACATTTGCTGCAGCACAATAGCCAAGACATAAAAACAACCCAAGTGTCCACTGATAGATAAATGGGTAAAGAAAATGCGAAATATATATAGGCATATTAAAATACACACTCAATGGAATATTACTCAGCCATAAAAAATATGAAAAAAACCCTGTCATTTTGCAAATGGCAACATGCATGGATCTTGAGGGCATTATGCTGAGTAGAATAAGTCATACAGAAAAAGACAAATGCTGTATGATTTCACTTACACGAGGAATCTAAAAAAAAAAAAGAAAGAAAAAAGAAAAAGAAAAGAACTTAGAAAGAGTAGAATGGTAGTTGCTGAAGGTTAGGGGAATGGAGGAAATGGAAAGATATTGGTCAAAGGGTAGAAACTTTCAGTTATAAGATGAATGAGTTCTGGGGATCTAATGCCCAGCATGGTTAAAAACTAAAAATGAAATACAATAGTACAGAATAATGGAATAAGTATCAAATAAAGTGAGCATTACTGAGTGTGGGTTAAGAGCCTGGCTTTTGGAATGGCAGCTTGTTTTATATTGTTGGTATTTTTACTTACTACATATATAACTTGGAAAGTGATTTAATCTTTGATTGCCTCAATTTATTTGTGTGCAAAATCGTTATTGTTATTGCTCCTCAATCGATTATTGTGAAAGTTAGTTAAAATAACCTGTGTAAGGCATAGGGTAATTGTAAGCCCTCAAACATTATTCTTTTCCGTAGATGCTTTCTTCTTCTTTTGCATAATATGTATTGTCTTACTCTTTGACTATAAGTCCTTTTCAGCTGTCACTTAGACACTAATTCCTCTAAGGAAATCTTCTATAAGTTTGCCCCCCCAACTCCAGATTACATGCCCTTTGTACATATATCTAAGGCACCCTGTATTTCACCTACCTTGTACCATACTGCAGTTTTCTGTGATTGTCATTTGTTCCTAATTGCACCGAGATCTTAATGAGAACAGAGGCAATAGCATCTTGATTGAAACTTAAAGAGAGGACTCCTTATTTTCCTAGGGCTTAGAACACGGCCTAGAACATAAAAGTGCTAAAACATGTATCATTTATTAGGAATTCTTTTCGTGCACATTTATACAGTCAACTGATTTTTCCACCAAGGTGCCAAATGAATCCAAGGGGAAAGGAAAATCTTTTTGACAAGTCTTGCTGTAGTGAGTGGATATCCATGTAGAAATAAAAATGAACTGTTTCTTTTTCACTTTGCACAATAATGGTAGGTCTATATTCATTACAGATCTAAGTATAAAATGCAGAACTTTGAAACTTCTTGAATTGCTCTATCTGGCATAGTAGACACTAACATATATATGTCTACTTAAATGTAAAAAAAATTTAAAAATCAGTTCCTCAGTCATACTAGGCATATTTTTGTTCCTCTCTTTTTTTATTGAAGTATAGTTGGTACACAGTGTTCTTTAATTTCAGGTGTACAACATAGTGATTTGACAAGTCTACATGTTATGCTATGCTCACCGCAAGTGTAGCTATCATCTGTTACCATACGATGCTATGACAATACCATTGACTATATTTCATATGATGTATTTTTTATTCCCATGACTTATTCATCCCAGAACTGGAAGCCTGTATCTCCCGCTTCCCTTCATCCATTTGGCCCACACCCCTTCCCTTTCCCCTGGTAAATCCCTAGGTTTATTTAAAGTGCTTAACAGCTAGATAGGCCTAACGGCTACTGTATTGAATGGTGCAGCTATGGCAGAAAGTTCAATCAAAGAAAGTTCTATTTAAGTGGCACTGTTCTAAAAGAAAGCATGTCAGAATACCTTTAAGATCTTGGCATAGGCAAAGATTTTCTGGATAGGACACAAAAACAGGAAACCATAAAAGAAAAAAAATAGTAATACTTTAGACCTGTTCAAAATGTCTGAGTCTCAAAAGTCGCCATTACAAATATGAATAGAGAAGTCACAGACCAGAAAAATATATTTATGGTACCTATATCTGACAAAGAATTTGTGTCGAGAACACATAAAAAATTCAATCAAACTGACAATACAAAAATGAACAGCTCAACAAACTAACGAATGTTGGAAAGGCATTGCACAGAGAATGAATAAGGAATATGTGAATGAAAAAGCACTCAATGTCATTAGTTGTCAAAGAAACAAAAATTAAAACCACAATGAGACCATTTCATACCCCTGAGATAGGCTAAAGCTGAAAAGACTTGACAGCACAAAGTTTTGGCAATGATGGGGACCAACTAGATCCCTCCTACATTGCTGTGGGGGGTGGTGGGTTGTAAAATGGGGCAGCTACTATGGAGAACGGTTTGCCAGTTTCCGATACAGGTAACTACACTTCTAACTTATGACCCAGGTATTCCACTGCTATCTATTTACTGAAGAGAATGTGCATGACTGTTCATAGCGCCCATCTTCATGATTGTCCCACACTAGGAAGAGCCTAACACCCATCAACAGAAGAAAAGATTAAAAATTAAACAATCCGTGATATATTTGTATGGTGGAAGGGCACGTATAATACCATGGCTGAACCTCAAAAGCATTTTGTAAAGTGAAAGCAGCCAGATGCAAAGATTTAAATACTGTAAGTTTTCAAATATATGAGGTCCAAGAACAGGCAAAATTAATCTTACAGGGTCACAATTCAGAAGGTAGATGCTTTTGGAGCAGAGGAAAGGATGAACTGACTGAAAGGGGACTAAGGCATTTTCTAGGGTGATAAAAACATCTTACACCTAGTTTTGGGTGGTGGTGACATGGCTACATTGTCCACATCAAAACGCATCCAGCTGGGGTCAGGAGTGCAAAATAAGACTCCATACAGATATGTAAGAAGGGCACAAATTCAGGGTTTCAACAGGATGGACCAGATAAAGGTCCAACTGCCAGAACTATTTAAGGATGTGGTCAACCCAATCAGGGAGAGTTGGAGAAGGCACCAGTCAGAGAAGAACCAGGCCCAAACAGGGCTCCATGTTTAACCACCATATGGGTGGCTGAGGACACTCCAGATCCCCTCCACCTCACTACAAACATGACTGGTTCTAGTATACGTTATAGGGACAGGGGTGTTACGGAGAGTGACCACAAGAACAAAGTGCTGGCCAGTTACAGTGAGACTCTAAGCTTAGATCCCACACTAAAATGGCCACAGTTACATGGGATGCCCCTGCCCAGTTTAGGTAATAGCCCTCCTGCCCCACATCTTCATTTCTTGAGGGCTGAGCTGGGGGTGGTGGTGAGGTTACTTAGCTTCTCTCCAAAGTTTTTCACTTCAAACTGAGCTTCAGCACCTTTTCTCCTCGTATCTCATCCTTCCCACATCCACACCTCAGCTTCTCCCTAACCTTATTCAAAGATATGAGTATTTCCTAAAAAAGCTACAGAGACAGCAAAAACATCTCACTGTTAAAGGTGGTTCAGCAAAGACCATGAAAACCAAACTGAAGGCCAGACATTGCATGAAAGGAAAGTGATGTCTGTGGTAAGAGAAAAACACAAAATCTAGATTTATGTTGAGCCAGATATTTTGGTTCAAGATGTACATGGAGGAAAGGTATTTCTCTTTGGTCTTATTTTCTACAACGGTAGATATAGATGTCTATATACAGCAGGCCAACAAGATTTTTTAAAAAAATGACAGAATCCTGGTGCCCAGAGACTTACTATATTTGTTTTTTTTCCTTCTATCCCTTCCTTCCTCCCTCTCCTCCTCCTTTTCCTTCTTCCTTTGCTTCTCCCTTTGCGCTTCCTTTGCAATAGTAAATTAAGTCAAAGGCACAGCGGAAATGAGAGGCGCCTTCATGAAGAGGCAGAAAGAGTAAATGATTGTTTTCCTCAACATTTTAAGGGATTGTAGTGCTACAGGCCATCATATTTAGATACTGTATGTAACGTGGAGTAAGGAGGGGACAATGGTAACAGAGTTGGCTTCCTTTTTCACACATCATTGCCCTCCTAGACCATCATGGTATAGCAGAGAACATTAGCTTTGGGGAAAAAAAAAACTAGCTTTAGTTATAAGTTATATGATTCAAACAGACTTTTCAAAACTCTTTTAATCTCAGTTTCTCATCTGATCAGTGGAGACGACAAGGAGTATCTCATAGGGTTGTTTTGAGAGCTGTGATTGCCACTGATCCGTGGTAGACATCCAGCAAAGGTTGGCTACCTTCCCAGGTACTGCACCTTCGTACAATTTATGTCTCTCAGTTCTCCCCCCACACAACCAGTGTCTTCCTCATCTTCAACAATGAAGTAGGGCAAACGTAGGATGACTCTTGGTAATAGAAATAAAAAACATTTATGTTTATAAAGTACGTCACAGTGTCCAAGTGTTTTCACATGCCTAAATTAAGAGAATCTGGGGAAAGGAAATGAGTAAGCACATGAAAGAGAATCCTCAGACCGACTCACCTTCTGGGTAATCTGCGCACTATCCTCTCCCAGAATTTCCTTTTTTTGTTTGCTTCTGTCTTCAAGGGACTAGTCAGAGAGTCACAAACATTTAAGCTTTATCCATTGCTTTCAATGAAATTATTTTATCGGTGTAATATTGTTTCATTCATTCATTATTTAATAAATATATATTTAAAAGAACCATGTGCCAAATACTTCTGTAGACACTGAGATGAGCAGCGAACTAGACATATGAGGTCTCTGCTCTAATTATAATGTTGGGACACAGACAATAAACCAGTATAAATAAAGACGATACTTACAAATGTTGGTAAAACTATGAAAAAAAAAATGAAATGAGTTTTAGAGAGGGCTGCAGTAACCATGGCTGCTATATGTCGAAAAGGTTTGGGAAGTTCTCTTTGGTATGATTTGAGCTTGGATGACCGATGAAGAAATCATGATGCAAAGATTTAGGAGGACATAGTTCAAGGTAGAGGGAATAGTAGGCATGAAGCCCCCTAAGACTAGAATTGTGTAAAGGCATACTGTACCTCCTTAGGGGCCCTTAAGAACAATCACATAGTGGGACTAATAATTGTATGGAATTGTGTCATCCATGAAAAAAGTAGAGATACAAACATACCCAGCCACCCAGGTTCAAATGAATAGAATGGGCTATGATTTCAGTATCCAAGTTAATCATCTATGATCACGTCACATCCACAAGGAGAACCAGGTTCATGTGTTCCCAGAAGACACTTGGTGAATTACTTAATAAAGTGAGTTGTATTCACTTTTATTCTTTGACTTTTCCTACCATTTGAGGAAGTGTCCCGAGGAAGGTAGGGATGGGAGAATTTTGTTCACATACCCTCCTCTGCTTTCACCCCTCCTTCCTTTCTTCCTCTCTACAGAGGCAGCTGTGACATCTTGCATGGACAAGGAAATGATGCATACCTTCTGCCACCCACTTAGAAATACTTTAGTGCCATTGGTCATGATTGTTATTCTCTCATCCCCACCCCCATTTCTAGCCCTGCCCACCCATATGAGAACATGGAAACTCACTTTGGAAACCTGATCTCAGTGGTCCCCAACGTTAACCTTGCATCCTCAGGTGGTTTCATTGTCTTCTGTGCTCAATTGCTTTTGGCAACAAATATAAAAAGTTATAGTTTTTTAGAATTTGTAAAAAGTGTATTGTTTCAAAAATACATTATCTTATAGAACTACTTAATATCAGGAAATGGCCTTCATTTTTTCCAGCAACTACATTAGTCTCCAGTTGTTACATGCTGAAGGAGGGACATTTATTACCTGAGATGGCTGAGTAATCTTGTTTTACACAGGTGCCCCCCATTTTGGCAAACAGAATCAGCGAACATCTTTATTTATGAAAGAGATAAATGATGGTGGATGGACAGGAATACCTACTTCATTTTCTTTATTTTAAGTATTCTTTGGAGAACCATTATCAGTAGCAAAGATGCCATCCGGCGTTTAAAATAAATTTAGTTCAGTGACAAATGTGAAGGACCTCTCTAGCACAAAGGGAATTAAACTTGCTGGGTGTAGCACGAGCTGGGGGTAAGATAAACAGTTGGGAAAAGGATGTGATATCACTCATCTCTTTAGGAAAGCATTTCTGTGTCTTAGAGCTGCAGGCGGAGGAAATGGGAAGGCGGGAGAACATGGATGGCTTCCAGAGGAGATGATGGGGCATGGAGCATGAGTCAACCAGCATCAGAGGGCGTGCAGTGAGAGGTTGGGGAAGAGGGAAGAAAGGAAGCAGTTGAGCCTTTGGATGCCCTCACTCCCACACCCATGTGTGGCTCCTGGGATACATGAACAGTCCTCCGTGTCCCGAGGGAGTGACTGGGTTCCCCCAGCAACCAAATCACTGCCAGAAACTCGCTTGGCTCTGGGGGAGGGTCTGACACACGGCAGTTGTGGGGAGGTGTTGAAGGTACAAGAATCACTGATATACAAGAGCATTGTGCATTGTCAGCATGGCAGTCTTCTATTCAGAAAGGTTCGGAAGGAAATGAGAGATCATTTCTTTCTTTTTTTCTTTTTCTAGATAGTGCCAAGACTTCGGAAGAGTGGACAGTATGGCTGGGGAGTCAAGGGCTCAGAGCCACAGCTATTTACCAAGTAGTTCAAAAGCACTGAATATTTAAATGAGTAATACAACTGTATAAATCCTTGCCAGATGAATGTCAATTCTGATGAAATGAGAAAACAGCTTCCAAATGCTCCCTTTCTCTTGAAAACGCGAATCAATGGTTTCAGCGTTTGTTTGTTTATGTTTTGGTTCAATCAAAATCTGAGTGCACTTCCCTGATCAGTCATCAGACGTTAATTTTGGTAATAGAAAAGATTTTTCTAGATTCTGTATTTTATCTTTATTCGAAATCGAATTGTTATCAGACGATTGTTATCAGAGGTCCAATCTAGATTCCATTCATGTATGGAAACAATGTTTTAACATATATATGCATTTGGAATATCCCAGGACCATTATACATGAAGATTTGGGAAGAACTAATTGGCACAGCCTTTCCAAGCATGTTTTTTTTGAAAGGTAATCAGAATAGCAAATAAACTGTGAAGATCATAAATTGTAAAAAAGTACTAATAGGAAAGACGGATTTTTTTTTCTTTCATTGTTGAGAACAGGAGAAGAAACTAACTTGGATACGATTCAACTCCGCCAGCATGTCTAGATGGAGTGGCTGTCCTAACTGTCTGAAATAGAGCCAGCACATTAAGTTGCTCTCCACCACTGAGGTGGAAATGGTTCCTACCCTCCTGCAAGCCCCTTGGTGATTAATGGCCATATATCCCAGCGGCAACAAGAACTTGAGATTCTGATCAACAAGACCGACTCTGTCCAGCTTGGGTGGCTTAGAATTTCCTCCGTTACAGAAGGAATAGAAAAAAAAAAAAAAATACAACAGAACTTGGAGAATTTTCTGTCTTGAAGAATTATGGTCAGAATTCAGTCTTTTCTTTGTGGGCTTCCCCTCCCCTCCCCCCCAAAAAGGTGACTGAAAAAAAAAATGAAAGGAACAATCCAAATGACAGCCCTGCCTTAGTTTAAAGCTAGGTTCTCTTTTCTGCTTATTATGGATCTTTGATAAGAAATACAATTGCTGAGAAGTCTGTTTTGCTTGCTGTTTGCTACGAGCATTGTGAAGCCTTTCCTGAATGTAACCCGCTGTGTAGTAGAATGGGTTGTAAACCTTCCTAAATGTAGTCTGATAGGTAATGGAATGAGTAATTGTACATAAACTAACCGGCATTTCTCACTTCTGTAAACCTGCTTGCTTAAGCACATTCCTCGCCTACCCTACCCTCTTCCCCCTTCCCCCTTTTTCCTCCCGCCACAAGTAACGGACAAAGCCTTCCCGCCAAAGGACAGACAAAGGACGCCCAATCAGAGAACAACAAATGTCCTTACTTTAAAATCAACCAATCAGGCCCCTCATAATTTGAAACCTCCCCTGTGCTCTTTGTCTCTGTCTATAAAAACGCTGTACCAACCCCGATCGAGGCCTCTTGCGTCACCGGCGACGAGTGCGCAGGGGACCAGGTTCGAACCTGCAATAAACGACCCTTGCCGCTTGGCTTTGACTTACGACTCTGGTGGACTTTTGTGGGAGGTTTCGGAACTTCAGGCATTACAAAAATCTATTGCCCAATTCTATTAAAAAAAAAAAAAAAATCTGAGCCTGGGTGGCTCTTGAGCGTCAGACTTCGGCTCAGGTCACGATCTCACAGTGTGTGAGTTGGAGCTCCAAAGTGCGTTTGCGGCTGTCAGCTAAGAGCCCACTTTGGATCCTCTGCCCACCCCCACCCCCGCCCCTACCCTGCTCACTCACTCTCTCTCTCAAAAAAAATTAAATAAATAAATAAATAAATAAAAACATTTTACAAAATCTTGCCAGATACATAGATATTTTTTAAAAAATCAGTCTTGGGTCACCAGTGAGTGAGATGACCGAATCTTTGAGTTCTTGCTTCTATTTCAGCCATCTCATTAATTCTCCCTTTTCTGCTTCCTCCTTCCTTCTTTATTCCAATCTCCTCCCCTCCATCCCTCCCCTCCTCTCTCTCCCTTTTCTCTCCTTCCTTTCTATCTCTTCCACTGCTCCCTCTCTCTCTCCCTCCCTCTCCCTTCCCCTTCTCTCCCTCCTTCCCTTTCTGCTCCAACTCCAGCCACACAACCTTCCCTAATTCTTTCCCTTCCCTTTCCATGCTTCAGCGCATATAGCCGAGCAAGTGTTGGAAATTTGTCTGAGGGAGTTTTGTGGAGACGGGCGATAAGGGTGTACAAGAAAGATTTTATGATGTGGGTATTGTAAAAGGTTCAAAGCGATGAAATATTTTCTACTGTTAAGGTCATTAGACCAAAGCACGTAAAATCACTTTAGATACATAAATCACTTTCGTATGTAGAAGCAATAAAATAAGGTACATTAAAATCGCTTCTTGAAGAGAAGAAATGTAAAGGAAGCTGGTGACTTAGCTAGTTGTTTTAAAGTACCCCAGAGGTCTCTCTATAGCATCTGCGTGAGGTATTCTAATTTTCCAGCAGATCCATATGGGGAAAGGAACATCATTTCTGTGAATATCTACTTCTCCACCTCAGGCTGCTAGTATACACCCCTGATATTTTCTTTGAATTTAGGGGTGCCTGGGTGGCTCAGTCAATTAAGTATCCGACTCTTGGTTTCAGCTCAGGTTATGATCTCCGGGTTCATGAGTTCAAGCCCTGCATTAGGCTCTGTGCTGGCAGTATGGAGCAGGGGGATTCTCTCTCTCTCTCTCTCTCTCTCTCTCTGCCCCTCTCCCTCATGAGCTCTCTCTTCCTCTCTCAAAAGAAATCAACTTTTAAAAAATTCTTTGAATTTATGTAACACTTGATAGTGCAAGAATCTTAAAGTTCTTTATGGGAATTTCTTAGCGTTTATGCCCTTGTAATTAAACAAATGGAAACGGCTTAATTCATATGCCATGTATAATAATTAAATCTTATGTAACCACATGGAATATATAGTGGACAAAATTAAAATGTGACCTTAGCCTTTTTCCAATTAATGTTGTATCTTTTTAACACTGCATCTTCTGAAGTAGACCAAAAAATGTTTGGAAAGAAACCGAAAAGACTGATTTCACTATCATAGCCCGATAGGTACCCTTACGGCCAGGAGTTCTTCCCATCGGAGGAAAAATCAGAACAAAAATCCTCAACACCTCACAGCCCAAAGTCCCTGTGTGATTGGCCTCTGCTTGCCTGTCTACACTAGGGTGGTCTCCGTACCCCTTGGTTTATACCTAATTGTTTTATTTTTATTTTTTTTTCAACGTTTATTTATTTTTGGGACAGAGAGAGAGACAGAGCATGAACGGGCGAGGGGCAGAGAGAGAGGGAGACACAGAATCGGAAACAGGCTCCAGGCTCTGAGCCATCAGCCCAGAGCCCGACGCGGGGCTCGAACTCACGGACCGTGAGATCGTGACCTGGTTGAAGTCGGACGCTTAACCGACTGCGCCACCCAGGCGCCCCTATACCTAATTGTTTTAAAGTAATTATTAAGAATGCAGTCTTTTATTGTCAGAAAGACTATTCGGTAATAAATTAGGTAGGTGGTCACTCAGCTCTGGCCCATTTCTTTGTCCCTTCTACTCTTTTGCTGTAGTTTAGTTAACACTGGCCATCTAAAGATTAAGACAAAAACAATAAAGTTTCAGAAGGAAGCTAAACTCTTTCACATCTTAGGATCACCATCCAAATCATCCCCCTTCTGCCTGAAACACGTTCCTCCTCCTCGTCATATGATGAACACTTAGGCCTCTTTCAAATGTACTTCTGCACGTCTCAGTCAAAACCTGTTCGTTTTTTCATTATACTGTCCATTGCATATACCATGATTTGTAATGATAGATAGGCCTATGTCTTTATTTCTTTAATATTTGTCTTCCCCACAGGACTCTGAAGCAGAGCAGAACTCAGTTGGTTCTGACTACCATGGCCTGTAAGAATTGCTATGAATCTGGTTTTTTCACTAGGCATACCCAGGGCCTACTGCAGTGTCTGGAACACAGTAGGCACGCAGTATATTTGTACAATAAATAAAAGAATGACAAAGTTACAGCATGGCCTCCCAAAGTGAATTTGCATGGATTCAATTAAAATCGGCCTCTATTATGGGGAGCCTGGGTGGTTCAGTCGGTTGAGCACCGACTTCGGCTCACGTCATGATCTCGCGGTTTGTGGGTTCTAGCCCCGTGTCAGGCTCTGTGCTGACAGCTCAGAGCCTGGAGCCTGCTTCAGATTCTGTGTCTCTCCATCTCTCGGCCCTTCTCCTGCTCATGCTCTGTGTCTCTCTGTCTCTCAATAATAAATAAAACACGTTAATGGGGAGCCTGGGTGGCTCAGTCGGTTAAGTGGCAGACTTCAGCTCAGGTCATGATCTCGCGGTCCCTGAGTTCAAGCCCTGCGTCGGGCTCTGTGCTGACAGCTCAGAGCCTGCTTCAGATTATGTGTCTCCCTCTCTCTGACCCTCCCCTGTTCATGCTCTGTCTCTCCCTGTCTCAAAAATAAATAAAACGTTAAAAAAATTTTTTTTAAATAAAAAATAAAAAATGTTAAAAAAATGAAAAATAAATGAAAAATAAAAAAATAAAATCGGCCTATATTGAATTCTTACACAATGTAAGGCATGGACAGTGTGGTTCAGGAACCATCAGCATCCGCATCAGCTAGTGTTCGAAAGAAAGGCTGAATCTCAGGTCCTAGCCTAGTAAATCACAAACTGTTACATAACAAGATACCCAGGCAATTCCAAATGTACATTAAAGCCTAAGTGCACTAACTTAGTACACATTTATGTTATAAGCCTGGAAAAATAAAAGGCCAAATGACTACTTCCATTCTTTTCACTTTCAAACAACCTTCATGACTTACCAAATGGTCCAATTCCTACTTTAAATACGGGTGAAATTTTTGCTAGTTATTCTAAACTTCTTAAATGCTATCTCTCCTCTTTCTTGTCAATCACGTAACAAAATAGGCAATTCTGTTAGAAAGTTTCTGATTTCTTGTCTTGGCGTGTTGTTTCAATCTAAGCAAGCATAATCAGATTTGGGATCGCATCTGAAATAACCATAAAGGTACACAGAGTGTTGAAATTTTAGAATGGCTTTAATAGAAGTACAATTGTCTCACATAGAAAAGTTGGTGATTAAAGGTAAAATCGTAGTGATACATAATAAACTCATTCACACTGGTGACTCACATGTCAATTACGTTATGTCTTCAAAGGCCCAGTGGACTCTCACACAAAAAGAATTTTTGCCTTTTACTTTTTTCAACAGTCCACTGATTTCCTGTTAATCAAGGTTTTAAAACATCAACCGAGGTTTACTTTAGAATAAACAAGGACAATTTAAGAGGAACCAGGCTGATATCCAGAATGCCAGGGGTGATCAAATGAACTTTGATTCAAAGCAAATAATGTTATAAATTCCATAGCTGATCTGGCATTCTCAACTGACTCGGGAGCCTTCTTTATCAGCACGAATGTCATAAAGAGGGCAGAGAAAGCAAACTCATTCGTACATGCCACGGCATGTTTAAGTTCAACATTTAACATGCCAGGTAGCTGCCAAATACGAATCTTGCATATTAGGCAAATCTTAATATATATAGTTAATATGTCTAGTTGTACTCCTTAAAATTTTTGACTCATAATATTGAAAAAATAAAGTACAAATCTGTCTTTTAAGACCCCAAATCTAGGACCTAAAACCACAAGACCATACATGAATTACTAAGTGGAGTATTTGATTGCAGTGGATACGGATCAAGTAAGATGCCTTAGTTCACTTCCATTGGATTTTGTAACTACTTAAATGATCAGAAAACTAAGTTTCGGTGAAGGTGAATTCAAGGCCCTCTGCAGGAATACGTGTCCCAGGCTCCAGAAAGGAGTAAGAGACTGGTGGAGGTGCTGTTATTGCCGAAGCAGCACTGTCTGAAGGTTAAAGCACAGGCTATGGAGTCCATAGGACCGGACTCAAACCTTGGTGCCCATCATTTGTACTGAGCCTCCTCTCTGAGAAAACAATACTGACTACCTCAGAAAGGTTTTAAAGGATTAAATCAAATCCAGATAATGCATGAGAGTTACTGTTAACGATAAAAAGAGCACACTAGAATTAAAACTATTTTAAAAGCATTACGCTTTCCGGGAACTACAAAGCACTCACAATGGTGTAAAATAGCTGTATCTTAACAACACTCTTACCAGAAGGTAGTTCTGGATGGCTCATTCAGTCAGTCAACGTATATTGATTGAGAGCCCACACTGCATTGTGCCGATTAGTGGGGACACAAAAGAACACAAGGATCTTGTGTGATGGAACGCAGAGTTTAGTGGAGTTGAGTGGGCTTCTAAAAATAATAATCGTATTGTCAATAACTATATGAGCTGTGATCAATATTATGGAAGTGTATCATGGAACGCTTATCAGAAAATGCATCAAGAAGAACTAAGTTAGGGGCACCTGGGTGGCTCAGTAGGCTAAGCGTCCGACTTCAGCTCAGGTCACGATCTCCCAGTTCATGGGTTCGAGCCCTGCGTTGGGCTCTGTGCTGACAGCTCAGAGCCTGGGGCCTGTTTCAGATTCTGTGTCTCCCTCTCTCTCTGACCCTCCCCTGTTCATGCTCTATCTCTCTCCATCTCAAAAATAAATAAACGTTAAAAAAATTTTTTAAAAAAAGAAGAACTAGGTTAGACCACAAGGTTAAAAAAGGCTTCATAGAAAAAAATGACATTTCCTCTAAGAACTGAAGGTCGAGCAGGAGCTGGCCAAGGCCAGGAGAAAGGGGCAGTCTCTGCAGAGAGGTCAGCATCAATATGGCTTTGAGTTTGGCAGAGTTTGCGCTGTTGGATGAGCTGATCAGGCAGGTGTGAATCCTGATGAGGCTGGACCATGCAAAGCCCTAGGGGTATTTTATCCTGGACACAATGGGCTGCCATTGAAGGGTTTTAAACAGATGAATGATGTTATCTGATTACCTTGGTTTCAACGTGGAAGATGAATTAGATGTGACAATAGTGAAAGCAGGGAGATGAGTTTAACAGGGGAGTGTCTTGAAACATTGGAACATAAATTTACCTTTAGTACATTGTGTGTGTGTGTGTGTGTGTGTGTGTGTGTGTGTGTGTAGACAACTTTGCCAGAGCATGAAAAACATGAGGTTAATCGTGGTTTTACAAGTTCACATTCTTGTTCCCTTTTAGGTCATTTTAAAACATGTGTTTGTGGAGGGACTAACAACTGTGTATGTTGACTCATTCACTGCCAACAAATATGTATTAAGATTTCTCATAGTGCTATCATCATCCTAGGTACTGGGAGTAGAGCAGTGAACAAAACACGTGAAGACATGGCTCTCATCAATCTTACATTCTAGTGGGAGAAGAACTGAAACAAGTAAACGAATAAATATTAATATAGAACATGATAATACCTATGAAGAAAAATAAATCCACGTGAGAGGATAGAGTAAGGGAGGGTGGTGAAATTTAAGGGGTGGCCAGGGAAGATCTCTCAGACAAAGTGATTCTTGAGCGCAAATAAAAATCTGGCGATTTAAAATCTAGAGAATGATCACTTCAGGGAAGGGAACGTAAATAAGTGCAAAGACCCTGTGATGAGCATTGCACTTCATATTTTCAAGACACTTTCTGGAATTTTGGCTAAAATTAATTTGATTGCATCATCACTGATGAGGGAGCATAAGGCAAGCTGACAGGCCGCAAACACCCCCCCCCACCCCCCCCCACCAGGTGGGATCTGTGTGATATTCCTTAGGCACTCCTGGCTGCCCAAGAACAAAGGAAAGGGGAAAAACTAATGGTTAATTGATAGAGATCATAGTCCTTCAGGACCTAAGTCTCCATCACCCCTCCATAGTGATGTAGGAAACAAAGGCAGAAGGAAATGGCGGATAGAATTAAATTTCCTTGTAACCTGCGGCCATTGACAAATACTTGAGGCAGGCAGAGTAAAATGTCTCCTCAGGAACTCCCTACTGTCTTAATGTTAATGTTTTGCTAGAGGGAAAAACAAGCTTAGGTTGACAATAGCTAGGCCTTCAGTATCCTGTGAGTCTTCTTTAGCATATGAAAATCTCACTGGAAACTTCCCCTGGACTTTATCTCCCTCAATCCCATAGTTTATAATCAGTCTCTCCTCATGGTCCTGGGGCAGCTCTTTCTGCCCACTGGACCAGTCCCGTACTCCCATAAAATCACCTTTTTGCACCAAAGATGTCTTCAAGAATCCTTTCTTGGTCGTCAGCTCCAGACTCTGCATATCCCACTGTCACCTCAAAAAAACCTCATCAATCACCACCACCATCACCATCATCCTCCACATCACCATCACCATCATCACCACCGTCATCACCACCACCACTACCACCATCACCGCCATCATTTTCATCACCATTGCCACTACCACCACTATCATCGTCATCATCCTGTAACTGTGGAAGCGCTTCCTCGAGGCGTCATAGTGAGAACAAGAGACCCAATAATGAGACAGCAATAACTGGCAGAAAAGATGGGTTTCCTCATGTCAAAGATGAAAAACTAAAATTTGAATCAGGCCGAATGATTACGAAGAACAAAATCAGCCAGGACAGCCTAAGATGACAAGCTGGCAGAAAATTCAGCCAAATTTGCAAAAAGACACCTACCACATATCTGTCACGCCCTCGAAGAGCTCACATCCTGAAAGTGCTCCCACAAATAGTGAGCTGTGTCCTCCGTGCCGTCCTCCGCTCCTGAAACTTGCAGGTCGGGACTTGAGTCCGACCAAATCATGCAAAGGGCAGAAAACTGGTGAGTAACCCGGAGCCCAATCCTTCCCCCTTCAGAGCATACTTTTGGTGTGTGGGCAATGGCTGCGTCTTCTCAGTTTGCAAACTGCCTGGCAATAAAGCTTTTTCCTTGCCTCTAACCAAATCCTTGCATTCCAAGATGGTTTTTGTTGACAATAGGACATGCCCTTGATATCACTCCATTAGAGATAGTCAGTCTTACATTAGCCAGAGCTTAGATCTCACCATAAACCTAAATCTTTAATTACTCCCAGATTTTACAACATTTTGGCTTTAAGTTAGGAAAAGAAGTCATTTTTTTTTCCAGATATTTTCAGTCTTCAGCACGAATAAGAATCAACCGAGGCACTTAATTAAAATGCCCATTCCTGTGTCAAGATTTTGACTTATTAGATTTAGAGTGGGGTCGAGGAAATCATGTGTGCAGCAAACATCCCAGATAGTTTCTTGATGCAAGTGGTCCAAGGAGTATGCTTTGCAAAATGCTATTCTAACACTTTTTAGTGATTGAGGTTTCATAATTCTTACAGTTTGTAATCACTCCCATCATTGCACATCTGTGCTTGAACTCAGTAACGTGGTCCTAAAATATTATTCTCCAAATGGCAAAAGTGACAGACAAGTCGAGAAGAACCAACCTTAATCAGAAACCGTCTAATACCTAGAAATTGGTGGAGAAGTGAAATCGGTGAGTTCAAATTCATTGTCACTTGAAGTATGAGGCTAATGATTCATTACTCATTTTTCTTTAGTATAATTCACTTTTCTAATTGGCCTCAACGATGGGTCTTTTTCTACTTATATAAATTAAGGGAGAATCCTACCAATAGATGTTATTTACAAGAAGTCTGGTGTCTGGCATCCCTAGGAAATAATGTTATGGTTAATTAAAATACACCGAACATGATTTACATAAACATTGGTTATTTTCAAGTATTAGAGTATACAAGTATGCTTGGCCTTTAAATAGCTCTTCGTAATGTTTCAGCATCCCAGTGTTGTGATAATGAATAATTACTATCCGTGTACTTAGAAGTTTTCTGAAGTGCAAATCAATAGACGATTCTGGTTAAAAATATGCCGGATAACAGAAAACTGATGTAGCTGTATTTCTTCCTTCAAATATTAATATTTGTAGCAATGCAACAAATATTGCTACAAATACTGCATTGCTACAAATATTAATATTTGAAGGAAGAAATACAGTTACATCAGTTTTCTGTTATCCGGCATATTTTTAACCAGAATCGTCTATTGATTTGCACTTAGGAAAACTTTTCACTCTTATGTGGATCCTGAAAAACTTAACAGAAGACCATGGGGGAGGGAAAGGAAAAAAAAAAGTTAGAGAGGGAGAGAGCCAAACCATAAGAGACTCTTAAAAACTGACAATAAACTGAGGGTTGATGGGGGGTAGGAGGTAGGGAAGGGTGGGTGATGGGCACTGAAGAGGGCACCTGTTGGGATGAGCACTGGGTGTTGTATAGAAACCAATTTGACAATAAGTTTCATATAAAAAAATTAATATTTCCAACATGGAAATGTTATGCTTTCAGTAAAATTTCCTTTGCCTTTGTATATCAATTGATATTTTTATCTTGCTGAATTCTAAGTCTTTCCTACACAAGCTTCATGCCAAGATGGTTACATCCTGTTAGTCAGTTTCCAATCTTTAAATGTGGTTACTGGATCTTCATCCTGTTTTCCCTTAGAAAAGAAAAGTGATACCTACTATAGGCCAGCTGTTTGGATATGTAGTACTTTTTTTTTTTCTTCCCTAGTTAACCATTAGCTCTTTTAATTACCTCATTTTGAAAGAATAATAAGAGCTGGGAGACATCTACTGTCTTTGAAAACGTAGACTTGAGATTGGCATTTGTAGAAACATAACAAGGGGTATTCATGAAGAAAACCCTAATTTTAGATCAGACTCTCAGATTCTGACCTTCAGATGATTTCCCATTCTCTGTGCGCATTTTTGTCAAGGTGCTTTTTAAAGTCATTATGTTTTATGGTTATGATGGTAAATAATTTTAGTTGAAGTTGAACCTGAAAGTACACTAATATTTTTTCCATTTATGTATATCACTTTTATATTTGGTCTCTAAACTCAAAATAACTCTTCTCCCACCCCACCTACACACCTCACATCCCAGTATAATGGTAATTCTTTAATTGGTTGTTTATATTGAATATTATCTTGCCTCCAATGTGAGCACACAGGGTTTTTGAACAGAATCGCAGCCATTGCCCCATTCGGCCTGCCAGTACTCTTAAAAGACATTTGATCACCAAATCCAAAGAGCTCAAATTCTAAAATTGAAAACACAATTTTCATAGGTGCAGGCAAATTTATTTTGGGCCGAACTTCACCCAGCCTACCCTGCAGTCAAAGCTCAAGTTACTCAGGATGTAACTCTTGAGTAAAGTAAGGGCATTTATGGTTTTTCTTCATTTCTCCTCCTTCTTGGCCAGGGCAGTTTTGAAATGCGAAGAGCCCGTGAGCCTGATCTGCAAATCTCCTGTCTTCAGATTATGTGATAGCCCCAATGCCTCTCTGAAGATGACCAATAATTTCCCTTGAAGAGGAATACAGGACTTAGTCTTTGCTTAAAGGGATGATAAACTAGCATCTGACACTGAAGCCATTTGGGAGAGGGAGAATGTTTATTAACAGCAGGCATTTTGAGGCTCCTCCTAATCACTTCTTCAACTTGACATAACCTGAGAAAAAGCCACTTTTATTCTCCTCCGAATTGTCCATGGGAGACTGTTACATGTGCACGCATTTAATTTTATGTTAATTGTATGTTAAATGTTTTCTCATGCCAAGACTTCTTCGCAATATGTCCATTTCAAGCATCGCAGGTGTAAATCACCAGTTCAGATAGAAGCTTTAGGCAAAGTCCTTCCAATCGGGAAATGAAAACATAGATTACCTGGCAAACTGAGGCATTTATATCGTCTGTTAAGATTTCAAGTTTCTGTTCTAAGCATTGTTAATGCATTCCTTTGGTTGTGCTTTTTAAGTCCACTGTGTGAGGAAGCTTGAAGTAATAGAAAGTTGTTCATTTAAAATAATAGAAGGAGTGCAATGATCCAACACAGACTAACTCTTGACTTCCTCTTAGCAAAGGAAAAGGCACCTGTCCTTGCGTTTTTTGGCTTGTCCCCGTCTGGAGCTCTGCTGTGGCCTGTCAGTAGGGACATAAGACATTGGAGTAGTCCTGGAAGTTGAAATCTTCGCATTTTATTCATTCCCTGGAATGTAAGTTCCATGAAAACAGGATCTGTGGGCATAAGGCTCATGGATCTAGAAAGCCCGGAGAGAAGCAAGCACAGTAGTCCTCAACAGTGTTCACCAAAGCAAAGGGGATTATCCAGTCCCTTATGCAAGAGAAATTTATTGAACACTAACCAAGTAAAAACGCTTATCGAGCACTCGTGTAGAATACAAAGATAAATAAGATACAGAAGTTAACCTTAAGGAATTTCTAGTTTATTAGAGGAATTAAGAAAGGGTTAAAATAAATGATGATACAAAGCAGAAAATGATAGGCAATAGTGAAAGGTATTGATTTTGTAGTTTGTAATTATTTTCAAAATATGTCCATACCTGTTTAATATGATGTACTGTTTAATATATGTCCATATACTGTTTCAAATACATGTACTGTTTACAGTACATCAAATGATATACTGTTTAATATACTGTCCATATACTGTTTCAAAATATGTCCATACCTGTTTAATATGATGTAATATAATGTACTGCATGCTAAATAAGTGTGAAGAGTTATTATAGTTATAAATACCTTTGTTGTTTCTGAAGAGATCCAATGTTGGAGCCACTGCTTCAAGAGACTTCTTCCTCCTGGATTTCTTCAGCTTTCTAAAGAGAAGACGCAGACAATTTACAAAACCACCATCTTGAGCTGGCTGCACATTTAGAATCATCCTCGGAGTTCTTAAAACTCCCAGGGTTCAAGGCAGCACCCCAGATCAATAGAGACTAAATCCCCGGGGGTGGGATCCAAGCATCTGTACTTTATAAAGCACATCAAGTGATTCCATTGGTTGAGACTATTGTTTCTCATCCTGTCTGCACATAAGCATCCCAAGGAGCTTCCTACCAAATCTCACCCCAAGAGATGTTAATTAATTTGTTTGGAGTAGGACCTATGCATAGACATATTTTTTAAATCTCTCTTTCTTAAAAGTTTTAATTTAAATTCCACTTAACACACAATATAATATTAGTTTCAGGTGTACAATATAGTGATTCAACCCTTCCACGCATCACGCAGTGGTCATCACCACAAGTGCACTGCTTAATGGCCATCACCTATTGAAGCCATCCCCCACCCACCTCTGCTTTGGTAACCATCAGTTTGTTCTCTATTAAGTCTGTTTTTTGGTTTGTCTCTCTCCCTCTCCGCCCCTCCCCCCCCCACCGCTTTGCTCATTTGTTTTGTTTCTTAAATTCTGCATATGAGTGAAATCATTGTCTTTCTCTGACTGACTTATTTCACTAAGCATTGTATTCTATAGCTCCAGCCATGTCATTGCAAATGGCAAGATTTCCTTCTTTTTTACAGCTGAGTAATATTCCATTGTGTGTGTGTGTGTGTGTGTGTGTGTGTGTGTGTGTGTATACCCACACACACACACACGCATATATGTATACCATATCTTCTTTATCCATTCGTCAATCAATGAATATACTTGGGCTGTTTCCATAACTGGCCATTGTAGATAAAGCCGCTATAAACATTGGGGTGCATTTATCTCTTTGAACTAGTATTTTGTATTCTTTGGGAAAATACCCAGTAGTGTTCTTGCTGGATCATAGGGTAGTTCTATTTTTACCTTTTTGAGGAAACTCCGTACTGTTTTTCGGAGTGGCTGCACCAGTTTGCATTCCCACCAACGGCGCAAGAGGGTTTCTCTTTCTTCACATCTTCGCCTGCACCTGTTCTTTCTTGTGTTGAGGATTTTAGCCATTCTGACAGATGTGAAGTGATACCTCATTGTAGTTTTGATTTGTATTTCCCTGATGATCAGTGATGTTAAGCATCTTTTCATGTGTCTGTTAGCCATCTGGCTGTCTTCTTTGAAAACAATGTCTATTCATGTCTTCTGCCCATTTTTAATTTGATCATTTGTTTGGGGGTGTGGAGCTTTATACATTCTTTATACATTTTGGGTATTAACTCTTTATCAGGTATGTCATTTATAGATATCTTCTCCCATTCCATCAGTTGCCTTTTAGTTTTGTTGATTGTTTCCTTTACTGGGCAGAAGCTTTTTATTTTGATGAAGTCCCAATAGTTTATTTTTGCTTTTATTTCCCTTCCCTCAGGAGGCATATCTACTAAGAAGGTGCTGTGATCAATGTCAAAGAAGTTGCTGCTTCTGTTCTCTTCTAGGATTTCTATGGTTTCATGTATTAAATTCAATAGTAATGTGCACCCAGGGTTGATTTGCACAGGGTTAGGGAATAACAAAAAATTATATCTAATTGCAGAGAAAACATGGTTTTTGTCACTGGCTATTGTCACTGGTCAACTGTAAGAACTAAATAATATCTAGTTTAAGAGACTACTCTGTTTAACTAACTTTTCCCAGTTTTAAGTGAACATGAGGATGATCAGAGAGGATTTCTATCCCTGAACCTTTGACAGGTTGGGCCTGGGCAGGCAAGAAGACTATCCTGGAATTCTTGTCCCTATGAGCTGGCATGGTCACTCTTAGTCATCCCTCTTTGATGGAAAACGTCCGGGCATGAATAGCGTGCAAGCTTGTGGGATCACTTCAACACAGATGTCACCACCTATACAAACCACCATCTGAAAAGGAAATTTATTTACCCCTCGCACATCTTACATGGATAGGACAAAAAATTGTGTATTTCAACTATCATTTGTTTGTAAATACTCCTGTTGTGTAATTCATGATACAGTTTGGAAATTTCTCGGATTATCAGTTTCTCAGAACTATGGATGTAAGTGGATCCTTCTGATGCATTATATGACTTGTTTATAAAAAGGAAGTATTGCAAAATCGAATGCTCATTGGAAAACTCAGATACCTTCCACAAAAGGCAAAATTACCAACTTTAGGGGTGCCTAAGCTTAGTCGGTTAAGCATCTGACTCTTGGTTTCAGCTCAGGTCATGATCTCATGGTTTGTGAGATCGAGCCCCACGTTGGATTTTATACTGACAGCATGGTGCCTCCTTGGGATTATCTCTCTTCCTCTCTCTCTGTCCCTCTCCTGCTCATTCTCTCTCTCTCCTCTCAAAATAAACAAACAAACAAACAAATATTTTAAAAAATTACCAACTTTAATTTTAAAATTTAAACAATAGTATGCTGGCTTTCCAATCCCGAGAGTCTGTGTGACTTAAATGTAGAACAGTGGACTAAATGCAAGGTGAAGGGCAAGGTGGAATAATTACGGAAAGATGATGCTAAATGATATCAGCAGAAATTCTAGTGCTTTTGGAGAAAAGAAGTGACTCATCCCTTGGCATTTACCTCATTTAATTTGGATCACTTCATATAAGATTTTTCTAATGCCTTCAAATAATTTCACATTTCCGTTCAAATGAGTCACATGAGGGATAGCCTCGGGCAGTTTATTTTGCTAGAATTTTTAAATTATTTTTATTTTTTTAGTTCAGCTCCACTTGGACAAAATCTGACCACTAATGGTGGATTATGACTACCAAAATCTTCCTTGGAGAACACGATTTTGATGAGAAATGGAATCCAAGGTAGCAGTGCCTTCATTGGGGCTTTTGTTCAACTTTCTTGCATGTCTTCTGAGGATAGCCTCAAATACCAGCACTGTTGCTCTCACAGTGACACATTCCAAACCAGCCTGAGAAAAATGAAAGACAGATGTCATGAGTTGGCTCCTCCTGACCAGCTATGGCCTCCCCTGAGAACAGTCTTTCTTTAGGTAGAAGAGTAGATCGCACACAGGTACTGGCTATCCCTTGGACGTGTTATCCATATAATTCTCACCACGACCCCAGAAGTTGGGAGAGATAATTATACTGACTTTTAAAGAGTAGAAAACCAAAATTATTTGAAATGACTAATATATATGCTTTTTAAATTTTTCATCGCATTAAGTTTATAGATGTGAATATGTAATTTGAAAACAATTTACATCTATATTTTAGACGATTCATCGTACTCAGATGCTCAGATGAGCCCATATCAAGCAAACTACTTGTCAGCTAAGTGAATTACAGGCTTTGGGGGAAAAAAAAATTAGGCGTAGGAAAAAAGAAAATCTGTGAAATACTGGACTCAAATACAAATCTACAATGTAAAATCAAACCTCCTTGGATAAAGGGATCACAAATCATGTGTCATATATTCTACTACTTTGAAAAGCTACCTTGTCCATTGATATCCCACCATCTCTCTTCTTGAATGCATTTTTCATTTCCAAAGCTGGGCACAATTTAGGGTCTTGCTACTTGTCTGAGCTGACAATCTAAACCCCTTCATCTGGAAGACAAGAATAAAGAGATTAACAATCGAGGTCCTTATTCTAGCTGTTGAGCAGTGGCTCCTATAAAACGTGCTCGTGCGGGAGGACACTGCTGGTGGCGTGGCTTGGCTCTCAGGACAGCACAATGTCTTTCACGTGGCCTTAAGGTTCGACTTCATCTGCCCACTTCACCATTCTGATACCCCACCATCTACCTGCCTCCAGTCTAGACTCTGATCGCACAGCCAACCTTTTCAATGTGATGTTGTAGGCAAGTAGGAGATTATGAAGATTATAGGGTGTTCTTTGACTCACTGGGAGAGGTGGGGAGGGAACAGGACTTGCCATTTGACCGTAATACATGTTGATTTAATCCCTTTTTTAAATAGTGCTTAGAATTCTCATGAGCTCACAGGGAAACATTTAATGAAAACCGGGATTTTTCTGTTAGTTTGTGGAAGAACTATACATAGCTCTTAGACTAGCAAAGGTAGCTGGGAATGTCCACGGCACAGAGATATTTTGTACCTTTCACGCTAATTTCCGTGCGAGTTTATGTGAGTTCTTTCTTGGATCAATTTTTTTAGTGTAATATAATATATGCCTATTGTAGAAATCTGTAAACTATGTAAATGACTTTTTACAAAATTCATATTCCCACACTCCAGAGATAATCAATAGCCACCTGATTTTTACTTATTTCCCTTCTTTCTCTCTCTTCCCCTTCCTCTTCCCCCATTTTCTTTTTCTCTCTTTCTCAAAAGTGGCATGGCATCAAATAAGTAGTGAGGAAATAAGCGATCTGATCTCCCTTCAAGAAAGAGTGTCCTGATTAGCTGGAGGGCGTGCAGTCCACAGACAGAAGCCTCTTTGACGTCTGCCACAGTGCTGGACAGGGACACTGTCCACAGGCAGGTCTGGCCAAGGCTATGCACCGCAATGGGTACTAGGGCCTGCCCTTTTGGCCTCATGTGGGACTCCTCTACAAGCAATCTCAGAACCAGAGCCCCTTGTTGGCCTGGCTGAGACTCTCTTGGCATTGAACCACAGGCTGAGGATCTCCTCTTATCTAGTCTTTCTTCCCTCTCGGGAGAGATGCCAGACCCACAGTGCCATCTGAAGTCTCTCCCCAGTTCCCCTAGTCCCTCTCCTTTGTCTTTCAAAGACATTATCCTGCCCCCAAATCTTTTCTTCCCAGAAAACTCAGCCAACACAGTTTTATGCCTTCATTCTCTTGCTTAACATTAAATTGTGAGCCCTTCCCAATGACATTAGAATATTTTCAGAAACAGCATTTTCATTTTATGGGTTCATTGTATGGATAGATAAAATGTTCCCAACTTTTTGCAATCCTAAGTTCAATGATATGATAAGCATCCTTGTTCAGATTCTCTACATGAATTTGAGACTATTTCTTCAGAATGGATTCCTCAAAGTGTAATTACCAGCGTAAGCTTGCTAAGTTGTGCAAAACAGAATTTCAAAAGGACAGTATGAACACACGTTCTGACCAGTGTATTTCCCATTAATTGAAACTTTATGTGGTACCTAAGATTGTGCTCTTTAAAATAGCATTTCAGTTAATAACTTTATCAGTAACTCTCTGTTCACATTCCTGGTTTTTAATCCCTCCAGCTCCTGTTTTCATGGGTTTTCTTATAACCTTACATGAAGCACTGAACTTCCTCTTGCCCATTCCTGATCTCCAGCCTCTAAAGTGAAAGAACAAGCCCTCTGGGGAGGCACTGAGTCTTTTCTACTCCCACTCGATGACGGGGCGCCAGAGAAACAGGTCAACATGATGTTCTGCAAACTCAGGGATTCCAAGGAGACCCAATGCCTCACTAAGAGAAAATGCTTCATCTATCATCTTCCACCAGCTCAGCATGATCTGGAAAAGTTGTGCATATCTCTGCTTTCTCCTGCTCAGGAGCACTTCTAACAAAAGATTAATGAAGCAATGCTCGGGGCCTGGGTGGCTCAGTCAGTTGAGTGTCTGACTCTTGATTTAGGCTCAGGTTATGATCTCATGGTCATGGGACTGAGCCCCGCATCGGGCTCCATGCTGAGCATGGAACCTGCTTGAGATTCTCTCTCTCCCTCTCTCTCTCTGTCCTCCCACTCCCTCTCAAAAAAAAGAAAGACAGAAAGAAAGAAAGAGAGAAAGAAAGAAAGAAAGAAAGAAAGAAAGGCTGAAAATTTACCAGAAACCCAAAGTACAAAAGCACAGCTGACTTAATTATATGGATGAGAAAAACAATTCACCCCAGAGGTACAATTAATCCTTATAGTAGCCTTTTGAGGTGGATTACTATAAAGATGAAGAAATGGAGGCACAGAGAGGTTTGGTGACATGGCCAAGTTCACAGGTTAAGTAAGACGCCCAAGGTACCAGAGCCTTGCCTGGATCTCAGTCTGGATTGTGAGCATGTTCCCTTAATCCCTTTACTGAAATGACATGAGAGGACTCTTCCTGTAATTTATAAAACCGGTGATAGAACAAGGATTCATAAATTCATACTGATTAAAAATAAATAAATAAAGCTTTAGGAAAAGCTCTTCCTTACTATGGAATGCAAAATAATAAATGTAGAAGCAATGACAGGTTGGAAAAATCATCAGTGGATGCTAAAACCAGTGGTGAGATTTTGATGAGAAATAGTGCATTAACATAGCCCAAACATATCTCCCACAAACTAGTTATTAATTAGGAAGGGAAAAATAGTAACTGCAGTAGAGAAATCTAAAGGATAAATGGCACCTTAACTAAGTGATCAAAGTTAATACCACAACCATTGAGATAAGTTAATATCCTGTGGTTCCTAATATAATGTACCACGAGAAACACACTACTGCTTCCGGCATATTCCTTCTGAAGATACGTAACTTGAATTTAATCATGAACCAACACCAGAAAATTCTAAAATGAAGGACATTTTAGAAAATAGCTATACTGGGGCACCTGGATGGTTCAGTCGGTTGAGCGTCCGGTTTCGGCTCAGGTCACAGTCTCACAGTTCGTGGGTTTGAGCCCCGCATCAGGCTTTGTGCTGACCGCTTGCTCAGAGCCTGGAGCCTGCTTTGGATTCTGTGTCTCCTTCTCTCTCTGCCCCTCTCCTGCTCATGCTTTGTCTCACTCTGTTTCTTAAAAATAAATAAATGTAAAAAAAATAAAAAAAAAAAAAGAAAAGAAAATAGCTATACCGTAATCTTTACAAAGTCAAGACCAAGAAGCTGAGGAACTGTTCCAAATTAAAGGAAATTAAAGAGACTTGAAAACAAAATGCAGGGGCGCCTGGGTGGCGCAGTCGGTTAAGCGTCCGACTTCAGCCAGGTCACGATCTCGCGGTCCGTGAGTTCGAGCCCCGCGTCGGGCTCTGGGCTGATGGCTCAGAGCCTGGAGCCTGTTTCCGATTCTGTGTCTCCCTCTCTCTCTGCCCCTCCCCCGTTCATGCTCTGTCTCTCTCTGTCCCAAAAATAAATAAACGTTGAAAAAAAATTTTTTTAAAAAGAAAACAAAATGCAGTATATGATCCTGTATTAAATTCTGGACCAAAATGACTAAAAAGAGAAAGAAAGAACCATAGGAGGCATTATTAGGACAATTGATAAATCTGAATATGGAAGGAATATCTGGCAATAGTATGTAGATATTAAATTTCTTGATTTTGATAACTTGACTGTGGTTATGTAAAGAATATCCTTATTCTTAGGAAATAAATACTGAAATATTTAGAGGCAGAGGCGCAAGATATCTGGGGCTTTTCTCATGCTGTTCAGAGAAGAAACGATGGCCGAAGGGGGATGGAAAGCTTCCAGGTTAACTCATGACTGAACCACTTGCCAAAGTCTTCTAGTGACATTCAGAAATTTCTTTTATCATCTGAAATTAAAAAATAACTGTTGAGGCTTGTATTAAAGGAAAACTTTATAAGTACCTAACTTTATTCCAGTAATCTCACTTTTGCATATTTATTCTAAAGAAATAACCATGGGGAGGCACAATGGCTTTGTCACAGAGATACTCCTCAAAATTGGTATACAATTTTGGAAAATTATAAACAACTTACACATCTAATAATAGCTTTGTTTTAAGATTATACAGTCACTGAAATGCTATTTAATATTTGCTGACTTGTAAAAATGCCATTATTAAGTGGTAAAAACAAGAAGCAAGATGGCATACACAGAGTGACTCAATTTCTGCATGTAGATGTACATACACATACACCCACAGCCCCAGACCCATAAAAGATTTCAAAACTATACATTAAAACGCTACTGTGGTCATTTTAAGGTGTAGGGAAAAAGGTAACTTTTAAACTTATTTTTACTTGAATTTTACAGTACTATGAAAATTTGCTAAAAACAAATATGTTATTTTGTAATTAAAAACAATAATTATAAAGACAAAGAAAGAGTACATCTTTTAAAAAGAGATAACCATAAATTTTAATAAAACCCCTGTTCTTTTCACACACCACCCTACTATATTCCATAGCTTCTTTCCAACTACACAAGGCCCTGCTGCTGAATTTGGTGAGTGACATTCAGAACATGACTCCTAAACTCCTCATTTAGTGGAACATGAAAGGAGGTCATTGAAAGGAAGTGAGCACTGGTTGACCCATTAACTGAACCCAGACAATCGTAGGTTCCTCACACCCTTCCCTGTCCTGGGAATGTACATTCTGCCCACAATTTACAAGGATGAGAGAATAAGACGTTGTTGAAACCATCCGGACTGAATAGGCAAGTAAACCTATTTAAGACATCTCTATACACTTTTTTTTTAATTTTTTTAATTTTTTTTTATTTTTATTTTTGAGACAGGGAGAGACAGAGCATGAACAGGGGAGGGTCAGCGAGAGGGAGACACAGAATCCGAAACAGGCTCCAGGCTCTGAGCTGTCAGCACAGAGCCCGACACGGGGCTCGAACTCATGGACTGCGAGATCATGACCTGAGCCGAAGTCGGCCGCTTAACCAACTGAGCCACCCAGGCGCCCCTCTATACACTTTTAAGATTCAGGCAGATGAGGGGCACTTGGGTGGTGGTTGAGCATCCAACTCTTGATTTGGGATCGGGTCATGAGGCCAGTGTCGTGGGATCAAGCCCTATGTGGGACTCCACACTCAGTGTGGAGCCTGTTTAACGTTTAAGATTTCTCTCTCTCTCTCTCTCTCTCTCTCTCTCCCTCCCTCCTTCTGCCCCTCTCCCTTACTTGTGCTCTCTCTCTCTCTCTCTCTCTCTGTCTGAAAAAAAAAAGAAAAAAAGAGATTCTGGCAGGTGGGTGATGGCCCAAGATGAGCCCCATATGTAAGTTCCCTTGTCGATTAAACCTGCTACCTACGAGTCTGGAATGGTCTACCTCTCTTCCTTCAGTCTGTCCTTGCCCTTCGTGTATAGGGGCCGGTTTTCAAACCAACATGGAGAAATTCTTTTACCATTGTTGTAAACTGATATAGGTAGGGCTGTTACAGAGGGGGCAATGTCTATTGAATTTGTTTCCTGATGAAAGAATCGAGCTTGAAACCAAATGTTGCACATTCAGACAAGAAAACGCACTATGACTCATGACGATCTGTGAAAAAGCCACACTTTCATTATATGCTAAATTTTCATTTTCTCAATGTCAAGGACTTTTAAAATAATTCAATTGTTTCTCTTGTGATGTGATTTCCAAAGTTAGTTTCTTTTATGTTTCGGAGGACCTAAATTTCAGATGGAATGGACCTAGATTCAGAAAATATATCTGTGATATTTAAGGTTTTGTTTCTTTGTCATTCGACTCTAGATGTATTTATTTGTAATTTTATCTGCACATTGCTACACAAACTATCCACATTTTGTGTATGTGCACATGTGTGTGCGTGTACCTAAAAAGGCAGACACTGTCTGTTACAGTCTTGGTTTGGGGCTGTTTTACAATCTAGGTTGGTCCTAAGAAGGAATCCCTCCTTACATTATTATATCAGTGGCACATGTTGAGCCCTTCTACTAAGTACCACAGAATGACAAGTGGCCAGGAAACAAATATACATTAAACATAGGAATACTAGAGATTGGGTCCCAATTTCTGAAATAGTATTATAGAGACAATGGTAAATCAGAGAGCCTGAAGCACAGATTAAGAAGGCAGAAACATGGCATTTTATTTCAACTACAAACCCTTGCCAGGTTTCCCAGTCTGTGACATCAAGGAGAGCAAATTGTTACCTCTGAGAAGTCATCTATGATTTGTAGCCATTAATTCCAAACCTCCTACTTAAGATTCTTCAATTACATGATCCTACCAACAGATCAGGAGCTATCGTGTGCACTGGGGAAGGAACAAACTCTCAATAGAGCTACTGTGCATGTTCTCCAGTTCAACCTTCTGTTCCATAGCCCAACCCATGCTCTAGAAAGAGGCCCTACCCAATGATTAGGGGCTAATTTCTATTCCCACAGCCAGATTCTCCTCCTGTAATCTAGACTTCATCTTATGTAAGCACATGACTCACATGCACGGGTCCGTTTCCTGGAATTTGGGGTGGGAGCCAACTCTCAGTTATCTGCAGTATGAAATCCATCAGTGATTCCCAACTTCCATTTTAACTAGTAATGTTAACCTCTTCTATGATCTCCATGTTCTTTTACTACTGATTTTAATGAACACAGAAAAGGCCAGAGAGAAAAGCATAGGGTCTGGTAAATCAAAAGGCCGTATGATCATTGAACAGTTGGGCACTTGTCATTTCCATTCTGTTTCACAGCCCAGATTCTAGATAAGCATTTTCTACCAGCAGCCACAGCCAACTCTTTCCATCTAGTGCAATCTGGCCTCTATCTTCACCATCCTCTGAAAACACTTTTTTAGCCTTCATGACATTCAGAAGTCAAAACCAGTGGCCTTTTTCCTCCTTCTCAGTTTTTTTCTAGGTTCTTTTGTACTGGACAGTGCTGACTATTGCTGTAAATCTTGGCTTTTTATTCTTCTGAGCTTCATGTCATTGTGTCTCTTAGTTTTGCTCTTTTGGTTGTAACCATCAGCAAGTCCTGTTGATACGAAGTACGTTCTAAATACAGCTGGAGGTCAACCACTTCTCATCACCTCCACTACTGCCATCCTTGTCCTAGCCACGCTGTCATTTAAGCAGGTGACAAAAATTACCCTCTACCTTATCTTCCAGGTTTGCCTTGCCTCTCTAGTCTATTTTCCCCAGAGCAGACTGACTGGTCTTGTAGACATGCAAGTTATATCACCACCCCATCCCTTACCCTTTAATGACTTATTGCATTTTTAACAGAATGCAAACACCTTACCATAGCCTCTACCCTCTAAATGTTCTACTCTTGCCTATCTCTCTGACTTCTCTTGCCACTGTCCATGGAGCGTGCTCCAGCCACACTGGTCTTAAAGTGTGTTTTGAACATTAGAGTCCTTACATCTCCTCTCCAGGTCAAACATACTTTGGTTCCACACGTTTGCATGACTGAGTTTGTTCACCTCATCTGGCTACATCTCTGCTCATATATGACCAAGAGACGTCTCTCCAACCACCCTAGCTAGAGCAGCCCTGAAACCATAATATACTGTGTATTACCACCATATTTTGTCACTATCCATGAGACTTTGTGCAAGTTACGCTGTGCCCCAGGTTCATGACAGAAGTGAGTTTTACACAAGTAGTTACATACCTCATAGAGTTGTTATCAGGATTTAAACGGTATTACATTTCAGAAGCTTGACGGCAAATAGTCAGCCCTCTATGTGTTTACCACTATTATTGTTACCAGTATTTATTTGTTTTCTTTCTTTTCCCACTAGAGATACAAATTCCAGGCGTTATCCATTCGCTCATCACTACTGGTCAGGATATAGAATAGTAAAGCACATTCTAAGCTTTCAATAAGTTATTGTTGAGTAAATGAATGCATAAAAATATTTAACCATTTCTTCTATCCTCACTGGCTCCTTTTGCCAATTTCTCGGGTGAAGACATTTCCCTGGAGTCAATCATTGGTTTCCTTGGCATTTTTTCCTCTACCCTCACTCCTTTCTAATTTTTTTTTTCAACGTTTATTTATTTTGGGGACAGAGAGAGACAGAGCATGAACGGGGGAGGGGCAGAGAGAGAGGGAGACACAGAATCTGAAACAGGCTCCAGGCTCTGAGCCATCAGCCCAGAGCCTGACGCGGGGCTCAAACTCACGGACCGTGAGATCGTGACCTGGCTGAAGTCGGACGCTTAACCGACTGTGCCACCCAGGTGCCCCAACCCTCACTCCTTTCAAGTGCTTAACTTGAAACGTTTCTCTGGCTTCAGCTATAGTTCCTGTGATGGGAGTTCCTACCGTCACATCTTTAGCGCAGCCCATACAGCCAAGCTCTCAACTGGGGAGGCAGCTCTCAGTGGCTGGAAATTTGGCCCAAGACTCAGGAGAGCTGGCTTCGAGTGTAAGTTCTGTGACTTCGCTCGCTTTGTGACTCGGAGCAAGCCACAACCTTTCGGGAGACCAAATTCTCTCATAGGTAATAATTTATTCCTCTCTACCTTCCATCTCAGATAGTGCTTTAAAACGAAGAGTTAGTAAAAGTGAAAGTGTTTTGTCAGTTATAAAACAGTACATACCATCTTGAGGTGCTTTCAAATACTTCAAATATGCCATTTATACATGCCCACCCTGCTGTTATCTTAGATTCAACATCAAGTAGATTAGTTTCCTATTTCCCAAACTGAATGATGACTTTGCTTTCTTTCATTGGGCACAGGTATCGCTAAGCACGTCTCGTTCTCTTTCTGTGATGTGTCTACAATTTTCCTCCTGCTCTCTCTTCTCCCAGACATAATCTTCCTCGAAGATTTCTTCCATGTGCATCTAGGTAGGCCATTAGAACACCATTCGTTGGTCTCTCTACTTCCAGCCTTTCTCTCAGTCTTCTCAAATAATCTCATTCCGATCTTCCCCAAATTGGATTGGATTTCTATTACTGCTCTCACAAATTGCCACAAATTTAGCAGCTTAAAGCAATGAAATTTATGGTCTTATGGATCCGTAGATCAGAAGTTCAACATGAGCCTCACCTGTCTCGTGTCAAGGTATTGGCACCAGGTAAATATCAAGGTGTCACCCTGCTAGATTCTTCCCTGGGGTTTCCGGGGGAGCATTCATATCCTTGTCTTTTCAAGTCACCTACATTTCTTGGCTTGCAGCTCCCTTCCTTTGTTTTCAAAGCCAGCAACTGTGGGTCAAGTCCTTCTGAGATCACAGCTCTCTAACCACAGATAGGAAGAGTTCCCAGCTTGTAAGAACTCAGAGGATTAGATTCGGCCCACTGGGCTAATCCAATGTCATCTCCCCTTCTCAGGGTCTATAACCTTAATCACACTGCACTGTTCCTTTTGCCATGTAAGATAATATATTCACAGGTTCTGAGGACTAGGGCACGTACATCTTTGGGGAATAAGCGGTCTTATTCTGCTTACCACACCAGTTTAATGGTGTCACTCCCCTGACCAAGAGATAATGTAAAGTTTATCTTCCTGGTATGGCTTTGAAGATCCTTCAAATTAAATTCTTAGCAATCCTAAAATAAAGATCCTATACTACCGTTAGGATATCCTCCCCGACATACCTTAAATGTGCTATGATTTTCCTAGTGTTTTTGCCGATTATTCTTCCATTTGACATGTCCTACAATCCTTCCGTTGCTATCAAAGTCTCGTCAATTTTCCAGCCCAGATAAAGTCCCACCTCCTCAATAAAAGCTCCCCCACTGATGCCACCTTTTTCTAATGGTTTGATATGATACTGTTTAGTTTATGTGGTGGACTTCTGGGTTTGTTCAGAATTCATTCACTCTTCCTCTGGTAGCAGCACGCTGGTTTTCCTTTGGAAGAAAACTTTTTCCTATTAGATTAAAAACTTAGTGGTTTCTCAAGTAAAATGAATTGCCCTCCTGATCAAAGGATGAGCTCATGATCCCAGCTAAGCAATCTGATATATCTCTCTAGACCACAGACACCCAAAAAGTAAAAATGCTTGGAGCTCACACTTTCTAGAAGCAGCACATTGCTCACAAAATCACCAGAACTTCCTCGGCACTTTGGCTCTTACTTTAATTCCGCCAAATTCCCCACATCCTTCCTACACATTTTTCCTTGGGTAAGCCAGAATCATTTTCTGTTTCATAAAAATCAAAGAACCGTAACTGCTAAAGCCTTACTGTTCTTTAAATGTACTCATAACTCCAAATTCTCTTTTTCATAAAACTACAGTATATTTTACATGTCTCTCAAACACTCCCCAATCCCTTGTATATTACTACACACAGAAATTCCTTTCAATAAATATTGGTTGACTATTTCATAAAGTACTGATTTTTTTTTTCAGAATGTGAATTGCTCCTGGTAGCAAGTTGAGAACAAGGAACATGACATGTCTTTCCTTGATATCAATCCTGCCTTTTCCAGAAGGGGAAATGGAAAATCATTTCTCCCTCCTGATAGATGGATTGAAAGGGTCACCACTCCACTGACTGTGTTTTTTATGTATATTTCCTATATCCCCAATGTATTCTATTATGTGGTCCCATGGTCTCCACCTATTTAGCATGTAATGACCCATTCCCTAAACGAGCCTAAGCTGTGCTTATTTTTTTAATAGGTACATTGCACTTCAGGCTCATATGAAGTGTTTGGAAGACTTTTCCCAAATATTTCTCTGAAATTCAGATAAATTTAATGGACTCTCTGTGTTTGGTTTCATATGATGAGTGGTTACCATTAGTTGGAGACCAGACAGGATATTGAAAAGATCCCCATGTTTTATGTCTCCTTCTTAAGAAATCCATGTTAGAACCTAATGAACAGTGCTAATGTTTTATAATGTTCTATGGCCATTTGGGGAGATATATGTTCTAGACTTGACCAAAGTCAATTTCAGGGACTATAATCTTCTCCTTTTGAAAATTGTGATAATCTAACTCTGGTTCCCTGGAACTTTTTTTTTGCATAATCTCTTCAAAATCAATGATTTTGACATTGTTCTAAAAAGTTTAGAGTAATCCCTCTGAAATCTCTTTCAGCACCTCAGCACCTCCAGAAGATCATACCAGGTTTTTGACCCAAGGTAGGATGTGATTGAATTGAACTGAGATGGGAAAATTTTAGAAGCAACAGTGTTTTAGGGGAATATCAGTTACTAAACATGTTCCTTTTCAATGTCCAATGGATATCCAAGTGGAAATGTTACATAGACAGTTGGATGAAGAAGTCCAAGACTCAGAGGAAGTATCTAGGCTGGGAATAATTATATACAGATGATAATTAAAGACACAGGCTTTATGAAATAAAGTAGTGAGTGGCTGTATACAGAAAAAAAGTTCCAAGATTGAAATCAGGGGGCATGCCAGATCAGTGATGGGGGACAGGAGATATTAAGGAAGATCCAGCCTGAGACTGAGCAGCAGGTGAAAAGCCAGGTGAATGTCGTGTCCTAGAAGCCAAGTGAAAAAAGTATTTCGAGGAGTTCTTTTTCTTAACTCTCTGGGTTCTCAGACTTTGAACAGGGTCAATCTGAGGGGTCGGTGAGATCTCAGACTTTGAACAGGGTCAATCAATGTGAGGGTTCTGTGAGATTCATTTTAGAAAAATGTTTGTTTCTCCCAAGAATATTCTAAACTACCTCTGAGACTTCACTCACCTGATGGCTCTGCTGCCTCTGACATGGCCAGAGCTGCTGTGGAATGGGGAATCAGGAGACCTTATTACTCATGCCAACTCTACTTTTTCCTACCACTGTGACTCTGAACAAATTACGTTTTATCTCCCTATGAAATGGTCCTAGCTATGCCTCCCTACCCTATCCATAGGCCAATGAAATGATCCAAGGAGCTAATAGGGGGGTAGAGTATTCTGTGGGTTGTTGAAGTATGTACAAGGATACCATCACTGTAACTGGGGTCCAGCAGGACCAATATTTCTTGCTCTGAAGGCCCAGGGAAGCCAAGTCTCTTGGTTGATGGATGCTGAGGGAATCATGAAACACATTCTGGCTCACGTGTCCTTTCATAAATTACTTCTCAGTAGGGTATCTTTTCCTTTTAGAAATACCTTTTTTTTTTTTTAATAGTCTTTAAATATATTCTTTAAAAAGATAATAACAGCTGGGGCGCCTGGGTGTCTCAGTCGGTTGAGCGCCTGACTTTGGCTCACTGTTGGTGAGTTCAAGCCCCCTCAGAGCCTGCTTCAGATCCACTGTCCCTCAGATCCTCTGTCCCCCTCCTTCTCTGCCCCTCCTCGGCTTGCACTCTCTCTCAAAAACAAAAAAAAAAAAAAAAAAAAAAAAAAAAACCTAAAAAAATAATAACCACTAAAATTTTATAATTAATGCAACTCCTTTTATTTCAAAAATCTTCATTGTGGTAGGCCATAAGTGCAATAAATTTATAAGCTGCTTTCCCAAACTAAGACCTTTATCTTTCTATATTTAGAAGTCTCTATATCTAAACACATTGTAGTTCTATCACTGCTTTTAGGCCCTCCAATTTATTATGGAAAAAAAGAAAAGAGAGAGAGAGACGGTATTTATCAGCGAAACTCCTTTGTGCATGATACTTAATGCATTTTTATTTTTCAGTTGTCTTTTTTTCCAGTTCCCAACAAAAATAAATAAACATTAACAATATCTTGTAAAGTAGCTATATTCTCCTTCAATATCTTAAGGTACACAATTATCAAAGCTGATATTGAACACAAACAAATTGATACAATTCAGTACTCTGATAAAATCCATTGTCAAATAAGTTAAACTGCATGCAATACAACTTTATGGTCCATAGCCTCTTCAATATAAACTGCATACCAAAATGGCTCTTCCAACTTAAAAAGTGCAATTACAGAGTGCAAAAACAGCAAAGAGGAAAAATACACTATCTTACACTTAACCTCATCCAGTTTGAATAACGGGTATGCTTTAGATAAAATTACTCTTTTGCTAGAACAGTAAAAAAGTACACTGCTTATGCAAGTTGTTACTCCCCTTCTCCCATGTGCATAAGAATAGAAAAAAAAAATCAGAAAACATTGAGCAGCCAGTTAAACACATTTTTTCCCTCCAAAGTCTACAGAGTGGATATAGGAGCAAAAATGACCACGTGGATCAGACATGAGCTTTCAAAAATCAGATTATTGAATTCAACAGAAATTAGAAACTGATACATATATTTCTAGCATGAAAATTGGTTTGATGCCTGACAGCACGTATTCTCAGTACTTTGGAGATATATAGAGAAATATGTATCGTGAGAAATCTGTAAAGCAAGAAAGATAGACGAAACATGAGCCCAAATCTTTCCACTGTTGGAAATTTGAGCTGATGACAATCATCGTCGATACCTGCTCAGCATCGTCCTCATTAAAACAATTACTTCTGACATATTGTCACCCGCAAAAAGCAATCTGGGTCGCATCCTTTCATTATTTACTATACATTTATAAACAAAGATTTAACTTTTATAGGGGTTAGTTTTTTAAGCATTCGTAAGCAAAGATTAAAAACACCCCCAAACTACTTACAATTTGTTACTTAGTAAGGACTGAGACGTTTAAGATAAACCAATATAACCCTCTTTGGTAAGCAAAATAAGTGAATTGCTATTGATATCTTGGTAAGTCAGTACATTTTCTTTGACACCGACAAGATCACTTAGAGTAAGCAGACTTCATTTACATCTAGTAGGCGTCAGTAACAATGTGTAGGACTTAAAATGTATTCTTACACAGCACTTTTGATTTCAGCTATATTAAAAGGGGAAATGGAAATATCCTTTTAGGTCTAAAAGTTTTATTTCTTTTTTTTAATGTTTATGTATTTATTTTGAGAGAAAGAGAGAGAGAGAGTAGGGGAGAGTTGGAGAGAGAGAAAGAGAGAGAGAAGCCCAAGGCGACTCCAGAGTAAGGCCCAAACTCACAAACCACGAATGAGATCGTGACCCAAGCGGAAATCAAGAGTCAGACTAACCAACTTAGCCACCCCCCCCCCCCCCGGTGCCCGTTATTTTATTTCTCTTTTTCTTGTGTTTAAGTTTTATGTGCTGTTGAATGGGCAACAAATGACTACAATTCTATGAATGAGCTCATGTGTCCATGTGTATTTGCATATGAATTTGTATATTACATAATATGCATATATATATATGTTTGCTTATATATATGCATATTTTATGCACACATGCACGCGCGTGCACACACACACGTGTTTTTCCTCTAATAGTGAGGGACCAGATCCAACACTTTAGAAAAGAGTCATGTGAGAGCACCATGGTACAAATAAAGGGATACATATGGCGGCAAGTCCTGGCACCTAGCACTTCAGAAGTCAGCTGTTGTTTATTTTCTCTTTGTTGCCCTAGCACCTGCCAGGAAAAAAGGTGAACAAAGAGGAGACCCTCCCTAACAAGGTGTGTGATCCTGAGGGACTCTACCCAAAGGTCTAGTATTCCAAGAGGCAGTGTCCCCTGAGACCTGGAGGTGTTGACAGCTGTGGTTCCTCACGCGGTTGCCCCCAAGTACCCTTAGTAATGCAACGAGACCATGGGCTCAAGCACAGGAGGAATCTTTATCTTTTCCAAAAAAATAAACAAAAGACAGCAAGCAGGGCCCTGGTTTCACCTCAGTGTCCAAAAGAAGGCATGGTTAAGTCTCTAAATTTTAAAAGTTTTCCAATGAATTTGTTCATTTGGGAAAATACACTATGGTCTATATTTCTTATTGTTTTCCACTTCCTACATCAGGATATGATTTTACACATTTAATCTTAAATTCTAGAAGGAGCTACTTACTGCATTGTTTTAAATTAAAACTCTGTTGCGTAGAAGATGAAATAACCATATTTTCCATCTTTAAACAATATACAGAATTACTGTCTTAGACTTTAAAATAATGATTAGTCCATCAAATTTTGGACTACGATTTAATCTTAGAATTCTTGAGGCACCTGGGTGGCTCAGTCGGTTAGATGCCTGACTTCAGCTCAGGTCATGATCTCGTGGTTTGTGAGTTTGAGCCCCACGTCGGGCTCTGGGCTGACGGCTCAGAGCCTGGAGCCTGCTTGGGATTCTGTGTCTCCCTCTCTCTCTGCCCCTCCCCCACTCACGCTCTGTCTCTCTCTCCTTCAAAACTAAACATTAAAAAAAAATAAAAAAAAATCTTAGAATTCTTAATCAAAGTCCCTATGAAAACAAATACTTTTAAAAAGAAGCCCAAATTTTGGCTTCAAGTGTGGATTTTTTTTAAATTTTCTCATGAACATATGTTTCTCAAGAAACATCGTGAAGCTAGAAAACACCTACTATTTACATAAAAGATGGCATAAAATGAAGTTGTCAATTCCTTTAATGCAGGAAGAATCTGCAGCTGGGTGACTTGTGTCCACAGTTGTGAACTGGCAGAGGGCACTGTCCACTTGCCCTCCAGGCCAGTCACCATGGAATCAGAGCTGAGGGTAGGGACAGAAGGATACAGCCCTCCTGGGTCTACTTCGTTCCCTGCGTGTAGTGCTTAGCACATGATATAGACTCGCTTCTCCCCAATTCCCATTGCATTAGTGTTTTAATACATGACACAGTGGTGCCATGACATACATCAAACTGTGATACAGTCAAATCAATTATCGCTCATGTGAGGAGTAGGAAAATATTCATTCGATTTGACCATATACATTTAGGCTTCACAGGAATCTGTCATTTGCTGACCCTTCCTGAGTGATGAACTGGACATCGCTCACTCCTAAGCATTGTGTAGCTGGCAAATGAGCTTTGAAGCTAAAGCATTTGGCCCAGGAAATTATTTCTTACAAAAATAGGACTTCTTTCTATATTATATATTTCGTATACATTATACATTAGCAAATAGTCTGTCAAAAATAAAACAAAAATAAAAAACTTTTCCAAGTATATTAAAAATGCACCATTGTTGACTTAACACATGATCCAACATAAATATTATTAATAAAATAGGAATATTAACATAATCAGGCACGCTGCGCATCCCTGCCCATAGCTGGACGGCAGCACTCAGACTTGTGGTAATGCTGGATCCCCTGACGTCACCCTTTCGTATTCCTTCTTTGGTTCTTTACTCTTCTGATTTCTGTACCTAGAAATATTCAGAAATTGAAACTGTTAGCACTGTAGTTAACAGTGAGAAGAACAAAGTATGCTAACAAAACAAACCAACATATGGACTCAAAAGAAACATCAGCACAGTGTTTCCAAAATGACAAAAGTCAACAGATTTAGGTTGGGCAAGAGAAAAAAAAAAAAAAAGAGGGAGAAGGGGTAGTATTCTGTGGTCAAACAATTTAGGGAGGAAATGGTGAAACACAGTTAAAGGACTCTTCAGAGGTTTTAACATGTCCTGAAAATTACAAAATTCCAGGAAAGCATGTGACCATATTTAAGCCTGGGTGTTTTATTCTCTGTCTCTCTCTTTCTCTCTCATTTCTGTTTCTTTCCTTTCCCTTCTTTCTCTCAATCTCTCCCTCTGTCTTTCCTTCCTTCTTTTTTCTTCCTTCCTTCCTTCTTTGCTTCCCTCCCTCCCTCCCTTCCCTTTCTTCTTTTTCCCTTCCCTTCCCTTCCCTCCCCTCCCTTCCTTTCTCCTTCCTTCCTTCCTTCCTTCCTTGGTTCTTTCGTTCCTTCCTTCCTTCCTTCTAGAAAACTAGTATGTGAATACCATACTACATCATTATATTCTATCCATCACATTGATACAATGTTATCACCAAAAGCAATTAGAATAACTTCTTATTATTTATCAAGCACTAATTAGTGGCTGACAATGCCCTAAGTGCTATACATTCATTACTCATTCTATTCTCACATTCTCACATTGCCATTATCATCCTCATTTTATAGATGATGACAGTGAAGTACAAATGGGTTACATAAGGTCAAGTTCTGCCAGCTAGGATTCAGAATCTCCATTCATTCATTCGTTTGTTCAAGCTATCCTCCTAATATTTTGAATTCATTTTCTACCCATTTCGGAGATGAGGCATGTAGCCTTGAGGAAACTGCACGTTTATGCTTAGTGGAGGAATACAATTTGAAAGCTTTTGTTTAGACACAGACACAGTTCTGCCACTTGCCAACTATATGAGCTGAGGCATGTCAAATGACCTCTCTAGGTCTCATTTCCCCAATCTTTATAAAGGAAAGGATTGTAGTCAAAGATCTTTTAGGGGTATTTCAGTTTTAGTAGTGTTCAGTTCTGTGATCATAACTAATTAGGAAGGCGTTTTAATTTGATGAATACTTAGAATCAATCATGGGCAAAATAAATTTAATCTTATAAAAGTAGCACACTTTCCGACCGTCACAAGTAGAAGCACATTGCTTTCAGCAAACAAACAAAATGACATCCACTCAAATCTTCACTGAAAAATTTGTACCAGCTCCAAAATAAGAAGGATTTCACGGAGACAGTTCAAGGCAGCTGTTATTAACTAATTCACACTGTTCCCAGACCCTGGTCTTAAACCCTAAAACACAACCAACAGTCTGATACACTGTCAGTAATTTCAAAACTCATTGTATTTTTTTTTCTCAGTGATCAGCCTCTGTCAGTATAGTATTATACAACAGGCTGGGGTGCCACTGTTCTGGGAGACGGGAAAAAGTAAGCTCTTAACAACTGTCTGGAAATTCCTGTCTACAAGTCTGCCTTAAACTTTAAAATCCTAAGCCTCTAGGGTTATTAATTTACAAAGCACATGCTTTATGAAATACAAAATTTAACCTAATAATTAAATACAAATGGTTAAACATAACATTGACATCATGCCTTATGGTTTCTTTAACATGCATGATAATACTCAATGCTGAAAATGGTCCTGTCATTAATGTAGAAGATTTTTATCTGTATATTATAGAAGAAAGAACTGATACTCTAAGCTTGGCTTGTACAGCTTATAGAGACAATAAATAGCAGAGCTAATATTAGAGTCAAATCCATATGATCTGCCACTGAAACTTCTTTTTTGTAAATATCATCAGTGGGGGCGCCTGAGTGGCTCAGTTGGTTAAGCCTCGAACTTTGGCTCAGGTCATGATCTCACAGCTTGTGAGTTCTAGACCCACAACGGGCTCTGTGCTGACAGCCCAGAGCCTGAAGCCTGCTTCCAATTCTGTGTCTCCAACTCTCTCCGCCCCTCCCCCCCTTAGAAATAAATGTTTTAAAAAATTTAAAAAAATACGTATCATCTGTGCAGAGTCCATCGTATCCCTCTAAATAACACTTTGTCCATAGTCTTACCCAGTTTTTTAGCCTGCATTGTATAAACATAATACGCAGAAGCAGAGTGCAGAAACCACCGGCTTACCATCTGCAGAAGTAGTATATAGAACCGGCAACGACGACGAGAAACAAGAAAACGAGAATCACAGTCAAAGCGACATATTCTTTGCTCAAGGGCTGTTGGACGGTTAAAAAGAAGTGCTCGCAGCGGACCCCAGTGTAACCCACTTCACACCTACAGGAACATGGGAGAGAAAGATCGGTTATTTAAAAAAGAAATTATCATTAAGAATTCGTTTTGTAAGGAGTCGTCTCACACTGTGATACAGGAAACCGAGAAGGTTGCTGACAGCTGTAAACAGGAATTCAAAGACTGGCCTCAGAGCGGGGCCCACATTGATATCAGAGCTCCACACAGCTCTCAGCTTAACTGTGGTGCTAAGTGACAGGCTGGCCCAGCTGCCAGGGTGGCTGACAACCCACAAGGGGGTTTGGAAAGTTTTCGTAGGGTGGAGGTGCATTTTGTCTTAATCAGTTCAATCAATCCTTAAAACAGGGGCTGATGTAGAAGTCCAGTGGAAAGACTAAAAGCAGAACCACCTTCATGGTCTATGAGAAGGAGGCATCAAAGCCTACCCGACTCTGTACCCTGGAAATATCGTTACAATTTGAGAGCTACTGTTTCTTCCAGAACTTAAAAAAAAAAAACATGCTTAATAACGTTACTAATAGCACATATAACTGCATGCTAATAGTATGTATAAACTACAGCCCCTGGAAACACATCAACTTCAAACAATTTAAAAAAAAGAGTATATGTCTAAAAAACACTTTTTTTTTTTTTTGCATATTACCTGCAATAATTTTCACTCATGTCCACCAGGTAGATGCACTGTCCATGCAAACAGAAGCCATTCATGTCAGAGCCACACTTTGTTATTGAGACTTGAGCCACACGTGGATTGTCTTCTGTCTGAACTGTGAAGGAAATGGAAAGTTGGATATATTCCGCTGCCTTCTTCGAAGCATGAATCACCCTTTCATATAGTCATTGCTGAGCTACTGTAGCAAAGCAGGGCAGGTACTAATCAGTCGAGGAGACTTTTCAGGATTAAGTCCCTCTAGTTATCACAGTTCCTAGGCCAATAAACAAACATTTGACCCCTAAGGAGAAGGACCAACAGACTAAACAAACAAAATAAGACCTAGGCATTTAATTCACAAAGGATAATCTTGAAGGATAGAAAAGGAAAGTTTACGACACACAAAAATCATTACCCTCCAAAGTTATTCACTTAACCCAAGTGTGTCTGATGTTTTTCAAATCTCAAAATAATTCTGCAGTTCATTACTCCAAAAGCAACTGCAAACTGAAACCACTAATTAGTTCAAGAGAGCAAAGTTTTATAGTGGGTTTTCTTTATTTTATTTATTAACTAACTCACACTGTTCCATACCCTGGCCCTAACCCTAAAACACAGCCAACAGGTTGATATACTATCAGTAGTTTCAAAACTCATTGTATTTTTTTTCTCAGTAATCAGCCTCTGTCAATACAGTATTGTACGACAGGGTGGGGTGTGAGTGTTTTGGGGGACTGCAAAAAAGTCAAAAATCTTTTAGGAAGGCATGTTTCGGTGTATATTCCCAAATTTTTGAGGGTACCATCAAAGAAATCAACCAAAGCCTCCCCAACATCTGTAACCATGAGAACTGAACTAGACAAATTTTGACTTCCAAATACCCGGGGCTGGGCAAACACAACAGTGAAAATAGAAGCCTTTTTAGAAGTAGTGTTGCAACCTGTATGTAAAATTCATTTTAGGATTTTTAGTTACTGAAATGTGAAGGATGCTTATGAAATAATCAAACAATAGCATCCTGATTGTAATACTCCTGCTGAAAGAAATAAACAAACAAACAATAACAAAAAAAGGGAGGGAGGCAGACCAAACTTCTGAAGAGTCCAGTGATGAAGGAAGAAAAGAGAACAGAAATACTAATCCAAAGGAATGCATACGTCCCAATGTTGATAGCAGGGCTATCTACAATCGCCAAACTATGGAAACAGCCCAAGTGTCCATTGACTGATGAATGGATAAAGATGCGGCATACACACACACACACACACACACACACACACACACACACACACTGGAGTGTTACTCAGCCATAAAAAAGAATGAAAGCTTGCCATTTGCAACAACATGGACGGAGCTAGAGGCTATCATGCTAAGTGAAGAAAGCCAGTCAGAGAAAGACAAGTACCATACGAATTCACTCATATGTGGGATTTAAGAAACAAAACAAATGAGCAAAGGGAAAAAAGAGAGAGAGAGAGAGAGAGAGGCAAACCAAGAAACAGACTCTTTATACAGAACGAACTGATAGGAGGTGGGTGGGGGATGGGCAAAATAGGTGGTGGGGATTAAGAAGGGCACTTGTGATGAGCACTGAGTGTTATAGGGAAGTATTGAATCACTATATTGTACACCTGAAACTGATCTTACACTGTATGTCCACTAACTGAAATTTAAATAGAAACTTAAAAAAAAAAAAAACCTAAATAGTGGAGGCATAACAAAAAGGAGGGTAAGAGAGAAGGTAAAATTAATGTGGGAAATACCCTGGTTCCTCAGGATAACGTTCGACTCAATATTCAGACTGAGTCTAAATTAGAGCTCTCTTGAACCACATCCAGAGTCCTCAGGGGTCCCCGAGGAAAATAGACTATGTGTGACTTCTCTCTGTGTTCCTATGCCTATGCACAGTGTTTGGCATGTATTAAGTACTCCATAAATATTTTCTGAATGAACGTTGTAACTGAAAGAAAGGACATCATTCGTTCCTTTTACAAAAAATAACAACAAAATATATTGATTATCTACTGTGTACCAGGTTAAATTTGCCTACTTTGCCTGGGATCTAATCTCTAGCAATGGTTTCACAGCAAAGTTCTAGGGAATGGCCAAAGGGCATCTGAGTTTCCTTGTCCTATCTCTTTAAGATCCACTCATTCCAGAGAACTAGATGCCCACTCCCTCTCCCACCAGTTATTCTTTTATATCGTTTTTCCAGATGTAGTTCATAAATAAGGTGCTAAAAAAATTATCAGTATTATTATTTACAAGTTTATTTATTTTTGAGAGAGAGAGAGAACACAAGTGAAGGACGGACAGAGAGAGAGGGTGAGAGAGAATCCCAAGCAGGCTCAGTGCTGTCAGCACAGAGCCCGACTCAGGGCTGGATCCCATGAACCAGGCGATCATGACCTGAGCTGAAACCAAGAGTCAGACGCTCAAGTGACTGAGCCACTCAGCACCCCCCCCCACAATTATTTTGTTAACACAGAAGCTGTTTCTCTCCCCTTTCTCTACACTGTCACATATTCATAGTCTTTGAGTTCATTTCTGTTAAGAATGTGTGACCGTCCGGGGCAGCACTGGCAAAGCCGGACTCACCTAAAGCTGTACAGTTATCTTCGGATTCTCCTGGGATGCATGAAGGAATCACGGTGGTGCCGAAAACTGCTTGGAGAAGATGGCAACCTAATAACGGGGGGAATCCAAATATATAAACAGTGCTTCAAAAAAAGAAACCCTGATCACAGTTTCATGTAACCACACTACTTACAGGGTTGTTTTAATGATTTCAAGAATTTGATCCATTGAAACCATAAAAGAAACTGATTTGTAAAAACAGGAAATAATTGAAAATCAATGAGCCCCCAGCTCTCGGTCTAGGGGTAAAAACCTTGGCATGACATTCCTAATTTCAGATTTGCCCTGTTCCCAGGGTCAAAGACCTGATTTTGAAATGTGATTTCCTAGAAGCTTAGCAACAGAAATTGTAGAGACTTTCCACTATTTTGCTCCATGATGTGTTTGGAGCAATGCTCCAAGATAGAGCTTATTACACACACGCATACACACACACACACACACACACACACGCACAAAGGCTTAACTGACAATCAGTTTCTATTTACAGTAACAACTAAACAGGACTCTCAACCATGTATATGTTCCTTTGTTGATTTAAGTGCCCAGCTTACTGTTTGCATTGTATTATGCACAAAAGTAGATTTTAATTAATAAAATGTAATCTAAGTAAAGTCAGAATATATCTTATCTAACGTGGGAGCAAACAAACACGCTAGATGAAGCACTGAGCCCTGGAATCCAGTTTCTGTCAGCCCAGTAAAAGTTTGAACAAGGCATTTCATTGTGTGTCCCCACTTGATAGGCCAATGTTGGAAAACAGGCTCCGGAATGACTTAAGTAGTTTCTGAATTCCATAGAAAGTGTAAGAAGAGTCCTTTCCATTGCACAGATGTTTACTGAAGAGGGTTTAGCTGCTTCTGTTTAGGAGTCGGGCATTTGCGCTTCACCCCTCTTTCTAGGCTAGACGAGTAACTTATATAATAAATACTAATGGTGGTGATGCAGTTGTGGATAGCAGTTAACATTTCTTGAGCATGTACTATATGCAGGCGTGGCTCTTGTCCTCTTTATCTATATTATCTCATTTAATCCACCCAGTGACTCTTTGAAGAAGCTACTACTGTTATCCCCACTAAGCATATGATAAAACTGAGACTTAAGGAGTTTAAGTAACTTTCCCAAGGGTACATAGCAATGTTGTTAACGGGCCACATTATAGAACCTGGAAAGGGCAATAATACAGACATCACACAGACAAACCAGGGTAAATATGATTGAAGCAGAGTATGTTAATGCTGTAGGGAGGCAACCAAGTGTGATGGAAAGGCAATCCTGGGGGAAAACTTGGGTTATGTGATTTTGGACAAATTAATTAGTTTCTCTGGCTCTAGATTTCCCCCACCTTACAGAGTTTGGGGGCGAATTAAATTAAATGATCTTTTTCCAAAATGCCTAACACACCAGAGACTCCCACAAATGTTCCAGGATACTCAGGGTCTAGCCTCTAGTTTTAGCAGTATGTGTGCGTAGTGCCCTCTCCTGGTCTATAACAAGATTACAAATCTCTTTGTAATTTGATATTTTAAAGTATGATTTAATCCAAGTAATAAAAGATTTTATCTTATTTTTTTTCTCGATCAGAGGAGACATGGATAAGTTAAACATACTGCATATTATTGCTAAAAACTACATTACACATCTGCATCATAGCTTCTAATTTCATAAGTTTCAAACTAGACCCTTAGAACAATCCGATGAAGTAGTTAGTAGCCCCCCCCCCCAAATTTAACATCAGGGAAGTTAAATTAAATGTCTTGTCCAAGACCGATTACATAGTGAGCGTAGAAAATAAGAGTTGGAATCTATGTTTGGACAGCAAGTCTCATAATCTTCCAATGATTTGACAATGCCTTTTTTGAAAAGTTTAGAACTATCTCCTTCCCACCCCATACTTCTCCTACAATATAACTAACTGCTTCAGTTGCTCATAAAGGAAAAAAAAAATCATCTTTCTTAAATAACAAAAAAGAAATCCTAAAGTCTGGATTTCATTGTCATTTGAACAGAGATAGAAAAAAATAATTTGTTCCACACAGCTTTTTTTTCTTTAATATTTATTTTTGGGAGAGAGAGAGAGAGAGAGAGAGAGAGAATGCACCGCGAGGGAGGAGCAGAGAGAGAGGCGGACAGAGGATCCAAATGGGCTCTGTGCTGAGGGGCTGGAACTCAGGATCCCTGAGATCATGACCTGAGCTGAAGTCAGACGTTTAACCGACTGAACCACCCAGGTGCCCCTCTCTATATATCTTTTTATGAAGAATGAGCCATCAACCAGGCCAGCTTTGTTCCACTTCTCAGTATAATTTGGCCATGCATTTTCCTATGGCAGAATTAAACCCTTTAACTTATACAGTCCGCTCAACACAAACAGGAGCTCTAGCTGTGTGATTTTACATTCTTGGTGCCGGTCTTCCTCCATGCTTCTTCATCTGAGGAAGGCTTTGGAGAAAACGTTACCAGTGCTCCTACCAAGAATTTCGCCCGTCAGCCCCATCCACCGTGCAAACACACATTGGAAGCTCATTTCTCTCTCCTTTGTGGAAATCAGAAACTAGCCTTTCCTGTTTGGATCTGCTTACACCTGCAATCTGCAACTATTATAGAATTCAGCTAATTGTTTTGGGGTGTTGCTTCTTAGTCTTTTTTTTTTTTTTAAGGTTTTTAGTAGTTGTTAGTTTTTCCACTGTTGGAAACTTTGTTCCACCTGGTCAGGCCACAGGTGACATATTTGTCTTTGTGAATTAAAGAATGTTCAGTGCAGGGCGTGTCTCTACAAAAACTGGGCTCTGGTAACCTGTGACGCTCCCTTGGACATCGTCCACCGCTTGGGATGGTTTCTGCGAGACTAGCTCTCTCTGCATGAATTGAACATCCGGGTCTTTTACAGATGAACTGGTAAATAATTTTAAATGCTTTCCTCAAATGAAAGACTGCACTCCATCATGGATGTACATAGCCAATAAAATAGCAAAATTGGTTCTAAAGCTGTGTCCCTCTGCATAGCTCTGTTTCTTTAAAAGAATGATTCTCGAGCTTCTGTCAAGTTCGTCTCTGCTCCAGGCCCTTGCAAACTCGAGTAGGTGGAGCTGATCAAAATATTTAAAAAGGGAACCCATGGAGAATTCTGATATCCACCACCTTGTCACCCTTAGGAAACACTACTCATTACTTTAAAGTCAGACAGGGAAGGAATAGACGCTAAAGTCATATACATACATTTCCTTATCTTACAGGTTTATTCCCTGCTGTTAGTGTTATTTGAACAATGATGGTCTATGATTCTATTGCAAATATTGCATTTGAGTTTTTGATTCTTGACCATGGGTCTCTGCTAAGAAAATAATTCACTAGGATATTAAGGATTTTGGATAGTGTGTGTCCAGAAAACAGATCTGGTGACAAGCCGTACGTCGGTAACTGAAGTATAGAGGAACTGCGTGCAAGGTGGAATGGGGCAGACGATCTGTAAACTCAAAACGGTCTCTTGGCACTCTGTTTCAAGAAATGCAAGAAAAGTCAAATTTCCATCAGAGGCTATTATTTCTGTCAAATTTCCCAAATGAGTTTTAGGAATTTGATGCACACCTGCTCCTCTCTGTACCTTCACCTTTCAGAGATTGTGTTTCAATGAAATCTCGAAGGTGCCAGCAGGAAGTGGTGTAGGTGATTCACAGGATACAAATCACCTCTACTCGGTGAGTCAGGGCCGAGCCCACATCCTTACACAATATTGGGGCACCGTGCGTGGGAGAAGAAGTTTGAGGATCATTATCTGAATGGGGGTAGCACGAAATGCCATGGACCCTGAGGCGCTAAGAAGTGCTTGCCCAACAGTCAGGAGGAACGCCAGATGTAGAAAATGTCTTTCTTACTGCATGGGGTTTCCTTCACCTTGCTTCCTTACGGCTACACCGAGGGGCTCAATTAGAAGGAGGCTGGGATTTGGGGATTGGCTGACCAAGCCGATACTGCAAAGTCAAGGGCAATTCTCCAGGAGAAAATGGCTTTCCTGAATAGCAATGAAGCAAAGAAAAATGACCCCAAATAAAATGAGGTAGGTTACAGAATGAAAGAAATCATCTTATTTTCCCAATTTAACCTTTCAGAATATTTAGACCAGAATGGTAAACTCATAATGAATCATGATATTTGCCCATCCCAAGCAGGTATCAAAATCCGCTTTGTTCACGCTTTTGGTGTGGTCACGTGCCTACCCTGCTCACGGACTGTTAGTTTTGTACCTTCTTCCATGGCATTCTATAATTTTAGAATTTGTAACATAGTAGGCTTGTTAGGTCTTGTATAATTTCAAAGAGTGAATATGCTTTCACCATTTCCAGATGCCTTGTTGTTTAAAATTAAAATTTACTATTAGATAAGGCTTCACCTTGGCTACAATAACTCTAAACTCTTTATCATGTCAGATCCCAAAAAGAACTCTGTCGGTATTTTTGAACATAGTCTCCTTCCCAGAGAACTACATGAAAAGAGAGAGAGACAGAGAGAATATAAACCTTGCCTTTTTCCAGAAATCATTCTCTTCCTACAGCTTTTCAGTGCTAAGCTCATAACTAAGCTTCATTAAAAAATAAATGTAGGGGTGCCTGGGTGGCTCAATCGGTTGGGCATCCGACTCCAGCTCAGGTCATGATCTCACCATTCAGGAGTTCGAGCCCTGCGTTGGGCTCTGTGCTGACAGCTCAGAGCTTGGAGCCTGCTTCAGATCTGTGTCTCCCTCTCTCTCTGCCCCTCCCCTGCTCTCACTCTATCTTTCTCAAAAATAAATAAACATAAAAAAATAATAAATGTAAAAACCAACTATAAGGGGCGCCTGGGTGGCTCAGTCGGTTAAGCGTCCGACTTCGGCTCAGGTCATGATCTCGCGGTCTGTGAGTTCGAGTCCCGCGTCGGGCTCTGTGCCGACAGCTCAGAGCCTGGAGCCTGTTTCAGATTCTGTGTCTCCCTCTCTCTCTGACCCTCCCCCGTTCATGCTCTGTCTCTCCCTGTCTCAAAAATAAATAAAAACGTTAAAAAAAATTTAAAAAAAACCCAACTATAACTGTTCAAATAAACAGGATGAAACCAGAAGTTGCTATATAATAACAAGTTACAAATAAGTATTTTTTTTAAGTTTATTTATGAGAGAGAGAGAGAGAGAGGAGAGGAGAAAGGGAAGAGAGAAAGAATCCTAAGTAGGCTCCATGCTGTCAGCACAGAACTCAATGTGGGGTTCAATGTCATGAACCGTGAGATCATGACCCACGCTGAAACCAAGAGTCAGGAACTTAACCGACTGAGCCACCCAGGAGCCCCAAATTAGTATCTCTTTTAATTTTGAGTCTTAAAAGGTCGACATAGGATCTTCCTTGCCAAATGGCAAGAAAAGATTTATTAGGCCATGCTTTTTAATTCATAGGCATGAAATAACACTCTTCAATTCTAGTAGTAATTCCTAAATCATACTTCAATGTACTCATATATTTTAGTCATCATATAATACCGTACTTAAAGCTATTCAATTGAGAAGCAGTGAGTTAAAATGTGAAGGTATAGTTTACTTCACCCTAAAAATGGATTTAAAGATGAATATCTTATTCACAATGGACGTATTCTCATAATGCAGGAGAATGCATATCAACTCTTGTGGAAAAGGTACCATTTATACTAACCTGGGTGTTTGGAATTTTTTGATGAAGAGGTCTAAATGTGGGACTTGCATTCCTTAAAGGCCAAAGTTTCATCTCTAGAGTGTTTCACATCTCCTATTGAAACTATTTTTTTTCTTTAAGTTGTTACGTGGGAAGCATTTTTATGACCCTGTCTGCCTCTACTCCCTTTCATCTTTCTTCTCACACCTATCCCTACTGATCCAATTCAGAAATGTAAATTACTATCACATTACTGTCTCAGAAGAAAGACCTCGGAAAGGAACAACAGTCTGTACTCTATAACTGTTCGCCATGAGCCTTCTTTTCATTACGGCCATATTATGGCTTGAAGCTTTGAATGCTTAACGGTGTTTTTAGAAGCACGTTGGCTATCATATCATTCATTCTTTATAGATGCCTACTGCCAAAAATGAATTTGCCAAAAAACAGAGTTTTAATAAGTGACCATCAAGAAAGAAAGGAGAGAACAAATACATAAAAGGTAATTTTTAAAGCCTCAAAGTTCATTATACTTCATGCACAGGAACTGTGTAATGTAAGCAGCACATAGAAGCTGCTAAGAAATTTTATTTTGTGAAAATACATTTTTTTTTTTTTTGGTTAACTTGGGGGACTTCAGTGAAAAGCCCATTTGCATCAGTAGTGTGATAGGAAGGTGGAAAGGGCTTAGTTATACTCTATAAATGGAAAAGCAGGGGGTAGCTTACTTACTTTTAGTAACCATATATGTCAAATTCCATAAATATTGAGATTTTTCTCTATGCAAGAGATTGGACAAAATGCTGACAGGAAAATTAATGCAAAAGACATAGTTTCTGTCCTCAACAGAGTTAATAGGCTAGAGACCTGGCGGGGAGAAGCAAGGAGAGAAGTGAGAGGTGATGCCAAGTTCCTGAAAATACCAAGGATGGTGATGCCATTAAAAGAGTAGAAAACATAGGCAGGGCAACAGTTTGTGGTGGCATTTGCAGCTAGGGGGCATGAAGGGGGGACAGAATGAATAAAGGAATTTGAGATCGTATTTCATATATTTCCTGTTTTTATTTATGAGGCATTTGGGAATACAGTTCTTTTTTTAAAGTTTATTTATTTTGAAAGAGAGAGAGAGAGAGAGAGAGGGGTGGGGAGAGGGAACACGAGCAAGAGAGGGGCAGAGAGAGAGAGAGATTGAGAATCCAAGCTGGCTCCACACTGTCAGCACAGAGCCCAAACCCATGACCCACAAGATCATGACCTGAGCCAAAGAGTCAGAGTCTGATACTCAACTGACTGAGCCACCCATGTGCCCTGGGAATATAGTTCTTAGATAAAAGAATAAGAATGGATTTGTGGAGTCTATTTGAAAGTCATATGTGGGGGCGCCTGGGTGGCGCAGTCGGTTAAGCGTCCGACTTCAGCCAGGTCACGATCTCGCGGTCCGTGAGTTCGAGCCCCGCGTCGGGCTCTGGGCTGATGGCTCAGAGCCTGGAGCCTGTTTCCGATTCTGTGTCTCCCTCTCTCTCTGCCCCTCCCCCGTTCATGCTCTGTCTCTCTGTGTCCCAAAAATAAATAAACGTTGAAAAAAAAAATTAAAAAAAAAAATTAAAAAAAAAAAAAAAAGAAAAAAGAAAGTCATATGTGGAAATACGACCTTTAAAGGCATAGGAGTGATTCAGACGTTCCAAGGCAAATCACATGGAATGGAAAATAATAGCACTTTGGGAAATGGGTGATGAGGAATGGATAGAAATGGCCAAGAAAACTGGAGAAAAAAAAATAAGTTCAGTGTTGTGGGATCCAAGAGAGCACTGAGTTTTAAAAGGAGGCATGGGGTGGTCCACAACACAGTGATTGTAGAAAGTCATTCATTATGATGAATGGCTCCATCGTAAATAAGATTCACCTTTATTCAAGGCAACTGGTGCTAAATCAGCAATAAAAATTGCTAACTGGATTTTTTTCTTAAAACACTAGCATCGATTTTGTATTTGCACCTACCATCAGTATTAATTTTACTTGTCTTGGCAACTCGAGCACTAATTCAAACTGTGAATTATGAGTGGCAATGTGTTATAGCAATGGAAAATACATTAAGCTTGTGGTTCTCAACCTGGAGTAATATTGTCACCTGGGGAACATTTGGCAATGTCTGGAGACATTGTTGTCACAACTGCGTAGGTGCTACTGACATCTAGTGGGTAGAGACCAGAGTTGCTGCTCAACTCCCTGCAATGCACAGGAGAGCCCACAACAAAGAATTAGCTAGTCCATAATGTAAATAGAGCCAAGGCTGAAAAAAAAAACCCTGCACTAGACCTGTTAGGTATGGAGTCCACCTCTAGCTCAGATAATACTTTTATCCCACTGTAGCTCCTGCAACTGAGTTTCCTTATCTCTGAAAACAGAGACCTAAGGAATGGAGTGGACTGGGGAGGGGGTGGGGGGAGATGGAACTTTTAGATTACTCTAAGGTTCCTTTCATTTCTAAAACAATACTTCTCTTTCTCTTACTAACTATCCATCATCCAGTCATATACTGCTCAGTCCCTCTCTCTTGTTCTCCCTCTCTCTCTCTCTCTCTCTCTCTCATACACACACACACACACACACAGTGCAGATATACTTAAATTTTATTAGGTATACCGTCAGTGAACACAGACTATATTGTGTTAGAAATGAGAAAAATAGGGAAGAAAAAATACTAAACTTTATTATTAAACACACTGAATTTTCAAAAACTATTGCATAGTCTCCAAATATTTTGCTTCTCAGACACATTTTCAAAAGACAGCTTCGAGTTTGACACATAGTGACGAGAACTTTGAATAAAAGTACCATCCTGATCGTCCATCCAACAAACCTGTACTGAGTGTTGAAAATAAGTCAGTCATGAAGTGGATGCTCAAAGAGGAACACGGTGCCAGTAAGGTGACTTGGGGCTGACACAGACTTACAATGGGACTTAAAAAGGGCAGGACCCAGGATGGGCGTGGTGCAAAGGAGGCAGAGGTAGGTTGCACATTTATTTTGGAGTGGTGGGAGAAAGGAGGAGGGGGGTAACTGAGAAGGTTTGATACTTCTCTCCAGTCTTTTTTTTTAAGTGTATTTATTTTGCGAGAGAAAGAGAGAATATGAGCGAGGGAGGGACAGAGAGAGGGGGAGAGAGAGAATTCCAAGCACACTCCGTGCCACCAGCATGGAGCCCGACATGGCACACGAACCATGAGATCACGACCTGAGCCCAAATCAAGAGCTGGAGGCTTAACGGACTGAGCTGCCCAAGTGCCCCACTTCTCTTCAGTCTTAAAAGGTGAGTAAAGCTTTCGCCAAAAGGGAAGTGTGAGCTGGGGCACAGTAGAGGGCACAGCATATTCAAGCATGGAACCTTACACACTGGGTTACTCACTTCTTTTTAAGTCTGTTTTCTCCCTTGAAAACTGGGAATATTAATACCTTTCCCAGCCTAAAGGGAGTTATTGTAAGGATGCCACGAGGCTTTTTCTAAGAAAGCACTTGATGATGGTGATAATGGTGATAACAGCTCTAATTTTAAAAGTGCTTTTTATTATTTTATAATATCATCAGAGTAATTAGATTTGTATACAATTACCTGACAACATAGCTGCTATGATCTCCATTTTACAGATGAGAAAACTGAGGTTCAGAGAGGGATAAATCTTTCTGAAAGCATGAAATAAAGGAACAGGGGTATGGAAACTGTCTTCCATACACAATGTCTCTTGACTCAAAACTATAATGTTTGACATATGTAAACGTGTGTGTTTATATATAAGTATGAGAGGGGGGCTTTTTCCCCTCCTTGGGGGAAAGTTATATTTATATTCAGGAGATATATATATATATATATATATATATACACATATATATGTGTGTGTGTATACATATATATATCAGAATATATATCAGATATATATATCATATATATCAGAATATATATCAGATATATATATCATATATATATCATATATATAACATATATATATATTTATATCAGATATATATATATATCAGAATATAACTCAGTTATATTCAGGAGGAGTTATATTTAACTCACTTTCATGCCTCAAATTTAAAATTCAGGATTTTGGGGCGCCTGGGTGGCTCAGTCGGTTGAGCGTCCGACTTGGGCTCAGGTCATGATCTCGCAGTCTGTGAGTTTGAGCCCCGCGTCGAGCTCTGTGCTGACAGCTCAGAGCCTGGAGCCTGCTTCATTCGGATTCTGTGTCTCCCTCTCTCTCTCTCTCTGCCCCTCCCCCGCTCATGCTGTCTCTCTCTCTCTCTCTCTGTCAAAAATAAATAAACATTAAAAAAAATTTTTTTTAATTCAGGATTTTGACCTAAGAAATTAAGGGTTAACATTTTTTTTTCATGACAATTATCAAAGCATCTTGTATACTGTAAATAGTAGCCTGGTTAACGAAATCATGACTTTAACCTAGAATGTCACTGAATCTTCATTGGCCCTATCATTAGACACCCAATTTTACATAAACCGTATCACCAGAAGACACGCAGTCTGTTACGTTACTTCATTTTTTGCAAAGGTTCCAGAATTGCCATGCCAAGGTGATGGCTGCGAGGATCATTCTCCCTAAGAATCCGTCCTATTACAGCTTTGGGGAATCTTCCCATTCTCGTCCAAAGCAATGGTCCCCACGGCAGTTGCAGCCATATTACTTAGACAATTTGCGTAGGCCAATACCCAGAGCGAAGACTGGCAGGTGTGGAAACCACACCTTCACTTCCAGTCTCTGTGAAGGGGATTTCTTACATGTCATTTGCATCTCTCAGCTTATCATGAACTAGGAAATGGAAGATTCTTGGGCAAAAAATGGACAGAAGGCATTCAAGTTCATTTTTTCCAAAACGACTTGGTGCGTATTGTACTTTTTTCTTCCAAGGAAGTGTGTTTATTTTCTCACTGTTGGCAGAGATGTGCTATAGATTAGATTAGATTCCATCTTAGTTCCTTATTGGTATTATGTTAAATTCACTAGAATATAAAAAGATACTGGGAATGAAAAAAGGCATAAGTACGCTTCTCCTTACCTATACGTCTAGGTACATGCAGAAATAAGGCCTCAGTTGATTGGTATAACGACTCCTTGGGAATAAAAGTCATTTCCTAGAAATTGCATTCATTAAAAATGCTGAATGTCGGGTAAGTAAAAATTCAACATATTTTAGCACCGCTTAAGAAAACAGTGACATGTTTTCTGGGCTTGATTTTGAGTGACACCTTACAGATACCATCTTCGTACATATGCTTGTCCCGATAACGGATTCTAAGCCTTGGGGCAGCCTCCAGACTACTCTGAAACATCTTTATTAGAACCTGTGATTTTTATTATGCTCCTGATGATCCTGAGACCCTCTGGCTCCTCCCACATCGCTCCCGAAAGACCATGCCATTGACTATCATCTTGTAAGGTATTTGACTTCACTTAGGGTTAGTCTCTTCATTTGTCACAGGGCTAATCACACCTACCTCACAGAGTGATTTTAAGGAATAAATGAGATGATTGTGCACAAAGCACTCAACACGCAAAGTGGTTAGCTCACAGGTAGCATTTGGTAACTGTCCGTATCTTTTCCAACTCCCGGATTTGGGCCCCGGTGCTGAACCACACACCCCAATTACCCAAATTGTTTATATGGTAAGATGATGGAGGAAGGCAGACAGGTGATGCCAATACTCTGGCAGTTCATAAGCTCTCCGGTCAACAGGAAAGATCCGAGACGAGCCAAAGTCTCACTGAGACGCGTGCTGCTTATATTTTCAGGAAAAGAATGCTTATTCTGCTCAATTCTCTGTCATTGTGCAGTGAAGTAGGACTAAACTATCTTAGAGATGGCATTCGGGAACATGCTCAAAAGCGCATCTGGGTATCAGTGAAAATGCTGGATTTTAGATTAAGAGCCTTTCTAAACATTAGCTGCAGAACTCAAGATAAAAATTTCTCCTCTTTGTTCTGGGCCAATCACAAGATTAGAAATGATAGTTCAGCTCTAAAACGGCAGATTACTTATAAATGTGTTATCTAGTTTGGGGAATCTCAACCATGTACTTAGTATTGAGTAAGCTAAAAGTGCTGACAAATCCAGGTGTGACCTTCCTCAGTTGAGCCCTGCTTTTCTACAGGAACTTGGGTCACACTTTCCCGGTATATAAAGCAAGAACATCAATATCAAATACTTATAAAATTTAAAAGTAACCAATTGATTGTATGAATGTGTAGCAGTTTAAATCTGCACGTGTTGGAGGCAGAGGATGAAACTGAAGGCATCTATATTTTTTCCACAGTCATACACATACTTTCCACCAAAAAAAGCAGGAACAAAATATTTGCTGAAGTCTGAACTAATCTTTGGAAGAACAGCCATTTGGGAAAAGTATTTCTAGGTAATCTTTCATTGGGGGTGGGAGTCCATTTCAAAATTACCAGGTGGCCTTGTCTTTTGTTACATATGCTTTAGAATAAGACTACCGGACTTGCATACCTGATTAGAGTATAGAGATATGACAGAGAACTTCAAACAGGAACTTTCCTAGTGGCAGAGAAATATCTAAACAAACTGGGAAAACAGAAACTGACCTAGCTCATTTGGAAATGGGCTTGGCGGCTGATGAAATAGGTGAACTATAATTAAGTAATGCAATAAAGGAGTTAAACACTTTCATGACAACAAAAACACACACAACACACTCTCTAGGTGGGTAGTCACCAGGTTATTCATAGGCTCTGGCTGTCTCAAATTAGAATATTCAATGAGTGGCCCAGAACAGACACTTGCATTGTTCCCAGGCAGCCCTACAGGTGGAAAGAAAAAAAAGCACGGAGCCTTTCTGACCTCTAGGTTCATTTCTAGCTCTAGGAAGACAGTCCCCTTTCCAATTGTATTTTTTTCACAGACCCTTCAAAGCAAAGATAGCCAAGCCAAATCATTTACTGAGAATCTTCTAGCAAATCACTCTTAGCACAGTTTTGGCAGAAACCACAGACCCAGTTTCTACTTCAGTTCCTAAATTTGTACAAGTAACTTCTAACTATGCATAGTATGCATGTCATTAGATCTCCCAAGCCCTGAGATAAGGCGTGTCGAAATAATAATTTAACTGTCACATCCTGCATAGGTAGAGTTAGTTTGTTAGGGGAATTTGCCCCATTGCAACCCCAGAAGGAATGTGCGGCTGGCAACTTTTATTTCCTTATTAAGGTTTTCCTATACACCTCCAAATCCCTCTTGAAATTTAAGGAATTAGAGAGAAACGATATATTCTTTTTCAAACCAGAAAGTTTACAAAGGATCCCCTTCTCCCCCCCCCTCCCCCCATCCGCAAGAACTAAATCATCTCAAATAGACAGGCATCCAACTCATCAATTTCAGGCTATGGGGTGCAATAAACAGCACGAGAAAATTGCCTGACCGGTCTCCCGCGGTGCAGGCTGGGGGGCGTGGGGGTCCAAGGGCTGGAAACAGCTCCAGGACCCGCCCATGTCCCTCCAGCTTCTCGGACGCCAGACCACGTTTTAATTCCGTGGCGCCTGGAGCTCCAGCAAAGCTGCCACCTGCGTGCACCAGGGCCCCCGTGAACAACCAGACACGACAGAGAAAACCGAGGGCGAGACCGGAGGAAAAGCGCTTCTCTCCAAAAGGTCTCTTTCGCCCGGGTCCGGTCTCTACTCCCGCCCTTTGACCCGGTCCCCGCCCGCCCCCCTCCAACAAGAAAGAACAGAACTTGAAATGTTAACAGTGCTTTCCCGGCCTCTGGATTTCCAGAACCGGCAACGTTTCTAAAGAAAGAAACAAAACCTTTGCAACGTAGTCTGTGGCCTGTTAGCGAGCTGCATTAATTCAGGCATAACATTTGTGGCAATGGTTAATTCATCGATGAAAGGCATTTGTAACACCGATACCCCCCTTTCCCATCCCACCCCAATCGGTCCCCGGCTTGAGGACAAGACGGACTCGCGGAACCGCAGACGTCATTTTAAACGGGGTGCACTTCACCCTGGGGGCAGAGGGGAGGGGCGAGCTCCGGGCTTCAGCGAGCCCCGCGGAGGGGAGGCGCGGGCGGGGTCTTACCCAGGCACAGCAGCAGCGCGGGGACGCGGCCCGCGCTTCGCGCCTCCATTGTCCTTCCCGCCGGGAGCAGGGAGCGGCGGCGCGGGCGCTCGGGTAGGGCAGCGGGCGGCGGCGCGGGGAGAGCGCGGGGCTGCGGCTGGAGCGCGTCGGGGAGCCCGGAGCGATCGCGCCACGGCCGCGTCCCTCTGCCACCCGGTCTGTCCGGCAAGTGAGCTCAACCGGCCGGCGCTGCCACCTTTATAGTTGTGGGGAGGGCCCTCGGGCCGGAGGACACACTAGCGGGGTGAGGTAGAAAGAGTCCAGAGTTTCATAACAGGTCCGGGGGAGGAGCGGCCGGAGACTGTCCGGATGTCATCCTGTCATCCTCCCTTTCTGAGCACCTGAGAGTGCTTGAGGAATTAAAAAAAAAAAAAAAATGCCCTTCTGCTTAGCCGGGGACTACTCCCCAAACTTTTCCATCCCCATCTCCGACCTCTGCGGGAGGAGGTGGGGAGCGTGGACCAGATGGATCGGTTTGCTCGGTGGGGTCACCTGCCCAGGAGCGGGTGGTGTTAGCCGCTTGGGTGACAGGCCTAACTTGAATCAAAGTCAGTCTTCCAGCCAGGGCTGGCGTTGGTCCAGCGTGCGCTTTTGGAGAGCCGCGCGTGCCAGTGAGTGACTTGTGGTCATCCTTGAGGTTTGTCAGTGGCTCAAGAGTCCTCCTGGCCTGTATTCGCCACTGCCCGGAAGCGCCTTTCGTGTCCCCACTCTCCTTCCCTGCAGCTCCGCTTCCAGCGTGGTGCCGGCATTTACAGCTTCCAAGTCTAGTCAGGAACAGAAACCCTAAATTATCCGATCTCTGTCCAGTTTGCTGTCCATCAGGCTGCCGCTTTTGGTTTTGCTTCAGCAGATTGCGCCTTAATCCTCTCACTTCCCTCTACAAACTCTTTGGTGAGCCACAGACCTGCCGCAGTGTGGACCAAACCAGTCTTTTCAAACTCGGCTTCCCGCTGGTATACCAGACGAATTGTCTCAGCTCTGCTGGGCTGCAAAACTCTCCTCCTGCCTCTGCTGATGGGGTCACAGTTTGGGGCAATGAGGGCCTTTTACTGGAGCTGGCCAAGTCCTTCTCATCTTGCTGTTTCTCCAGAAGGGCCTGGACTTCTTGAGCCTCTGGGGATCTCTTTTCGCTCTGATCTCTTATAGCTTGCATTGTTTTTCTTCCCCCGGAGGTTCATAGAATTCTAGATCTCATACTTCACACGTGGTGAAACTACTCCGTGTTGGGTTTTTGGTTTGTTTTCTTGTTTGTGAGTCTTATGTTTAGATCTGTATGAATACATAAATTGTCTTACTTTTCCTTGTATTTCCCTGTAGGGCATAACAAGTGAGTCAATTTAGCGGTGATGAAAACATATTTGAATAGATGGAATCTGCTGGATGGTGAGAGCCCCTTACCTTTCTACGTTTTTTTTTGTTTTCTTGTTGTTCCTTTCCTTTTTTGTTTTGTTTGTTTGTTTGTTTTGACTTTTTTCTTCCTCACCCCAAGGGGTGCCTGGTAAGGTCCAGAACTCTCCTGTTGGCAACAACTACTTCATCCCCCAGGAACGAAGCTCACGGGTCTTGCATTTAGGCTGTCTGCATGTGAATCCCTGGACAAGTTCTTTAATCTCCCTCAGTTTCCTCATATGTAAAACAAGGATAATAATAGTATCTAACTCATAGGAAGATAATGAAAGTGCTTCCCACAGTGCCTAGCACAGAGTTCACATGTGTTAAAAATACGTATGATTGCACGTAAATACTGATGCATAGGATGATAGTACTTGGACAGTATTCATGACTTGAATTAATGAACAGTAGGATAGAGATAGGATTTGGGGTTCCTAAGTCTAGCTTCTGAATCTACCAAGAAACGAGCAGTAAGTGACCTCTCACTTAACTGGTCTTTGGTAAAAGAACTCGTGGAACCAAGAAAGATGATCCTGGCAATGCGTTAGTTTTATGGAGCGTTGAGAGCGATCCCAAGTTCGGTAAATTAGAATTTGGAAAAGGGACCACTGGCTACATAATGCCTTTTAAAGTTTTCCACCTGGTCCCTGGAAAAGAAATAGCTCTAGTGTCTAAAAAACTAGAGCAAAACTTGAAAGAATGGGGTGTCACCTGGAAATGTTTCCTTATTCTGCACATAGATGCTGTCAGATACTTGCAAGGAGTGACAGGAAGAGGAATTTTATTAGTCCTGATTAATGTCCTGTTTCATCAAATACAGTGTTGCGCTTTGTGCTCAAAAGAAGGATGGGGTGGGAACGGTTGGGGAGAATGGGGTCATGCTGCAACAGTCAACTCTATGGCATTGACACGTGGGGAGAAATTTTTTCACTTTGTAGCTGATGCCTTGCAAGCATGAGGTATCATCGTGAAAAAATCCCTGTGCTTATCCCAAAATTTTCCATGGCAGCGTGCTCTTCTCTGCGCTGATTTCACACGGTGTGAAGAAATCTCTTCTTTATTGCTTCTATGTTTACTCAATTTTCTAGCCATTAGTTTTTGAGAATGACTCCATCATGACACATCAGGGAATATCTGCCACTGCCTCCGCAAAACAGTCTTCTTCTTCTTTTTTTTTTTTTTTAAATAATTGGGAACAATTTTCATTAATCTTTCATTTAAATATATATACATGGTATGAAGTACAATCATGATTCCTCTTAAAGGCACAAGACATATTTGAAGATGGAACAGTTTGGGAAGACAATACTCAAGTCATAGGGAGTTTTTTAGCTAGGAGGTTACTTACAGACATCAGATCAGCAATTCTCAATCTGAGAGTCCTCGTGATTGTTTTTCCAAGGGGTTGGTAAATCTAAATAACATCTATAGACTAAATATATAATATATCTATCTAAAGCTGTTTTAATGTATTGAGGTTCTATTGTGATTTTTAAAATACATTCATTTTAAATTGATCCTGAGTTCAAGGTGGCTTGATGCCATATGTTTTTCAGTTGACACATAACAATCATGTAACTGCCATCAGGCAGGGAATATGTTACACTAATAATGTCTGCACATGAGAAGGGGATCCTTTTAGAAGAAGTGAGGACATCTGGACTGGCATATACATACAGGCCCAAACTGGTATGAGGACTGCAGACTGCAGCCAGGGCGAGTCCTGGGCCCAAACAGAGAGCCAAACGTCTAGCCTCAGACAAGAACTTGGAAAATTCGCAATTCTTTATCTCTCGCTTTTTCCTTCAAGTTAGGGCTCTCTGGGACTGCAACTGGCACTTGTTTATTATGAGATCACTGCTTCTCAACCAAGGATACCTACTCTGGTGAATTAGCTTTTATATAACACAGGATGTTTGAAGTTGTTTATTAGCTAGTCCTTTGCAAGAACCACTGGGATGGGATGGTATCGGATTGCTTTTCTACAGGGAAGGCATTGACAAATACAGGAAAGTGTCCAAGGTCTGATTGTTAAGTTTAATATTTAAAATTTGAGACATCGAACATGAATTCTGTTCTGTCGGATGCCAACTTTTGGAAAAACTGATTTTCTTCTAAACTTAATCATCTGGGGCCTTTTTAACAAGTTCCATTTAAATGAAGAATTTATGGGGGCGCCTGGGTGGCGCAGTCGGTTAAGCGTCCGACTTCAGCCAGGTCACGATCTCGCGGTCCGTGAGTTCCAGCCCCGCGTCGGGCTCTGGGCTGATGGCTCAGAGCCTGGAGCCTGTTTCCGATTCTGTGTCTCCCTCTCTCTCTGCCCCTCCCCCGTTCATGCTCTGTCTCTCTCTATCCCAAAGATAAATAAACGTTGAAAAAAAAAAAAAAGTTTAAAAAAAAAATGAAGAATTTATGTTTTTTAATGATAAGTGTTTAAATATATGTTTAAGTTAAATAATATAAAGTACAGAAAAAGCACAAATTTCCAAGCAAAATTCTGGACTCCCTATTTCCCCATAACCTTCACAAGACAGTGACTGCTTTGCTTTTCTCCTTAACCAAAAATCAACGGACTACAGTGCTATTTAGGGACGTGTCTCATTTGTTTTTGTGCTCAGCAAATATTTACTGAACGTCTCTGAAATGGTATTATTACATTATTACATGATATAGGTAGATAGAGATATAGAGATGTATCCCTAAATCCAAAGAACTTTTAATCGACTTAAGAGGTAAAAGAGAGAAAAGGAGGAACATATATTGAATGTAGTGATATTCTTTTTTATTTAAATAGCCTCTATCATAAGCTTTTAAAAAAGTGTCTTTTTCCTCTGGATTAATCCATTCTTAATAGAGAAGTAGTGTAAGAATTCAAAATGGAAAGTTCCCTTGTTTATGTTTCATTGTATAATTAAAGAAGTAGAAAAACTTAGATATTAAGGCATTTGGGTGGCTCAGTCAGTTAAGCATCCAACTTCGGCTCAGGTCATGATTTTGCAGTTTGTGAGTTTGAGCCCCATGTCAGGCTCTGTGCTGACAGCTCAGAGCCTGGAGCCTGCTTTGGATTATGTGTGTGTGTCTCTCTCTCTTTGCCCCTCCCCCTCTCAGGCTCTGTCTCTCTCTCAAGAATAAATAAACATTTAAAAAAATAGATGTCGGGGCGCCTGGGTGGTTCAGTCGGTTAAGAGTCCAACTTCGGCTCAGGTCATGATCTCACAGTCCGTGAGTTCGAGCCCCGCATTGGGCTCTGTGCTGACAGCTCAGAGCCTGGAGCCTGCTTCAGATTCTGTGTCTCCCTCTCTCTCTGACCCTCCCCCGTTTATGCTCTGTCTCTCTCCGTCTCAAAAATAAACATTAAAAAAAAAAGAAAATTAAAAAAAAATAGATGTTGAGAACATTTTAAAGTCTACTAAATAGTAAATTATATTTTCTCATTGATTGACCAGATAATTTGAGGTTTTTCTTAAATTAAAAGTGATTTTGCATTTGCAACTACATGGATGGAACTGGAGGGTATTATGCTAAGTGAAATTAGTCAGAGAAAGACAAATATTATGTGACCTCACTCATATGAGGACTTTAAGAGAAAAAACAGATGAACATAAGGGAAGGGAAACAAAAATCATATAAAAACAGGGAGGGGGACAAAACAGAAGAGACTCATAAATATGGAGAACAGAGGGTTACCGGAGTGGGGGTGGGAGGGGGGATGGGCTAAATGGGTAAGGGGCATTAAGGAATCTACTCCTGAAATCACTGTTGCCCTATATGCTAACTAATTTGGATGTAAATTTAAAAAAATGTAATTAGGGGCACCTGGGTGGCTCAGTCGGTTGGGCGGCCGACTTTGGCTCAGGTCACGATCTCGCATTCCGTGAGTTCGAGCCCCACAGCGGGCTCTGTGCTGACAGCTCAGAGCCTGGAGCCTATTTCAGATTCTGTGTCTCCCTCTCTCTGACCCTCCCCCGTTCATGCTCTGTCTCTCTCTGTCTCAAAAATAAATAAACGTTAAAAAAAATGTAATTAACATATTTTTTTAAATGTGAAAAAAAAAGAAAAAAAATTAAAAATGATTCTGGGGCATCTGGCTGGCTCAGTCAGTAGAGCATGCGACTCTCTTGATCTTGGGGTTGTGAGTTCAAGCCCACGTTGGGTGAAGAGATTACATAAAAATAAAATAAAAAAAAAGTGATTCCAACATATTTGAAAATGTACATGTCTTTTAAATGTTGAATGGATGGTGTGTATGGCTAATTAACTGATGAGGTGAGTAGAGTCACTAAAAACAATACCTTCTGTTTGTGGTTTAACTTAGATTCAGAACTATAGGTGGAAAGGACCATGAAAGGAGTTCCTATTTGCTCTTAAATCTAAATGAGATGTGCCTAATAATGTTACTAACAATAGCAACAAATATTCATATCCAACATTTTTTAATTCACTAGGGAGCTTAAAATATATTTGCTTACTTGTTCCTCAAAATAACCCTATATTTTATTCCATTTTACAGATGAGACTAAGGCAAAAAAAAATATTAAGAATTAGTCCAAGGCCCTTCAGCTTATAAACAACAGAGATAGGATTCAAATGAGACTGACTCTAGCCAGCACTAAACTTCACCACATACTACATTGGTTTTACCTGTAACATTTAGTGCGCTGAAAGTGCAGGGTTTGCTCTATGTGCGATGCTCTCATATATTTTCATTAAAATCGACGTTTCTGGAGGGCGCCTGGCTGGCTCAGTCGATTAAGAGTCTGACTTTAGGGGCGCCTGGGTGGCGCAGTCGGTTAAGCGTCCGACTTCAGCCAGGTCACGGTCTCGCGGTCCGTGAGTTCGAGCCCCGCGTCAGGCTCTGGGCTGATGGCTCAGAGCCTGGAGCCTGTTTCCGATTCTGTGTCTTCCTCTCTCTCTGCCCCTCCCCCGTTCATGCTCTGTCTCTCTCTGTCCCAAAAATAAATAAACGTTGAAAAAAAAAAATTTAAAAAGAAAAAAAAAAAAAAGAGTCTGACCTTAGCTCAGGTCATGATCTCGCGGTTCATGAGTTCAAGCCTCACTCATTGGGCTCTGTGCTGACAGCAGAGAGCCTGCTTTGGATCCTCTGTCTCTGTCTCTCTCTCTCTTTCACTCTCTGCCCCTTCCTGACTGCCTCTCTCTATCTCAAAATAAATAAATAAACTTAAAAAAATCCACATTTCTGGGGTTCTCTAGTCTCAGATTACTTACGAAGAGTATTCATATCCCTTTGTGGATAGTTTTGATACCCTTCCGTTAGGAATAACGTTCTCTGTTGTCATTTTCCCGTTGAGAAGAAAATCATGTGTACCAGTCTCCCAGCGTCCACTGCCAAAGCATTTGTTAATCTTACTTTTTTATTGTTCATTGTGCTTATGAAGAACATTTTATTCTAAAAATGTCACATTAAAATGCCATCCGGGAATGTCATCAACAGAATCCTCTGAAAAGTCGTTCAATAATCACAGAATGTAAAAAGTTCCAGATACTATTTGGTCTTAGGAACCGGCTGTTTCTGAGGCTGCTACTTCTGCTTCTCGTTTTTGCCCCAAGTTGTGCCCTAATAATGGAAGATCTTCCCCTCCCATCACTTATGCATGCCCACAGAGCATTAATTACACACGTAGTGATGATGAATTAGAAATGCAGCTATCCTATTTAAAGCACTGCTGTTTCATGTTTGGCTAACACCTAGTTGCAGGGAATGATGCGTTGTCTACAGCCAGGCTGCTATTCCCCTTCAACTTTTTAGCGTCAAAATGTTAACTTTCGTAGTCGTTGGTTCAACAATCAGTTTATATTTGGTCATTCAACAAACATTTCATGTCTCTTATGACCACAGATCAGCCTTTGAGGAACTTTGCATTGTACTGCTAAGCCATTTGTGTGATTATTGCATGATTACATACAGATTTACATGGTTTTATGAGTTTCTAATGTTAATGTTCATTGCAGATGTGGAAAGAAAGACGAAATATACCCAAGAGACATTTTAGCTTGAAACTCTCTTGTCTTTCCGTCTCCCAAAGACACCTGAATTACGTTCTAAATCGAAGTCTCCATAAATGTTACCTAGGATGGCCGAATTTATTCAGACCCTGGGGGTAAACATATCTAGGAGGCAGAGTGGTATGCCTCAAAAATCCTGGGAATGTTTTATGATTGGTACTTTTTTCTCTGTTTAGCACTACCACTAACAGACAAGTAAAAATTGCTAGTAAAAGCAATAAAACAATAGCTATTAAAGTCTTTGATTTTATTGTATTGTATGTCACTGGGAATATTTGACTTAGAAAATATCACCAATAAAACTACACATAAATAAGATTATATACTATCTTGCAATGCACCTTTTCTATAAAGAATTATTTATGTAAATCGTTAATATTTTGCTGTTTGGCTGGCTAGACACACATTCTCACCCATGGCTGTACTTGAAAATCACTTGGTCAGGTTCAGAAAAAGTAGATGCTAAGGCCTTAGCTTCTCAGAGATTCTGATTCATTTGTTTCTGGAAGGGCCTCAAATAAGTGTATTTTTACAAACAGACAGCCTAAGGCTTTAACTAAAACATGGAAAGAGAGAAATAATACCAAAGCACATATTTTAGACCCAAGTTCTCGTCCTGACTGAAAATACACTGTTGAGTGGTCTTGTATAGGTAATTTAACTATTCTGGACCAGACTCTTCTCATCCTTAAAATGCAAGTTTGAACTTCAGGATCTCTAATGGAATGGCTTTCTATGACCTCTGAAATACGGTACTAAGATGTAACCACAGTTTTATTATCTCTGGATTATATGTGCCTTTTAGCATTGAGCAATTTTAGGCAAGTGTGCAAAGGCATTGGCTTAAATATCCTAGAGTGATAGCAGAGATAATGCCCTCAGGATATGCAAAAGTAGTTCATCTTATAAACAGGCTTCTCCAGTTTTCTAAAATCGTGTCTCAATCTCCCCTGGATCTTTGCTTAGGCCTTGTTTTCCTTTTATTAAAAAAATTTCTTCCTCCCTTTGCTCACAACTTAAGAATCGTGAGCTCCACCAAAACAAAACCAAAACAAAAAAGAGTGGGAATTTAGAAACTAGAAAATCTAGACTATATTCATATAATTTCATTGATATGTGGAATTTAAGAAACAAAACAGATGAACATAGGAGAAGAGGGAAAAAAGAGAGAAGGAAGCAAACGATAAGAGACTCTTAACTATAGAGAACAAACTGAGGATTGCTGGAGGGAGGTGGGTAGGGAATGGGCTAAACGGGTGATGGGCATTAAGGAGGACTCTTGTTGGGATGAGCACTGGGTGTTATAAATTATTGATGATTCACTAAATTCTACTCCTGAAACCAACCTTACACTATACATTAACTAACTAGAATTCTTTTTTTTTAATTAATTAATTAATTTATTTATTTATTTATTTATTTAATATATGAAATTTATTGTCAAATTGGTTTCCATACAACACCCAGTGCTCGTCCCAAAAGGTGCCCTCCTCAATACCCATCACCCACCCTCTCCTCCCTCCCACCCCCCATCAACCCTCAGTTTGCTCTCAGTTCTCAACAGTCTCTTATGCTTTGGCTCTCTCCCACTCTAACCTCTTTTTTTTTTTTTTTTTCCTTCCCCTCCCCCATGGGTTCCTGTTAAGTTTCTCAGGATCCACATAAGAGTGAAACCATATGGTATCTGTCTTTCTCTGTATGGCTTATTTCACTTAGCATCACACTCTCCAGTTCCATCCACGTTGCTGCAAAAGGCCATATTTCATTTTTTCTCATTGCCACGCTAGAATTCAAATAAAAACTTGAAATAAAAAATTTTGTAAGTAGTTTTCAAAACAATAAAAAATAAAGGGGACTGTATTGTTTTATGACCCAAACCCTATATAAAGAAAGTTTCACCCTTTCTGTTGGAAAAAAAAAACCCGTAAAACTTGGAGACAGTTCTTCCTGTCTTTCGCTCATCTCAGTATCTTCACGGGACTCAAATGAGATAATGTTGAATAAAATCGTGGTATTAATTGTTAATTTTAATAAATATCAGATATGTATTTAGTGCCAGGATATATAGCAAAGTCACACCAGCTTAAAGGACGGCCACGCCAGTGCTGTATTCCCAAAGCAGAAGGAAGTGGGAGTTACAGAGACAACGCAGATGCGTGGGTGAGACAGTAGGAATGGAGGAAGAGATTTGGCAATAATGAGGTCACTGGTAACCTTTCAGGAGAAAGTTCAGTGGAATGGCGAGGACAGAAGTCAATACCGAATATTGCTCTCGGAAATGTGTTGTCTGTGAGTCTCAACATGGGAATACTTACAGCCTCTCATAAGTCGTCAGAACTAAGCGTAAAAGCCATGCGGTAGAGATGAATCATTCTTCCATGTGGGCCTTTCTTTAATCCCCACCGTATTCCAATGAATGAGACAGAGAAGCTGCTGCTTCAGAGTGGGTTTCACTCTGACACACATTTCTTATCTTTTCCTTATTGATTTTAGACGGAAACATCCCAAGTAATTTTTCTTTCAATATTACGTAGCTCTAAGAAGCTCTCCGTATACATTGCAATAGGCAGATAAGGGACAAAGCGATTTTCTGCGATGCTGAGATTCTATACTTATTATCTCACTCACTCCTTCTTTAAATTTATGGGTCTCGCTTCTTATTTACTTTTTTCCCCACCTATCCCTATTCCACTATTTGTGTGGGTGTGGGGGAGAAATATACAACGGATATTTTATATACAAATATATTTATATGCATATATAGTATTCTGTTTTATCTTCAGTAGGGGCAATAGTTGCCTCTAGAGAAACAGACATACGTCAACATCCTCAGTCTTTTTATGATGCTGTGGAATATAAACTGATTTGGATTTCAGAATGACATAAGATCAGAAAAATGATGACATGGAAGGAATATCAGTTTTATGACTGTTAGATGATACCCTCAAGTTACTGTGTCTGTTGGGCCATAAATCTAGACTCTGTATCCTTCAGAACTCCTATCATCTCACCAAGCAACCCTACAAATTCCCTGGAACAGGATTAATTTGCCTTCCTCTAAAGATACCTCCTAACACATACCTATTTGTGAAACCCAGTTATCTTTCTACCTTTGTACTAGAGGAAATAGTATTTAAGATCTTCTCTTCTTGGCTTAATGCAGCTTCTGTGTGCCTAAGAGTTTATGAAAAATGAAGTTAAATAAAACCCAAAATCTCACCAGAAGAAAACCTGAGTTGTGTGGGTTTTTTTTTTAATTTTTAAATTTGTTTTAACATTTATTTCTGAGAGAGAGAGAGAGCGCGAGAGAGCACAAACAGAGGGAGGGGCAGAGAAAGAGGGAGACACAGAATCTGAAGCAGGCTCCAGGCTCTGAGCTGTCAGCACAGAGCCTTAGGCGGGGCTTGAACCCACCAACTGTGAGCTCATGACCTGCGCTGAAGTCGGTCACTTAACTGACTGAGCCACCCAGGTGCCCCGAAAACCAGAGTTCTACATGAATCTTGAGCCAATTTCCGAGGGGCTTGCTGTACTCCTCCTAGATGACAGAGTGTGTCTTTGGATTTGGAAAGCATATCACCCACATAATAGTGAGGTTCCAAAAGGAATGGCTGCAAACAGCCCTTCTCTCTGCAACTACCCTGTGCTGCTAGTCCCCTGGTTGACATTATGGCACCCAAAGATGAAACCTTCTGGTCTTTGTTACAATATCTGTGGTACCACAAACATTGTGGTACATGCATTTGCTTCTTTGCTTCATGCATTTGCTTCTTTGCTTCTCCCACTAAAAAATAAATTCTATGAGCAAAGGATCAACAATTATGCTTATTGAGTAATTCACATGCCAGGTCATGCTCTAAACACAAAGTTAAAATTTTTAGAACATTGCCTGGCATGTATAAGTTACTCAGTAAATATTGGCTACTGTTATTCTTAGTGGTGATTCAAAAATTGTATTCTCCTTTTTAATTTTATTTATGTATTTTTTAATGCTTATTTATTTTTGAGCAAGAGAGACAGAGTGAGAGCGAGGGGTGGGGCAGAGAGAGAGGGAGATACAGAATCTGAAGCAGGCTTCAGGCTCTGTGCTGTCAGCACAGAGCCCGATGTAGGGCTCAAACTCATGAACCACGAGATCATGATCTGAGACGAAGTCAGACACTTAACCGACTGAGCCACCCAGGCCTCCCTTTTCTATTTTATTTTTAAGTAATGTCTCCACCCAATGTGGGGCTCAAACCTACAACCCCGAGATCAAGAGTCTCATGCTCTACTGACTGAGCTATCCAGGCCCCCATAAAATGTGTATTCGCAATACCAAATTCTAATACTCTTGAAATCAAAATGATGTCTAAGTTGTGTTTGGATAACTTGTTGTCTCTAGTTTAGTGTCTTACATACAGTAGGGACCAAATACATACTTGCTGAATGAATTTGTTGATTACCAAAGCCGAATTCCACATTATACATTATAGGAAGAGAAGGAAATTATGTTGGGACTCAGTTGTCCTATATTTGGTAGTGATCAGCCATTACGATGTTAATAATTATTGCCATTGCAATTCCTATTACATTAATGATGGGCATATTATCTCAGCTAGCTCCTGGACCAGTTTTGTTAGACACCTGTGAATCAGATTTAGGGCTGATGGTAAGGAAGACCTGACCATTAAACAGGCTTCTTAACAATACCTCTCTGCTTTCATCAGTACCCCTCACAATGCCATATGATGGGTTAGGTGTGAACAACCAAAAGCCTATTGATCAGAAGAAATACCGCAAGCAATCTTCAGAGTCTGCTGCCTGTTGAAGACTCTGTGACATCTTGAATCACGCTGAGAACGGGTCAGAGACGAGATGAGCTGTTTTCAGAAAACACTACAGCTTAAGGAGCCAAGGGACCGCTTCTATTGGCACCACACCAATTAGGAGGTCCACGGACACAAGGTCCTGTGTTCCATATTAAAGAGACCTGTTGAGGGGCGCCTGGGTGGCGCAGTCGGTTAAGCGTCCGACTTCAGCCAGGTCACGATCTCGCGGTCCGTGAGTTCGAGCCCCGCGTCAGGCTCTGGGCTGATGGCTCAGAACCTGGAGCCTGTTTCCGATTCTGTGTCTCCCTCTCTCTCTGCCCCTCCCCCGTTCATGCTCTGTCTCTCTCTGTCCCAAAAATAAATAAATGTTGAAAAAAAAATTAAAAAAAAAACAAAAAGACCTGTTGACATTTGGATGCCCCCTACTATGAAAATTCACAGAGGAATGATTCTGAGACCGAAAAGATGAACATATCTTCAATGTTATTAAGAGAAGTGGCATCACTAACTCCATGGATTAACCAACCTATTGTTATTGCCACTTTTTACATTTTTCCCTACTTATAACTGGAAACAATAGGATCACCATGTTTTAAAGATATTGTGGGTCTTCAGTAAGCATGTTTAGAACTGCACTGGGCTCACTGTAAGAATTCTGTCAAGTTTAGCCACTTGGAATGTAGCAACTTGGAAACTGTAAAGCGTGCACAGTTTTTATTGTTTTTAAAAAGACCGAGATGGGATAAAAGGCTAATGTGATACAGTAAACCCATGGTATTTGACTGGTTAATAATTTAAGCATGACTGCTAATGTTCAGTCCCAAAGGTAGGAACTCGGAGTAATTTGTAATTTTACCTATTCATGAATTTCAATTGCTAGTACTGTTGGTCTTGCATGTGAGATGAATCTTTTCTCTGGAGAGTGTGCCCCAAAACATTGCCCTCAGCATCTGACACCTCCTGTAATTACATAGTCATTACCTCTTTTTCTAATAAGCACTATAAGGACAAGGATGATGCCTGTCTTATTTCTAGAGCCTAACACAATGTTAAAAATAGCTGGGGCGTCTGGGTGGCTCAATTGGTTGAGCGTCCAACTTGGCTCAGGTCATGATCTCCCGGTTTGTGGGTTCGAGCCCTGCGTTGGGCTCTGTGCTGACAGCTCGGAGCCTGGAGCCTGCTTCAGGTTCTGTGTCTCCCTCTCTCTCTGCCCCTCCCCGGCTCATGCTCTGTCTACCTCTTTCTCAAAAATAAAAACATTAAAAAAAAATTTTAAAGTAGCTACAAATTATGGCACATGGCAGCTTCTATGCTAAGAGCTTATATAATTGACATCAATTAGTATCTCATCCAATACAACATCTCTTCAAAGTTGGCACCATTATTGTAGCAGATTATTGTTCAAAAATGTTCACTCCCCTACCCCCATTTTCATGTGTAGAAGGTACTTTCCTTTTGATTGTGGGTGCAGCCATATGACTTGCTGGGACAAATGGGATGGAAGCAGATGTGATTCAAGCTGAGGCTCGAGAAGCAGGCACACGGATGTACTTGCTCCCTGGCCATCTCTGCCATTATCACGACAAACAATTCCTGGTCTAGCCACTGGTCCCAAGAGAAGGGTGACAGACATGTGGAACAGAGAGCCAAGTCCCCGGCCAAAACCACTCAGGATCATCCCACCTCCCGACAAATTCCAGATATTAGGGAGCCCATCACAAATCAATAGAACTTCCCGGCACCCCATAGAGGCACTGTAGCCTACAAATTTTAGTAAGTTTTATTTTTATTTCACTTAGGTCAAAATTGTTTTAATTTTACCTGAGACTTCTTTGACTTGTGTGTCATTTAGAAGTGTGTTATGGGGCACCTGGGTGGCTCAGTTGCTTAAGCATCCATCTTCAGCTCAGGTCATGATCTCATGGTCTGTGAATTCGAGCCCAGCATCAGGTTCTGTGCTGACAGCTCAGAGCCTGGAGCCTGTTTGAGATTCTGTGTCTCCCTCACTCTGCTCCTCCCCAGCTCACACTCTGTTTTTCTCTCTCTCAAAAAGAAACATTAAAAAAATTTTTTTTAGAAGTGTGCTATTTAGGGAAGCTTGGGTGGCTCACTTGGTTAAGCGTCAGACTTTGGCACAGGTCATGATCTCACAGTTCCCAAGTTCTAACCCTGCATTGGGCTCTCTGCTGTCAACGCGGAGCCTGCTACCGATCTTCTGTGCCCTTCTCTCTCTCCTCTCCTGCTAGCTCACAAGTGCTCTCTCTCTCTCTCTCTCTCTGTCACAAAAATAAAAATAATTAATAACATTTTTTAAAAAGTGTATTATGTAGGGGTGCTTGGGTGGCTCAGTTGGTTAGGCGTCAGACTCTTGATTTTGCCTCAGGCTATGATCTCACAGTCTTGAGATCAAGCTCTGCATGGACTCTGCAGTGCTAAGCATGCAGCCTGATTAAGATTCTCTCTCCCTCTCTCTCTGTGCCTCCCCTATTCATACTCTCTCTCTCTCTCTCTCAGAAAGAAAAAGTGTGTTCTTTAATTACAAAATATTGGGGATTTTCCAGCTATTTTTGTTACTGATTTTAAGTTAAATTCCACTGTGCTCTGAAATCATTCTTTGTATGATTTCTAGTCTTTCAGATTTGTTGAGGTATGTTATAGGGACCAGTATGTGGTCTACCTTGGTGAATGCTCCATGTGAACTTCAGAATAATGTGTTTTCTGCCTGAGTTGGATGCAATATTTTATAAATGTCATTTATGTCATGTTGATTGATAATGCTCTTCAAGTCAACTATATCTTTCTGCCTGCTTGACCTATTAACTACTGAAAGAGATGTTGAAGTTTCCAACTATAATAGTGTGTTTGTTTGTTTCTCTGTCTATTTCTTCTATCAATTTTGCCTTACATTTTTAAATACAGTTATTAGGTGCATACATATTTAAGATTGTTTTGTCTTCTTGGAGAATTGAACCCTCTATCATTATATAATACTCTCTCTATCCCAGGCAATTCTCCCTATTCTGTAATCAGCCTTTTCTGACATCAATACAGCTCCTCCTGCTATTTTTCATTAGTATCAACATGGTATGTCTTTCTCTATTTCCATACTTCTAATTTTTTGAGTCTTTATATTTAAAATGAGTTTCTCATAGACAATGTGTACTTGAGTCTCTAACAATGTCCTTTAATTGCTCCATTTAGACAATTCTCATTTAAATTGATTTTGTTTATAGTTAATTTAATATCGACCATGCTCGTAGCTGTTTTCCATTCACTGCGTTTGTTCCTTGTTTCTATTCTTGGGTTCTACTATTTTTCTGTCACTTGCTTTGTCTGTGTTTTTTCTTGCCTTTGATCATACCTTGTAATTTTTTGTTGAAAGTTGTACATTATGTATCAGGTAACAGAAACTGAGGTGAATAAACCTTTAGTGTGAGGTTTTATGTTACTCTGGCTAGGAGTTGGGCTGTATGTAATGTTTGCTGCAGTGGTAGGAGTAAGAGACTTAAAAATTCTTCTAGAGTTTGTGTGTGTGTGTGTGTGTGTGTGCGCGCACGTGCGTGTGCGCTCATTACTTTGGGCTTCACTAAGTACTCTTCCTCAGAGAGTCTGTATATCTTTCAGCTCTTCCAGTTATAATCTTCTCTTTTATACTAGAATCCTATTGCATTGGTATAAGGTGTGTGAGAAGAGACGTGTTCTATAATCTTATGATGACATCTGCTTTTTCATGAGTCTTTGTCTCTGGTCTGTGAGCTTGACAAGTGTTCTTTAGCTTGTTTTTTCCTCCTTCGGGTGAGTTAAAAGGACTAGAGGTAGCCAGAATGGTTTAAACGCCTTTGCCCCAGGAGGGATAAGGCTCTGGTAAAATATTTCCTATGGAAAATAGGTTTTTGTTATGGAGAATGCTCTATGCATATTTTGTAGGGTTATGCTTCTTGTCCCTAGTCAGAGCCAGGAAGGTCTCTTCCTTAGCTCTTCACCAGGAGAAACCTAAGACTTCCTGAAGATAAAATCCATTGAAGTATGAAGATCTCCACCCCCAAGACTATAGCCTCCAGATGTTTCTTGCTCCCATAGTATTCCACACTCAGCCTCTAACAAGTCATCAAAGTTACCATCTATTGACTATTAACATTTGATGAATTACCTGTTCATCAAAATTACCTGTCAGTTTATGGCTCCAGGGTCTTGTGCCTCAGATAGAAGCAGCAGATTTCAGCAGTGGTTCTCTAAATTTATTTGTCTTTTCATCTGTTTTTTTTAGATTTGGGGGTAGCAGTTGGTCCTGCGACCTCAGTTCTCTGATCAGTCAAGAAAATTTGTTGATTTTTAGTTTGTTTGTCTTTTTCTTATTGTCAGGATGGATGTGATACCTCCTAAGCTCTTTACATGTTGTAGCTGGACCCAGATAACCATCCAATCATTTTTCAAATAGTGAAGATGTTAGTCATCAATTACCTTCTGACTTGAAATAGATTAATCTCATTCTTAAAATTTTTTTTATGTTTATTCATTTTTGAAAGACAGAGAGAGACAGAGCACAAGCAGGGGTGGGGCGAAGAGAGAAAGGACACACAATCTGAAGCAGGCACCAGGCTCCGAGCTGTCAGCGCAGAGCCCGACATGGGGCTCGAACTTACAAACTGGGAGATCATGACCTGAGCTGAAGTTGGATGCCCAACCGACTGAGCCACCCAGGTGCCCCAGATTAATGTCATTCTTAACAGCATCCCTCAAGCCCTACTCGTGTATTTTCCAATTTGTAAAAGACCCATTTAAAAAAATCTGGGACTCAGCAATTTTGCCATTATCAGAAGACTACCTGTATTCAACTTTTATCTGTGAACTTTTTTTCTGCTTGGGTCCTCCCCCCTACCCAAGATAGAACCTGTGAATTTAATTGTGTGATAAAATTGTACAGTGACATCAGAGACCAGATAAAGACAGCATCCAGAGAAGAAGTGCCTATGAATCTACTGTTTGTACCTGGAAACAAAGACAATGTTGGACATTCTAAGAAACCATGTAAGGGGCGCCTGATGGCTCAGTCGGTTAAGCATCAGGCTTTGGCTCACGCCATGATCTCATGGTTCATGAGTTCGAGCCCCACATGGTGTTCTCTGCTGTCAGCACAGAGCTCCCGCTTTGGATCCTCTGTCTCCCTCTCTGCCCTATGCACTCTTCGTTCTCTCTTTCGACAATAAAAATTTAAGAAAAGAAACTATGTAAAAACAATTACCATTATCATCACATCAGAATGAACAATAATTATGTCATAGGTATGCTTATAGGAATATCCTGGTAAGGATATAGGTAAAACTCATTGGATTTCTTTCATTGATCTATTTGGGGAAATTTTTATGTGTTTAACCTCATCCTATTATTCCTGTTCATCTCCTTGTTTAAATAGTCAGTCATGCAAGTATTTGTGATAGCCTGAGTGAGCTCCAAGAGAGCTAGCCCAACTTGGAGCCATTTCCATTGGAAATAAAAGCATGGATTAAGGCTGGCAGTTAGTCTGTTCATGTGAGTACAGATGGACTCCAAGAGTTTGCTGGAACTGTGATTTGACAGCAGGATCACCCAGGGAAGCCATGACAAAACCTCAGAACACACTCAGATCAGTGCCCGCGTGGGAATTTCAGGGCTGAGCAGAAAATCAAGCACAGCCACAGGAATGGGGTGTGTTGAATGGACAGAAAATCTTTACGTTTTGAGTGGTGGTGAACAGACTTTCCCTCAGCTGAAATGAGACAGATTGGGTTGTTCTCAAAGGCTAAGATGTTTCCGGGAGGTACTCAGGCCTGTAAGTGTGGAGACTAGACTAGATCACAAAGGATCGGTGTAGGGTTGTCTTAGAAGACTAAGGTAGGGTGGGGGAGTCAGACTGCTATCTGTGGTTGAGGTGTAATTTTGTCAAAGGACAGCAAGATGGATCAGATAACTTCTTGAGGGGATTGACTCTGCTAATAATGATTTTCACTTTTTTTTTAAACTTCATTCTTGAACTCCAGCTCCTACAACTTAGCTTGGGGTTGCTTAATGATTTCAAATCAGTTTTATCCGTAGAATGGAGTTAACAAGTTACAAACACTCATCCCAAACAAGAGCAACATTGTAAGCAACCTGAAATTTATCGGTAATCGATAAATTCTGTAGTTATCTATAAAACTGCAGGTTAAGGGGCGCCTGGGTGGCTCAGTCCGTTGTGTGTCTGACTTCGGCTCAGGTTGTGATCTCGCGGTCCATGGATTTGAGCCCCACATTGGGCTCTATGCTGACGGCTCAGAGCCTGGAGCTTGCTTCAGATTCTGTGTCTCCCTCCTTCTGCTCCTCCCCTGCTCTCTCTCTCTCTCTCTCTCTAAGAAATAAATAAACATTAAAAAAAAAATCTAAAAAAACCCTGCAAGTTAACTAATATTGGCTACAAATACTCATTACATTTTTTTCCTTTACATTTAAACCTTAGTCACAGACCACATGATTTTATTGCTGGCTTTAAAATATAACAATTTTTACAGACAATTATTTTACATCTACAGGGTCACTATTTTTGCATACCTTTACCATCTCTGCCAGTTAAACTAATTGTGTTGGTTTTGTCAGTTTTGAGTGAGAATAATTTTGCACTATCAAGATAAAAAACGATATCATTTGAAACAGAATAGATCATGATGTGTGTCATGGGCTGAGTTTTGTCTCTCCAAAATTCGTTGCGTTGACATCCTAACCCTCAGGACCCCAGCATGTGACTATTTGGAAATAGAGTCTTTCAAGAGGTGATTAAGATGAGGCCCTTAGGGTGGGCCCCAATCCAATCTGGCTGGAAGCCTTACAGGAAGAGGAAGTTTGGAAACAGGGAGAGACATCAGATATAGCCATGGGCACAGAGAACATGTGAGGACATGGCAGGAAGGCAAGCCCAGGTCAGAGACCTCAGAAGAAACCAAACCTGCCAATACCTTGATCTTGGATCTACAGAACTATGAGAAAGGAAATTTCTTCTGTTCAGCCTACCCAATCTGTGGCATTCTGTTATGGCAGCCTTAACACACAAATACAGATTTGATTCCTACAAACCACTAAGAGGAAGGTACAACTATAATTTTTTTATTTATTGTTATTTTATAGAGAAAAGGAAACAAAACAAAACAACTAAAGCACAGGAGCCAGAGTTTGAACACAGCAGGAAAGGATCAGAACCTTGCCTTTGACCTCCAAGCTTTCTTCCCCTTGGTGCACTATACAATGCTATTAAAATAATATTTATATTATACATATTTATTTTATTGTCTCATTGAGTATATTGTTATGGGAGGAAAAAACATAAGTTATGGGAAGAAAAAAAACAAGAAAAGCAACAGAGAAAAAAAATGCAGCTTTGGAACATCCATAAGAAAAATATTTCCACTGAGCAGATAAAAACCATGACGATACATTGCCATAAATTTGCATTGCTTAGAGTAATAATCAAAGTTCACACAGATAACATGGAAGTCCTCAGGGCCTGTGTGGAGACAACAGAATGACTGGAGGCATGTTGTCAGCACTCAAGAAAAATTACAGAAGATAAGTAAACTTTTGTATGAATGAACACCTTTTTGAAATAGAAAAAAAAGACAATATGCTTAAAATACGTAGGGGACATAGAGCACAGAATTGAGAAACAAAAGTAAAATAATACTTGTATTATATATATATATTATAATATATAATTATATTATATATTATATATTATATAATATATATTTATATATATTATATAATATATATTTATATTTATATGTTTATATAATATGTATTTATATGTTTATATAATATATTTTTATATTTATATATTTATATAATATATAAATATATTTATTATATACTATATATTAATATATTAAATATTATATATGTATATATTATAATATATTTATATTTATATATTTATATAATATATATATTATAAATATATTATAATATATAAATATATATAATATATATAAATATATATAATATAAAATATATTATATTTATATAATATAATATATAATATATAATATAATATGTATTATATTATATATAATATGACATATAATATTATATATTATATGATATATAATATTATATATTATATGATATATGATATATTATATGTATAATTATATATCATATAATATATAATTATATAATATAATATATATTTTACACAGTATATATAATATATTGTATATTATATATATTATATATATAATACTTGTGTATATAAACAAAATTAAAATAATTACTGAGCAGAAAATCTTCATTTGTTTAAATTTTACATTAATGATAAAGAGTAAAGACACTGTGGTATTTTGAATTAACCTCTCCACAGAGAATCACTAGAAAAATTGGAGCAAAATGAAAGAAGGCATTTATCTGAAGGCATCAGACAGCTGGCCAGGCAGTAAGGAATTGATCCCCACTTATGAGGGAGGGTGGTGGAGCCCCACTTTGGACTGCTCTTCCCTCTGGATGATTCCCAACACAGAAAATAGAGGATGAGGGACTGAACGGGGCTATTAACATGCTTACAAGCACAGGAACAAAAATTAGACTTTAGAACCAAAACGGAGGTTCCTTGTTACCACATGTCCAGACTTTCATTTGAGACTTGAAGAGTTACATCCTACTAGTAAAGAAAGAACCAGAAATACACCAGGTCTCATATTTTACAGTCAAAGAAACCAGTACACAGAGAGGTTAAATAATTTGCCAAAGGTCCTACAATTACTAGTAGCAGAACTGGTATTTGAACCTGGGTAGTTGGGCTCCAGAGGTCATGCTTTTTATTATCATATTACAGAATTAAGTCTGCATAATATTGATACCCAAATCCAACAACGACAGCAGAAATGAAACTTGAGGCCAATTTCATATAAAAATTTTGATACAATAATCTCAAAACAACCCAGAAAACAAAATTCAGCAGCACATTAAAAGAATGTTACAAGAGGGGCGCCTGGGTGGCGCAGTCGGTTAAGCGTCCGACTTCAGCCAGGTCACGATCTCGTGGTCCGTGAGTTCGAGCCCCGCGTCGGGCTCTGGGCTGATGGCTCAGAGCCTGGAGCCTGTTTCCGATTCTGTGTCTCTCTCTCTCTCTGCCCCTCCCCCGTTCATGATCTGTCTCTCTCTGTCCCAAAAATAAATAAACGTTGAAAAAAAAAAAGTTTTTAAAAAAAAAAAAAAAAAAAAAAAAAAGAAAAAAAAAAAAAAAGAATGTTACAAGACTGGGCACCTGGGTGGCTCAGTCGGTTAAGTGTCTGACTTCAGCCCAGGTCATGATCTCACAGTTTGTGAGTTCAAGCCCCACATCGGGCTCTATGCTGACAGCTCAGAGCCTGGAGCCTGCTCTGGATTCTGTCTTCCTCTCTCTCTGTCCCTCTTCAGCTTTTACGCACTCTCTCTCTCTCTCTCTCTCAAAAGTAAACAAATAAATATTAAAAAATTTTTAAAAAGAATGCTATAAGAGAAGCAGGTGTGATTCAGACTAACAGTGCAAAGAGGATTTACCATGAAGAAAAGTATTAATTGAATTCAAAATATTAATACAATAAGGGCAAAATCTCAATAATATCCGTAGGTATTGAAAGTTATTTTTATAAAACGTAATATCCATTTTTGATTTGAAAATACTCTTACTAAAACATAAACAAAAAGATGTTTTAATTATACATAGATGAACTCAAGAGTCCCTATCATGTTAATGGAAAACACAAGATATATTCATACTAAAGTTGTAAATGAGACAAATTATTACTGGCTAGTATAATTATCAGGATTAGATCAGAGAAAGAAATAAGAGGCAAAATATTTGAATAGTGAGAGGTAAATTATCATTTTTAATAGAATAAATTCTTTTATAGTTTTAAAAAACAAGAGACTTGCCTTATAAATTATTGTGATCAAAGAGACATTTTAGTAAGATGGCTGACACAAATATGATATACAAAATTTTATGGCCTTTCTATATAGAATCAACAAACAGAATATGAAATGGGAGAAAATCCAAGTTATAGTAATACCAGTATGATTTTTAATGTTTATGAATAACTTTAACAAGAAATGTGCAAGAGCTCTGTGAACAAAATATGAAAATGCTATTATTAGATATAACAGAAGACTTGAATCAATTGGAAGATGCACCCTAATCTTGGATAGAAATACTTAAGATCATAAATACATAAATTCTCTCTAAAATAAGGCCATGCATTTGATACAATCACAACAAAGTAACAATATTGCAATTTTTAAAAGAGACTAAGTAAATCAATGACAGGAAACAGAATCCAAAGACAGGAAGCACTATGGGAGTAGTCTAGAATATTAAGGTAACATTGCAGATCAGTGCATAAGAACAGAGATTACTCAATAAATATTGAGAAATCCAAAAAGGCATTTAAATAATAAATGACTTTATTTACTTACTCCTTGCACTAAAACAAGTTTTAGATGGATTAAGTTTTAAGCCATAAGAGTCCTAGAGAGCACCAGGGAAGCTTTTCTTTTCTTTTTTCTTTTCTTTTCTTTTCTTTTCTTTTCTTTTCTTTTCTTTTCTTTTTTTCTTTTTCTTTTCCCTGGTTGTTTTGTTTTGCATTAAGTATGAAGGCTGCATTAAGTATGAAAAAAGAAACAGAAATCATAAGATAAAAGATGGATAAATTCAACAACATGTAATGTTACAGGTATCAAAAAGCGCCATAAATATTTTAAAGACAAACGACAAATATTTGCAAGACATGTCTAAAACAAAGGGCTACTTTTCTATAAATGGTGCCTATTACTGACTAATGGTGTGGGCCCTTGGGCTGATAAAGAAATGGAAATACTAATATATTTTAAATATAGGAAGAGATGTGCCTTTGAACTAGCAATCCCACTTTTAAGAACCAGCAACTTCATTTCCAGGAACTTATCCTTCCATATTTTCCATATGCTTCCATTTCTGTAACCAGGTGTGCATTCAAGGATGGTCCTTGCAGCCCTATTTGTTGTGATGAAACTAGAGGCAATGTAAATATTCATCGAGTAAAGATCAGTTAATTAATATGGTGAAGCTCTGGAATAAATGATGTAGGCTTAGATGTACTTGCACGAAAAAATCTGCAAAGATATAGCGTTAGATAAAAAACAAAAACTAGTATATATAGTATGGTTTGGTTAACTTGTAACCTAGAGATCCAAAATATTTGTTTTAAAAACTATACTTGTTAAAATATTTACTGCAGCAAACTATTCACTTATGCTTGTCATAGAAAACTAATGTGAAATAAACCCATTATGTAGGATATCATTGAATTTCTGTAATCTCAGTTATATCCAAGTGGTTTGAGTACACTTTTTAGAAAACATTAACATCTTTTGTGGCTGAGTGTCTTTATTTTGTTCTATTAAATGGGGTAGAGTTCCATGGGAACATTGATTTTACCTAATTTCATTTCATTTCATTCCATTGTATAATAATCTGTTTCTCTGATGGGAAATTTGCTGGAATTCTGATTGACTTCTTTAGGCAATCTATCTTCTTTTCTTGGCAAATTTGAAGAGTTTTTGGTCTTTCATGTTCTGTAGCAATTGTGATTTGTTTAGGTGTGGGTTTGTTTTCACTCATTATCTAAAGAGCAGGCATACATCTTCAATGTGAAGGTTCATGTCCTGCTTTGGCTTTGGAAGCCTTTAGCCATTATTTCTTGAATATTTTCTCTGACCTATTCTTTCTTTCTGGAGCTCATATTAGACTTATTTTGAAAGTTTTCATGCCTTACACATCTTTTTTTTTCTCTGTGCTACATTCTAGATGATTTCTTCCAATCCTCCTTCCATTTTGCTGATTCTCTTTGATGTGTCCCAACTACTGATTACTCTAGCTACAAGATTGTTTTTAATCTCAAAGACTGTATTTAAGATTTTCACTTGTCTAATTTTTCAATTCCTGGATCTTATTTTATGATTTTGTTTATTTCTTTGAACAATTTAAGCTACGTATTTTAAAAAGCCTTAGATCACACATCCTCTACTTAGGTATTAATTCTACGTTTCGTGGTTCTGTGAACTCTCTTCTCTGATATTCTTCATATGTTTTATAGTTTTGGTGCATGAGGTCATCTTAATGGAAAATATGTTCTCTAGAAGGCCATCATATACAACTGGCTATGAGACCTCTTTGTAAGGCATTATGATGAACTCTGCTTAGGTACAATTAGGGCCCTAGGTTTTTAGTCTTTCTCTTTTGTCTTACACTCAATTTCTCGGCTTGGGATTCCCATACTATATGAGCAATGTGATTTCAGGCCCTTGTACCTTTATTTAGTATATATTCAAGCTCTGTTTTCTTGAAATCGATTCTGTTTCTACTCACAGCCTAAATTGGGTATTTTTCCATCGACCAAGACCCTGGCTGTCTGGTGGAACTTGTCTAGTCCTTGTACATAAATTGAGCAAAGCTTTTCTAGCTCAGGGCTCTAAACATTTACCCAGAAGATCTTAACATCCAAGGCCCTAAAACATATATCTATTATAGATGCGTATCCTTTTCTTCCCCTATAGCTTCAACTTCTGCTCCATGGCTCTGAGATCACTCTCTTTTTGATACATAATGATAACCATTTCTTTCTACTGAGTTCAGTGATGCAACAGCAATTTCTGACACTGAACTCATTTTCCAGGTTAAGATACAAGCATAACATGTTGCATTTGTGATGATACCGGAAACCATAGGAAAATAACTTTACAAAGTTATGCTTTGAACCCCAGTGATGGCATCAGATTCTGCCGCTGTGCTAAGTGAGAAATATGACAGACCTGTAATGCATACTTTTGTTGTGACAGAGTTATATTAATGGTAAATGATCATTCTCACTGAGGGGATAGTATTGAAGTTCAACTTGTCTCACTTTGTACTTCAAAGTTTTCAAAGTACTTCAAAATAGAACTGATTGTTGAATAGTCACCTGTATTTTTGAAATGATTTGACTTGGATAACATGATATGCAATGAAGGAGAAATTACCAAAATGAATAGGCTGAAAGGCAACAATTCGACACAAAAGAAAGTGTAGAACATTCTCAGTGCCGCACAACGGGATTTGACATCGATTTACATGTCAGCACATTTTCAGATCTATTCTGAAAAGGAAATTTTCCCCTCATTTATTGTGGTGAAAGTGACACTAATCACATTTTATTTGGCCTGACAGTCCCACATTAATAAGAATTAGCATATGAAAAACTTTACATAGATGACACATAGGAAAACTCATGATACATAATTTTTACCTCAATAAGATTTGTTTCCTGTTTTATTCATGCTGCTGCTCAACAAGTTAGAACAAATGTACTCATGTAATTTTGAAGCCAAAAAAAATAAATCCTGTGGTTAAATTTTACATAAACATCTCTTTCCACATCCTTTGAACAAGAGGTTTTAAAAGCAATCTGTTTGAGGGGTACCTGGGTGGCTTAGTCGGTTAGGCACTTAAGCATCTGACTCTTGACCTCAGCTCAGATCAGGATCTCGTGGTTCATGGGATTGAGTCCTGTGTCGGGCTCTGTGCTGACAGTGTGGAGTTTGATAGGGATTCTCTTTCTCCCTCTCTCTCTCCCCTCCTCCTACAAATAAATTTAAAAAGGAAAACATTAAAAACACTAAAACATTAAAAAAGAGCAACCTGTTTGAAAATCTTTGATGCTAAACCTTTCAAACTTGTTCCTATTTTCTAAGAACATAAAGAAAACATGACAGAGTTAGAAGCAATAGTCTCCTTGCAAAGAAAACGCTTTTATTTTCTGTTTTTCATCTCTGCTATCAAAGATCTCCAGGATGCCTGGGTGGCTCAGTCAGTTAAGTGTCTGACTCTTGATTTCAGCTCAGGTCATGATTTCATGGTTCTTAAGATTGAGTCCCATGTAGGGGCGCCTGGGTGGCTCAGTCGGTTAAGCGGCCGACTTCGGTTCAGGTCATGATCTCACAACTTGTGAGTTCGAGCCCCGCGTCGGGCTCTGTGCTAACAGCTCAGAGCCTGGAGCCTGTTTCAGATTCTGTGTCTCCCTCTCTCTGACCCTCCCCCGTTCATGCTCTGTCTCTCTCTGTCTCAAAAATAAATAAACATTAAAAAAAAAAAAAGATTGAGTCCCATGTCAATTGGGATTCTCTCTCTCCCTATCTCTCTGGCCCTCTCCTACTCTCTTTTTTCTCTATCCGTCTCAAAATCAATAAACTTAAAGAAAAAAGATCTCTAACAGTGTGTTTCTATGACTAAGTGGGACTGGGGAGGGGTATGTACAGTACCATTAAAAGTATTGATTGCTAGGCACTGCCTCCTGGAATTCTGATTCTCTTAATCTGTGTTGGAGTCCCCAGATTTGCATTTTAATGAATGTCTCTTCCACATGATTCCTGTGCTCACTAAAGTTTGAAACAAAAATACTAATTGGAAGGGATACATGCACCTTAATGTCTATAGCAGCATTATCAATAATAGCCAAATTATGGAAGAGCCCAAATGCCCATAAACTGATGAATGGATAAGGAAGAAGCAGAATACACACACACACACACACACACACACACACACACACACAATGGAATATGACTCATATAAAAGAATGAAATCTTGCCATTTGCAATGATGTGGTCGGAGCTAGAGTGTAATATGTTAAACAAAATAGAGAAAAACAAATACCATACGATTTCATTCATATGTGGAATTCAAGAAACAAAACAGATAAACATAGTGGGGGGGAAAAAAGAGGCAAACCAGAAAACAAACCCTTAACTGTAGAGAACAAACTGAGGGTTGCTGGAGGGGAGGTGCACAGGGGAAAGGATTAAATGGTTGATGGATACTAAGGAGGGCACTTATTGTGATGAGCACTGGGTGTTGTATATTGTGCACCTGAAACTAATATTATACTGTATGTTAACTAACTGAATTTAAATAAAAACTTGAAAAAGAAAAAACCAAAAAGACAAAATATATCATCCTGCAATTTAAAACTCATACACTATAGGAGCACCTGGGTGGCTCAGTTGGTTAAGCGTCCACCTTTGGCTCGGGTCATGATCTTATGGGTTTGTAGTTTTGAGCCCCAGTCGGGGTCTTGGCTGACAGCAGGGAGCCTGTTTTGGATCCTCTGTTTCCCTTTCTTTCTGCCCCTCTCTGCCTCTCTGCTCGTCCCCTGCTCACGCTTGCTCTCTTTATCTCTCAAGAAATAAATAACAACAAATAAATATTTAAAACTAATTAAGTAAATGAATAAATAAAATTTATATGTTCTATGCTAGATCTGCAAAATCGAATCAGGAAAATACCAAGAACATTTTTTTCAGGGGGAAATGGTACCAAGGAAGTGATTAAAATGTGAATGAATATAAAGAAGTATGTGTGAACCACAGGGATTTTGATAATGAGTCAACCCTAACATATCTGATGGGAATAATTTATTGATGGATTAGGTAAAAAAAAATACACAAATTACTAGAATTTATAATTTAATTGAATTCAAGTAATATGATTCCTAGAATATTATTGGCAGAAATTATCTCATAAAGTAAATGGTTGAAATTACACAATCAAATTTATTATTCATGAAAGCATTTATATTGGGTGATTGAGCAGTCTTAAAAATTTTATTTGTCAAATAAGCCAGCTTTTAAACTTAATGTTATTAAGATAAGCCATGAATTCACTTCCTCTTTTTAGCTTTTAAAAAAATTCATTGTTGCAATATTATTACTTTTTAATCATTATGGTTAATGGAGAAAGCAAGTATTCAATTTTAGGTTTGAAAATTGATAGGCACCTTTGCTCCTCTGTACTGCATATGAATAGAACAAGTTTTCAGAGTCTTCTTATTTTATTGCTTCTTAATTAATTTTTATTTTCTTACACACTTGTTGAAAACAAAAACATTAAAAGCACTGTAATTTTATTTATTTATTTGTTTATTTATTTATTTATTTTCCAAAGGTTATTATTTTTGAGAGAACAGAGACACACAATCGGGGGAGGGGCAGAGAAAGGAGAGAGAGAATCCCAAGCAGACTCTGCACTATCAGCACAGAGCCCGATGGGGGACATGAACTCACGAAACTGTGAGATCGTGACCTGAGCTGAAATCAAGAGTTGGACGCTTAACCGACTGAGCCACCCAGGCACCCCTAAAACTACTGTAATTTTAATAAATGTCAGCATTTATCCGCACCCATCAGTCACATGTAGAGAAGCACGAAGCAAACACTTTAAGACAAGGGGAGTCCAACTACAGTGCACAGTGGCTTTGAGGTGGGACATCCCATCAGAAATTCTGCATCATCATCTTTATCCATACATGTAAACATTGCACGTTTTTCCCAATCAATACCAAGGATACCAGAAAACTCTTTAAAATGTCTTCAGTTGTTTCACCATTAAGAGTTCACAAATGTGTATCTTTACAAACATCATCCACAAATTTCATAACGATGTGCAGCAATTAAATTCTCTGCTTCCATCCAATCTTAAGATTAAACAAAATTGGATTGAGCTCAATCTTTTAATCGTTTGCTTACTATTAAAATGTGAGCTGTTTTATGAAGGTACCTTCATCAGCTTGGCCTCAGTTTGTGGCTGCATGAACAATGCAGGGGCTCCATAAAATATTCTCTGGTTGTATCCAATTTACTGTTCAATGTAGCTCTGAAATTGACTTTGAAGGCAACATTAAACAATTGTAATTTGGTCCTCTGACTGGGTTTTCTATTCTACCTAGTTAAGACTTCTTTCTTTGAAGCTGCGAAATAAATGGAGGATTTTTTTCAAGTGCACATCATGGTTTTGAAACACACGGTAAGGGGCACCTGGTGGCCCAGTCAGTGGAGCATCCGACTTGAGCTGGGGTCATGATCTCAAGGTTCAAGAGTTAGAGCCCCACATTGGGTCCTCTGTTGTCACCTCAGAGCCTGCTTGGGATCCTCTGTCTCTTTCTCTCTCTGCCCCTCCCCATTCATGCTCTCTCTCTCTCTCAAAAATAAAAAATAAAAATAAAATACACAGCAAGATGGATGATTTTGTGCATTTGTATCTTTTGGTTTTCTTTTTCTTTTTTTTTTTTAATTTTTTTTTAACTGTTTATTTTTGAGTGAGCGAGAAAGAGAGAGAGAGAGCTGGGGAGGGGCAGAGAGAGAGAGAGGGAGACACAGAATCCGAAGCAGGCTCCAGGCTCTGAGCTGTCAGCACAGAGCCTGACGTGGGGCTTGAGCCCAGGAACCATGAGATCTGACCTGAACCAAAGTTGGGTGTTTAACCGACTGAGCCACCCAGGTGCCCCTCTCTTTGGTTTTTCTGACCAAAGACACACCAATATTTTGGATCATTTGCAGCTTCACGGCAACAAGGCTGACCTTCAGTTGAGCATCTAAGTGCCTCTTACTCTTTGTAGATGTGCTGCTCCCGCTTGCCACTGTTGGTTCACAGTTTGTGATTGACAGCCTGCTCTCAATGGCTTCACTTTCAAGTTCAATGCAAGAGGCAACCTTTTTTTTTTTTCTTTCTGCATCATTTGAAGACTTTTGAACAAAAGCAACAGTCTCCTCAGAGGGTGAAAAAAAAAAAAAAAAGAGGAAGAGAATAAATCACTATGAAAGGAAGGAAAATCAGAACTCTTTTCCCATCAGTACTACAGTAAGTCAGTAATGTTTGGGGGAAAGCCATCTTAGTGTTAATTTAACATTAGTGTTAGTTTAAGAAGAGTCATGAGGTCGTCTATCCATTTAGAGCCCAGCAAAGGAAGGAACAAATGTTGTGATACCAAGTTTGTCTGAGAGAACTTGGATCCATAGTAACATGGGCCCTTGGAATTATGCCCTTTTTAAAAAAAATTTTTTTTAATGTTTATTTATTTTTGAGAGAGAGAGACAGAGTGTGAGTGGGTGAGAGTCAGAGAGAGAGACACACACAGAATCTGAAGCAGATTCCAGTCTCCGAGCTGTCAGCACAGAGCCCGATGGAGGGCTCAAACTCACAAACCACATATCATGACCTGAGCCAAAGTCGGACGCTTAACTGACTGAGCCACCCAGGCGCCCCTGAATTATGTCCTTGCCACTGCTGTAAAATTTTACTTGGGGAAATGAGGGCTTTTGTAATTCTCCTTTAGTGCCTAATATAATCAGAATACTTCGTGTGCCTGATAATTATAATTCAGTTTTAGTTTGAGAGACAAAAGTTGTGATATTTCAAGGTCATTCTGTTTGAAAGTGTATTTTGAAAACATCCATTTGTTCCAACATAAACGGACAATTCGAGCATTATAAGGATTTTGTGTTTGCTCACGCATGATTTCGGCCAATAGAACTGCGAGGTGAGTGGTCCCTGGGTGTCTCAGTCAGTTAAGCGACTGCCTTTGGTTTTGGCTCAGGTCGTGATGTTGCCCTTCTTGAGTAGGAGCCCGGAGTCAGGCTCTTTGCTGATAGGGTGGCCCCAGCTTGGGATTCTCTCTCCCTCTCTCTCTGCCCCTCCGCACTCATGCACTCTCACACGCGTGCTCTCTCCCTCTCTCTCTCAAAATAAGTAAACTTAAAAAGAAAAGAAAAGAAAAAAGAACTGCTAGATGAAGCCACAAAGCCTCTGCGCGAGCTGCATGGGCTGCTCAAAATACACACACGTGCCTGGATCGCAAACATCAACCGGCTACCTTGGTTCCCGTTTGTGTCACAAGCTACCCTCATCCACATCTGCTGGTACAATTCTCTGTCCCGTTTGTATAACGCTTTCTCCATCATTTGACAATAATTCACCATCAACTCTCCTGACACCCACTTCCGCAAGCAACGGCTTACGTTCTTCAAGATAGAGAGCCCTATATACTGAGCCGCTGATTTCTTAACCATTTAAAAATGTAGGAACTGCGCTGTGGTTTTTGGTGGATTTCTTTTTTTTTTTTTTTTTAATGTGTCACTGACAGTTTTCGAGCGTCATACCCCTAACCTCAGTTTTCCTGTAAGCCCTATGGTTTTTGTTGCTCAATTTTACAGTGTGAGGATTTTTAGGAAGGCATTTGTCCCATTATAATAAAACCAACCGTAATGAGTAACAATACAAGCTTCAACAGAAGTTACAAATATTAACTAATTATAAGTAATATTTATTGAATGAGCTCCGTGTCCTAGATTTTTACATATATTAGCCATCTAGTTTAACTTAGTCTTAAAATGACCCTAGGGAGGTGTAGTTGTTATCCCCATTTTATAATAAGATTTAGTGCAGTTAAATAATTTATTCCCCATCACAGAACTAATAAACAGTTGGGATTTAAAGCCCAGCTCTCTTAGGTTGCAGATCCTGCTTCAAACTACAGGGCCAAGCGACAGCCATGGTCTAAGTCGTGTGCCTAGGGAATAAGGCCTTGAAATTGGCCAGCCTTGGGGTCAAATCCAGATTCACCACTTACTAGCTGCATAGTATTAAACAAGTTACGTCAGCTTTCTAAATTCAGTTTTCTAATCTGAAAAATGGAAGGCCATCATAACAAAATAGCTAATATTTATTGAGCACTTACTATTTCTCCCAAAACACTTTAGGAGATAAATATCATCCCTTTTCTACAAAGGACAAAACTCGGGCTTAGAAAAGTTAAAGAATCTGATCACAGTGGCACAGCTAGTAAGGGGGTGGAGCTGGGGGGTAAGCCTCAGTCTGTTTTCCCGAACCACTATTCACCGTAACCCCCAACAAAACCTTCCTCCTGGCTGCTGTCTCTGAGGGTTAAAAGGGAGGCTGTAAATAAATGACTCAACACTGTGCCCAGTCTAAGGCATGAACTTAGTGAATGAAGTCAGTTATTATCACCACTGGCAGTTAGCCAGGAGCAAAAATCATTATAAAACAACGTAAAATGTAAACGCTGCTTGGTTTGGGACGTGAAAACGCTGGGGGAGGCGGGGTGTAAATATCCAGGGAGTTCAAAGGAGGAAAATGGGGTATCTGTGACTAGGCAGACAGAGATGGAGAGATAATATATGTAGAGCAAACGGCAGAGACCCTAACTAACATAGATAGGAACTGTGAGTCTGTTCAGGGAACAGAGGGCAGCTGAGGGATGGTCTGTGTAAGGAGTGCTGGAAGGGTAGATGAGAAAGAGAGACCACCTGAGCGTCCCTAGGGAGGGCCTCCCACTGCCAGGAGAGGAGTCTTGGCCAAACATGGGGCACGCTGGGGAGTCAGTTTGGTCTTTGAGCAGGGAGGTAACATAAGCAGGGTTGAGCTCCGAGGAAACAAATCTGATTAGGATTACGGCAGAGAATGACCGAGGGCGTGGGCAGGGCAGAGTGTCTGAGTCATCAGACGCCTCCCCTGCCAGCTTCCAGGTGAGTGTGGGTTCTCCTGACGAGCACATTCCTAGGCGACCTGGCCTCTCGTGTTCCTTTATGGCTTGTTCAGTGTGCGGTACAACAAGGCCCTCTGCAGGCAACCTGCCGGCTAGACTCAGAGGAACTGAGATGAGGCAGGATCTTACAATTCATCCAGTCGAAGAACCAAGGTTGCAGACCGTGGAGGCCCATAGAAACCCTGAAGAAGCAGCACTGTGACAGAAGCAGGCTAGGTGTGGAGAGCACACTTCTGACCAAAGCCATGGAAGCGTGGGGGACCAGCGCTCTGTATCCTCTGTTTTCCAAAAGCAGCTTAGAAAGCTAGATTCTTTTTATAGGAAAATATCTTGTTCTCTAAATGTAATCTTGTTTTAAAGGAAACACCATGAAGGTCAAAGGAAATGAATCTGCAGGCTGAATCTGCCGTAGAGGCTGCGTGTTTTTCACATACCACTTTCAACCAGGGACGCCATGGAGAGATGGTCCTTAGAGTCTAACAGACAAGAATATCATGTGTGGAGGTTCCCAACAGAGTGAAATAAGCACGCAGCTGGACCAGATCACAGGTCGTTCAAGTGTCCATCCCCCGCGGAGGGTTTTTTAGTGGTGCTTCCAATTTTTGCCCCTCGCGTAGACTGCTGCCATTGGCCATCTTTCTTCAAAGTGTTTGTGGGACTCGGGGTAGGGTTGTGTGCGTGACATGGGGGGAAGGAAGTTGATGAGATTTGTCTGTGGATGGGAAAACCACTCAGTCCCCACCCCCTCACCAAACCAAGCCAGGTGTGCCCCAGTTAGGGGACCGGTGCCAGAGAACCCTTGTCCACAGCCTAGGGTCAAGTGTTTGCAAGTAACCTCTTCATCCCCTGAGTCCTGAAGATAAACCAGGGTCTATTTACAGTCCACAGTCTCTCCCTGGAACGTACATTCATCTGTCAGCGGGCACTTAAAGGCTGTTCTGGCCCCACCCTCAGGATGGTATGCATATCTTAATAATCAGCAGATGACAGCAGGGAATTTTTGTGGTTGATCCATGACCAAGGTTATTATTTCATACATTCTAAAGAAAGGAGCTTTTTTTCATTTGCATGCAAACCACTTGGGTATTATCTCTAAGCTCATCAAGAAGCCAACTATCAACATTAATATTTTCCATAACATTTAAGGAAGCATTATCTGACAGAGTTTAGATGAGGGACTTGAGCGTAAGACCTACCTGGCTCAGTTCTAGGCTCTGCCACCGAAAGGCTAAAGTGACCTTGAAAAAGCAATAGCCTTTTCTCTGAGCCTCAATTCCATACAGGTGTGGATTAATTAAAATAATGCTAATAATGCTTTTCAAGCATTGTAAGTGCTCGTAAGTGATCGCTATATTACACCATTTAACTTGATTTGTGAGGAGACTTAGTATTGAATCAAAATTTTGGGGCAATTTTAAAGATCTGTAGATGCCATTCTTTCCAGAAAGATGTAAAGCCTAATTACCATCCTCTTAAAGATCAAAAGCACTGCTAGTTTGATACCTGCTTGACTGCGGTCCTAACCAAATTTCAGTCTAAGTGATTTATGCTCCAATAATATCCGAGACACAAAAACTATAAAGAAAGGTCATGAGATATATTAGCGATAAGACCTGACGAAACAATGCGATTCCCCCTCGTTACCATATAATCATATTCCTCATCTTTATGGGATGTTTCTTTGGAGGCTGTGGGTGTTGCCCACAGTTTGGAATATCCATCATGTTTAGTTTTGGCAGAGGAGTGAAGTAGAAGGGTAGTACTCGTTTATTCACGTGGATATTCTCCAGGGGGCCTAGCCTTTGAATCCCGAGGAAATGAATGGCTTAGGCTCTCGTAGTCCGAACTGTGCATTCATTCCTGAGTTGAATAATTAACAGAAATTTGGAGCTGAATTTGGAAGATCTGCTTCTGAACGTGCTACTGAATAGGGCCGCACCGAGGCTTGGACAGAAATGTGGACTCACCCAGATTAGCAGTGCCAGACTCTGACAAATTAAATTTCAACACCTCCGGTTCGTCTTGGCAGATGCTAGTAACCTGATGTCATGCAGCCATGATGTAAGCCAGAAAGAGTGGTATTTTGCAATAGAGAGATTCTGGTAACCCTTCCCATGAATGTGGGTTGCAGGATATCAATATTTACATCACACTACAGAGAGTTTGTTACATTTTGCAACGCAAGAAGTTAGGTGGCTTACTCATGGTCTTCTGCAGAGACAAACTGCCCTTATGTCCAACATCAAAAGCTTAGATTGCTGATGTTTGCCTTGTTATTTTCTGAAGACACTTTCTCAATTACATATAATGAATGGAAATCTCCTTGACATCACCAAAATGGACATTTCCGAATTAAAGGATTAGATTTGTATTGTGGCCAGAAACACTAAAAGATAATCTATGTTATAATTTCATCTACTTCCGGGATTATAAAAAAACATAACATACAAAAAAGTAATTTGGGATGGGGCACCTGGCTGGCTGAGACAGGAGAGCATGTGACTCTTGATCTCGGGGTCGTGAGTTCAAACCCCATGTTGGGTATAGAGATTACTTAAAGAAAAAAGTAATTTGGGGAAAGAAGATACAATAACAAGTAATTATAATTTTCTCTGTGAATTTACTGGCTCAGGTATGTTTGAAATTATGGTGTTTGCCCTCACCCTTATCATGCTCCGAATGTTAATTAATGAAGCACTTATGAATATTGATGACTTAAGGACGTGTTCTCAGAGATTGAAGGGTAGATATCTAAAGAAGACAAAATGGGAAATGAATGAAATTGGTGAACCCCTTATCCTGCTTGATTTAGTCAAAGGTGCCAGAAACATGTTTTCCTTTCTTTCCTGAATGATCCACACCACCTAATAATTCATGACTGATAGCTAGAAATGTAATCTTGATGCCAAGGGCTTCCCTGGCAGGCTTTTCTCAGGGTCTTGCACAGGAAAAAAAACAGAAGATAAAGAAGTTTGCAGAACATCTTGTATTTATATGCATTGTCTCACTTAAGTCCTACTTACATGTGTAAATATTGCCATAGGAATGCCGGAGATTCCTCTCTGCAAAATGAATTCTAGGCTTCAGGGGACCAGACGATTACTTTGTATGACAGACCACCAACAGATGGCTTCTCATAAGCCACATTCTAAATGTCTGTATGGTCTCACGGGGGGGATTTTATACTGTTAATGCACACTCTTCCACACTGAAAAACTCAGAATCCCTATTGGTTTCTGTTTTGGTTTGGCAATCTGGACATTTTAATTCTCTGTCTGGTGTTTCTTAATTTCAATTATATTGTGTTTACAGTTTAGAAATATTTATAGACAGCAGACATTTATAACTTTTTAGGTTATCACCTCTCCAGGCTCCAGCATTAGTTCCTCTTTCCTTTCATCAAGAGGCAGTCCTTAATTAAGCTTTATTGTCTCTTCCTGGACTCTCCCCAGCGTTTTAACACCTTTTTGAAAAGCTCGGGAAGATCATAGCTTTCTAGGTGCGGTCGCTGGAGTCACTGGGAGGAAACTTCACCTCCCCACTTTTTGGTATGATGTAACCTTTGCATACTTTGTGAGGACAAGCAGAAAATGCTGACGTGTAATTCATCGGCATTAAATTCCTTATGAAGGAAAAACAAAGCTGGCGAAATGCCTTCTACTCAAAGGAAAGCAGAATGTAAAGTTGTGTTTAGGAGCGAATGGAAAAGTCATTACAGAAGTGAAAGTCTTGTTACCATTGTAGGCACATTCACGTTTGATCCTCCTTTAACCCATCTTGTGATCAGAATTGTTTTGATAAGAAAAAATAAGGTCCATAGTTTTAGATTGAATCCAAGAGAAAATTGGTAGATATTATTCTTCTTCAATTCCATGTTTCACTTCCTCTCAAGACAAAATTTTAAATGATTGTTTTGCAAACCAAACACTCGAATAGACACCTAAGATGATATCCGGTGGTGTGTTTTGGGGTTCGATGTGGCGTGGGGGACAGAGGTGGTGTTGAGAATAATTCCACTTGTGGGACGAATATGGAAAACTTTCTCTTGACCCCCAGTCAAACTCTAAAAACTAGCAGGGCCTTGTAGAAGATAAAACCAAAGCCTGAAGAAATTAAGGGACCTGCACGAGGATAATTCTACTGATGTGGAAGAAGTATGATTAAAGAGGAAGGGACCCTAATTCCCAAGTGGGGATTTCTATCATTGCTCCATTTTCTCTCGCTATGTGCAAATCCGCTATCAAGCGTTCAGAAACGGCGGAGAAAGTTTCCACAGGTTGTCGGCTGGGGAAACAATTCCTGTGTCCGATTCTTCAGTTTCTATTTCAGGGCTGATGGTAGAATTTTATTTATTAGTAGAATTCTAGAATTTCGGGCCAAATGGATAGTCACCAGGTAATTCCACTAACAATAGGAAGAGGCGATGAACGTAAACATTAGGGGACCACTGAGTCCGACACAAGGTTTTATAATCCGTGCAGAAACAGAAATGTTTCACCTACTCAGGGCTCAATATCCAGATAGCTTTTAGTCATCAAAAACTCTTCAACTTATTCCACACTTCACAGATACAGGCTACACAGTGTTGTCACGAGCTGGGTATGATTTATGTTTGCCTCAGACATCCATTTTCTTTTCCCTGGTTTAGGCTTCAGGCACATGCTTGCATCGCTGGAGGTGCCATAACACTGACCTCATCCTAGCATTAGACACCATGAAAGCAGCATGCTTGGGACTAGGTCCGTGCACAGTGATCTAACCTGCCGGTGGCAGCCAGCACGTGAAGAACCCAAGCTTGGCATTGCTTTGGCTTGCTGCAAGGTTGGTAATTATTCCCATGAAAATTCACATCTGACATGGTCAGAAGCATGAAGCTCAGTCTTTCTGCAGTAAGAACAATAACCACACAACAACAGCAACAAACCCAGAGTAGGACTATGAACTTGACTTCTGTCACAGTAGCTTGTTCACTCGATTCCCATGGCACCCTAACGATGGCAAAGTCTGAAGACCAACGTTGAAGTTTATTCTCTCATTTCATCATGATCCCAACTTCCTTTATTTTCGAGTCCAGTCAGCTTGGGAAGTTTTGTTGTTTCATTGGAAGATTTCGATTTGGGGCCCACTGATTTTTATACACGCCTCACGAAAATTTCTTACGAAGGCCTCACAGTGGTCTTCCTCCAGAACAGATGTTGTAAGGTGATTTCAATTTTAGACACCTAAAAGAGAACATTGGTTTCCGTGTGAATTGGACGGCTGCTCGTATGGTTTATTGAGAATGATATATATGCTCTGGTACAACAGTTGCTCTTGGTTCTCCACGCAGGTCCCCTTTCCCCACTGGTGGGCCCATCCCCCATTGGCTATGCATGTTAACTGGCTCAGAGCCAGATCCTTCTCCAGAGGATTGCCCTTGGCCAACAGAGCACCTAGCCTGAAGATCCCTGGGAGATTCCAAGCTCTCACCTCCTTTCCCATGCTACCCGTACCCTTTCCCATACTGCTACCCATGCTTGATGACACAGGGCACTAAAACCAAGATCCCTCACCTTCTTGGGAAAGGTCTACTGTGCCATCCATATCCTAGATCTCCCTGTGGAACCCAGCTGAGGCCACGTCTTTGCTCACTGTCTTCCTCTGCTCTGGTTTTCCTTACTCCATTACAGGGTTCACCTTTAGAGCACTCCCTCAGCCAATGACTTGCACAAGAATCCCCATCTTAGGTTTTGCTTCTAAGGAACTTGACCTCAAACAGCTGTCTTGTTAGCATTAAAAGGCCTGACTTCCCCCCCCCCCCCCCATTCTTGGTCTCTTAGGCAATTGATGTAACAGATTTTATCTCAATTTATCTACAATTGACATAACAGAGGTTATTCTAAGATACAGTTATTAAGCAAGTAAACCTTTTCTTATTTTGCACACTCAGTCTTGGTCATTTTAAAAACGACAACTTACTTAGTGGGCTACAACAAAGGAAATGTGTTTGCGCTTTTTCCTTTAATGTATCTCACATATTTCTTGACTTTTTCCAAGTTACATGGATTTCAGAAAAAATTACAGTGTGGATAAAATAGAAATTAGAACACACAAGTAACTTATACTTGTGGATCAAGCTTATTGTCTTAGGTTTTTAGCAGTAGACAGAATCTCCTGTATAAACACTCAGCGGATGTCTGAAAAGAAAGTGGCCCATGTTTGTCATCCATTTTCATTCATTTAATACTCATTTCTAGAATTGCTCGTTCAACACATATTTGCTGGGTGTCTACTGTGTGCCAGACATGGTATTATCACTGATACATAACTGTGAACAAGATACACTTAATCTCTACTCTTGTGGGGCTTGCTGTCCTCCTTACTCATAACTTCGACGTAGGCAGAGAGAGACGAGGTTGAAGGGAAACTGTAAATTGGAGCTATTCTATTGCAATTGCAGGTAGATTTTTACTGCTTGTCTATGTTTATAAGAAAAAGCACCAAAACAAATCTATGTAGGAAGTTGCCAAATTTGCCGCCATTTTTCACTAAAAAATTATACATGTCAGTGTTTGGTACGATGGAGGGGCTCCATAAACATTAAGTGAACAAGTGCCCAGTGACTTCATATTTTTTTTCATACCTCTTTGTTATGTAGCAGTAAAAAATAGCAAGAAAACCACTTAATAATAATCCAACACCAATCCCAATTGCAATGTATTTTTCATAAGAATCCACAGCATATGAAGTTAAGGTCAAGTGTTCACACCTTTCTCCAGTATAACCAGTAAAACACCTTTAAAGAAAAAAAAAGAAAAGAATGTATATTTTGAAAACTCAGAGTGATAGAAATTCAAAGAAATGGCCAATTTCAAAGAATGACACATTTCAATAAAAAGTAAGTAATTTAAAGAGGAAAACACCAAACGGAAGCCAACTGCTAAATGTATCGAAGAAGCTATGTATTTTACAATAATCAATTCATTAAAGCCCCGTAGTAATGTAACTCCCCTCATTGGTAGAAGGGAAAGGTAGCTGCTTGCATGAGTTGATCCAGAAAATTATTAACCTACTCTTTCGTAGGAGATTGCCCAGAAACCAATGATCATAAAAATAGTACTTAATTGTTCTAGAACTTTATATTCCTGAAGTGTTTTTGCTATAGTCTATTTCATCTCATCCTGTAATCAACCCCGTGAAAACTCAGAATCGTCTTCGCAGGTTGCTAAAACACACGTTTGCATTCAGGAGTCTTGAGGTAGGGCATCAGCTTCTGCATTTCTGACAAGCTCCCAGGTTACACAGAAGCTGCTAATGTGGGAACTGTATTTTTGAGTAATGTGGGTTAGGTAGTTTGGAAAAAGACTCCTTAGATATTCAAATATAGTGAGTCATGTTCAGATGATGTACCCTTTTTACAAGATAAGAGAGAGGTGTGTGGAAATGTACTAGGTGAAACACATAGAAACACTAGGTGAAACACAAATGCATCTCCTCCCATCTCTAGGACTTGGAAAGCTCTTTGCAATTACCTGCAGATGGCTTTTTCCAGCTCATGGTGGAATGCACAAACACCATTGATGCAGTAACTATTGTGGTCTTCCAGGCAAGGATGTGAGAACTTCAAGGCTATGGGCCCTTCTGTGTAGTCAGCTAGGAGAAGGACATACAATATGAACAGATGAAGGGGGTCACACTTTCATAGTAGGTTTGTTACACACGTGTAAAGAGACCTTTAATTTGAAGAATATTCTTTGGGTGCTCTGCCATTTAAACTATTGGCTGATTCCAACAGCAGGCTATATTCACAAAGGTTAGGTTAATATCATTTGGACACATCACTAATTAATTAGGGGATGGAGGTGGATTGATTGTTCTATTCTCTAGAAGCTACATAATAAGGTAGAGATACAAGGTGGCCAAAAGGTGGCAGCATTGATTCTCATTTTAGCAGGCTGTGTTGAGCAAGTCTCCCCAAAAGTATGCCCAAATACGAATAAACATAGAAGATCGCACCCAATTTTTCATTCTCCCCTTTACACCCGAGAGTCTGCACTTAGGAAACTTGGATTTACAGAGCTAATGAACTTGATTTCTCTTCATTCCCCCAAAGAAGACGAGAATTGCCTGCTTCTTCTTCTGTGGACTACCACTGAGAAGGTAACTGCAAAGGAAGCACTACAGTGCCGCATTTCAGAAGAGGCATTGTTATGACCTATACAAGAACCAGAAACAAGTTATGGCTCAAGCTTCACATAGTTGAGACAACATCTTTGAATATTAATTGGCAATTTTACTCAGTTAAAGATACATTACGAGACAGTGGGAAATGCCCTAGAAACAGAATGAGGAAATCTGGGTTTTGACTTCTAACACTGTGCAAATGACCACATCTGGCAAAACTTTTGTGCTCAAGTGTCCAGAAGCCTCTGCATGGGAAGCTTCCTCTTGGGAAGCTGTGTTTTGGCAAAACGAATACATTTCAGGATGTTTACTCCTCATTCCCTGATATACCTATGCCACCCTTGGGGTATATTCAGTGGGGATGACCCTTGGTTAAAGCACAATTGGGTCCTTTTTGGTAAAAATTGAATTACCGATCTTTAAATTTGTCCCAGGCAGAATCAGTAGTGTTCTATTTTGTCGTTATTATGAATAAACATACCTCCCCGTCTTTAGTTATCATGTTATATCATATTTGCCTTTGCTAAGTAGATTCACAGAATCCTCCTTATTTGTTTTAGGGGGAAAAAATCTAAAAAGGCATGTATTTTTTATATTGAAAATACTAAATCTTAGGTACTAAGCCACCAATAAGACACTGTGTCATATAACTCCATGTCGATTAAGAACACACAATATTAACCTTAAAATTTGCCTTTATCTTGTTGAGTGTGGTGTTGTGAATCTAGTCTCATTTTAATAATTAACTCTCAGCCCGTGAGAATTTCCCATGATAAACTGGGCTAGGTTCTTCCTGCTTCAAGACTAAATTAATTGAATTAGCCAAGCCTGAACCAGGATTTGCTAGGAAATGTGAGAACTGGAAGATACCTCCAAAGAAAGAATGTGCCAGAGAGACTCCTCTTTCCTCTAAAAAGAATATTAGTTTTAAGTTTATGAAAAATTTCCTAAGATACTGCATGCAGATGTTTGGAGTAAATTTAAAAATGGAAATTTAAAAGGAAAACCTTGATAGAGGTTCTCTATCAAGAAAGCATAGGACAACTGTAGAGATGATATACTTGATCCCCTGTTTTCCATTATTATTATCTGTAACTTGGAAATCTTGCCTTGCATTTCATTGTTGAGGACGTAAGAAGTTGGTGCTGGGTGCACTGTGCCTAAGTCAATCACTGAGAGGAAAGTCTACTTGAATTTTCTACCGTATTATCTTCCAATGAAGATCTTTTCCTCTTTGCTCAGAGGCTCAGAAGACATGAAGACGTTGGCTAAAAATGATCCTAAAGCTCACACGGAGTTTGTTTTGCAAACGGATAGACATTTAAAACTCAAACTGGCAAAATATTTTAAGTAAATGTTTTAATTTAAAATTATTGGTAAAATGAGGCATGTTGAAATATTACTATCTTTCATATTCAGAAACAAAGTATCTGACATGATCTTCTTTTATTTGCCTGGCTCTGAGCATAAGCTATGTCGTTTCCTCTGTCCTGTCACATCACCAATCTTCGCAAGAGGGGGTGGTGATTTGGGTGAGAATCATAACCACCCGGTACACAGGTCTTGGCAGGTAACAAACCTTCCAAGTTCACCTCTGAGAGTTCAAACAGGTTCGAAAAAAATACTGATGCTCAACAGCAGCCAGAAGCTATTCTAATAATAAGAGTAATAGCAATAATACAGGAAAAGAAACACACCATCACCATAACAACAAAAATTGGGTACACGTGATTAGGAAACAGAGCATATGTTAAAACAACAACAAAAACCCCCCAAAACAAAACAAGAAAAATGATCTTTCCAAAGATGGATTAAGTCTTCTCCTTGTCCTCATTTCTTCGGCTGCAAAGTCATAGTCACAGATTAAAATATGATACCAAAATATCAGTCATCAAAAATGCCCAAATGGGGACAAACTGCCTCGGGACACAAATGGATTATTGGGGACCAAGCTGGAGTCAAGCAGAAGGCAATTTTTAAAAGGCATGTCTTTGCTCGCACTTTTACCTGTCATGTCTATTTAACAGCATCCTGCTTAAAGAGTTGAATGTCTAATAATAAAATGCACATTAAAAGATTTCCAGTGTTGCTTTTGATCACAATCCAAATTTCTCTCAAAAGGTAAAAAAAAAAAAAAAAAAAAAAAAATCACTGAAAATACAAAAGTGTGAAGAAAATACCTTCTGTTTTGTTAACTGTCCAGTTACTTTGCTGGGTTGTGTTTGAAGGTGTTCCAGTCACGGCTGCCTCTTCAGTCAATGCTGTCATTGCTATATGAAGGGGTGGGGGGGGGGGAGGGAAAGCATGTTTAGCAGGTGAGCCTCCTTCTATGTGCAAGCAACAGATGGAAAGTTATGGACAAGCAACAGATCAAAAGTGATTCTTACTCCGCTTATTCTCACTTTTGTTCTTTTCCCCATCGATGTACATTTGAAAAGCATAACCTGATTAGGGCAGTTTCCTGACAGTTTCTCATCCATACCTACTTCCCCGACTACCTTATCATTCCAGAAAATAGAAATACATTCATTTTTAAGAGCACGTGGATTCATTTATATACTAATTCAATCGCAAGGATGCTATGGCATAGTGGTTAAAATGTATCAACTGCTCTTCGGTTACAGAAAGCAAACATACAGGTCTCAAAAAAGGGGGTAGCATAATCTGTTAGGAGTCTGTATTACATAATAAAACTCAATTAATTCACAGGTGGCTTGTGCTGTTCTTTGTGTGAAGAACGACGGTTAAAAGCCAGCTTCTCACTAAAACAGAACAAATCCTATTCATAGTTTACACTGATACAAAATTAACAAGACAAAAACAAACTTCCTACCTTTGAATAAGAGATAGACTGATATTGGCACTCCGAAAGCCATTTCCAGCTGTTGTTAAACAGTATCTTTCTTATCCTCCCAGACTGACGGGTGGAAGGTTTTTATTGAGCTCTCCCGAGTCTTTCTTGTATTTATATTTCATGAAGCGTCACCTGCCGTTCTTACCAATCAAAAAAATATGTACTTTTGGCAGGAGCTGTAGGTAAAGCCCTTGAGGCGCTCACACACTTATTTAGGATACCTGTGTTATCTAGCAATGTGATCAAGTTTTCTTTTGAAACACTGGTTTCCTGTTACCTGTGGGCATAATCGTGTATGTAAAAGTACTTAAAACAACAAAAAAGAATCTAAATTCAGGAAAGGCCTCATTGCGTGAACAGAATTGTACCGAGCTCCAAAGTTACTAGGAATTTACATAGGATTCCAACAAGGGGGAGTTCTGATAATTTGCAAACCAGGAAACAGCATAACCTGTAAATGAATCAAACATCTCTGAAACTGCAGTCAGTTACACCACCTCTCAGTACAGACTGTGTTCTTTCACAAATCAAGATATTTTGTAATTTAGCCGCCGGGGGGGGGGGGGGGATTAAATTTGTGTTAAAAACAGAGGATTAATATTCCATTTTATTTTTTGCTACTCCATGTTGCTATTTTCAAGCTCTGTAAGGACAATTATTTTTAATAGCATAACATTTGCCTTTATGTCATTCTGCCATTTAAGATTTTTCGAATAAATGGAATGTGCTACCCATCTCCTTAGGACTACAATGCTCCAATTTGTGTTCCAATGATTAGGCTAGATAGAGCCAGTAAAGTACCAAGATGATGGTGATGATGATGTCTCCACTAAGATAAACTATTTAGGTTTTGAATTTTTTTTTTTAACGTTTATTTATTTTTGAGACAGAGACAGAGCATGAATGGGGGAGGGTCAGAGAGAGTGGGAGACACAGATTCTGAAACAGGCTCCAGGCTCTGAGCCATCAGCACAGAGCCTGATGTGGGGCTTGAACTCACGAACCGCGAGATCATGATCTGAGCCGAAGTCAGCCGCTTAACTGACTGAGCCACCCAGGCGCCCCAAAATATTTAGGTTTTGTATGTCTAGTGAATAAAAATTTTTATTTATTTTTTATTTTTTAGAGAGAGAGAGAGAGAGAGAGAGAGAGAGTGTGAGTTGGGGAGAGGGGCAGAGGCAGAGAGAGAATCCTGAGCAGACTCCACACTCTGTGCAGAGCACGAGGCAGGGGCTCAATCCCATGACCCTGGGATGAAGACCTGAGCTGAAATCAAGAGTTGGACGCTCAATTGACTGAGCCACCCAGGTGCCCCCAATGAATAGAAAGTGTTAAATTCAACACAACATTCAAATTGTTCTCACTGTTAATCTAGCTGTAATTATGAAAGTGCCATTTTAATGGCCAACACATGTGATTATTGCTATTAGATTTTGTGACTGTAGGAGCTTCCCATAAATTTTCACCTGCCCCAGATTATTATGAAGAACTTATGTAAATGTGTCGTACTGTGGTGGTGTGCTTTTTCGCCAGGAATTTCAATTGCTCATGTTTTCGGTACTGAAAACCCGTTTAAGATAGGTTACCACTTGCATCGTGTCCATCCAGCAAATTTGGTTTACCAGAACAGATCTCTTTCGCTATTGAAATATGAATTTGGCTTTAGAAATCACACAAGAATGAGCTTGTTGAACTCATTATAACTTGGGCAATCACCACAGGAGTCATCATTTTAAAGTTAAAAGAAGATACAGCACTTGGCTCACTTTAAATGGGCCTGCATTTTGTATTTCTACTTTTGTGGGTTTTTTTTTTTAACGTGATTATTAAGATAATTTCCGGATAAATGTTTTTCCCGGGACAATAATATTTGAGTTATAAATCAAATAATCATGCTCTGCACCTCTGGCGTGAATTTAAGATGAAAACATTTACAAGGGGTTAAAGAAGCCATTAGAACCAATAGCAGTTTTTGGAGGGAGATGCTAGGCCCAATGTGAAATATTTTTATTTGTAAGGTTGGGATATAGGACTACAGACATCTTGGTTATAACCGTTAACTGGAGTTTGCATAGAGCTTTGTGTTTTGCAGGGTTTTCATGCACATCTCGAGTATTTCTTCAGTGGTCCTGGTCCCAACAAATTCAGTGCCTAACATATAGTATGTACCTAATGACTCCATCTTGAGTGAATAAAATAATAAGCAGTAGGCCTTCTATCTAGTCCCTTGTGACAACTGAGGAATGGAGACCCAAAAGAATTAAGTGACTTACCAAAGGACATGCCCTAGAGTCAGGACTGGGATCCATGTTCAGATTCCAGATCACATGTCCTTTCTATTTTCCCGGCCGTGTTCTCTGGTAGGAATCCGTAGACTGATCCCAGAGAAATTCTCTGAATTATGTCCTAAAATCAAACCTGAAATAAGTTACCTCTATCCTAAGAATCTAAATATGAAATGAACTGTGACTTTCATTCACATTTGGGCTGAGAGGCATGGACCATGCTCTTTCCTGATGTTTCCCCGCTCCGGTGAATCAGGCCATGTAACACAGGCCTACCACTTTATTGAAGGCTCATAGCAGAAAATAGCTCTAGTCACCTCACGTGGATCTTTCCTCCAGGACTCCTACTGATGGATCCCACTTACACTCTCTTCAGGAGAGTCTCCTGCCTTGGCTTCTTCAGCCTCCTCACAAAAAGTCCTTTCCCCAATCCTGAAGAATGGGGAGATGGGTATTGTAAGGTGGCCTCACTGATGCCTTCATTCATTCTCGACACACAGTGGATCAGGTTGGAAAGAGAAAGGCGAAAGAAGGCTAAGCACTTCAGCACCCCACCGTCAATTTTCCCTCCTTCCATTTTTTCGGTCTTTTTAATTTATTCATCTCTCTCCTCTTGTCATACCATCTCTGAAAGTGTCTTCTCTTCCCTGCCCTTCCTTCCCTACTCCTCCCTTCCCCTCCCTTCCTTTTGTTTCTTTCCCTCTCCTTTTCTTTCTTTCTCTTTCTTTCTTTCTTTCTTTCTTTCTTTCTTTCTTTCTCTTTCACTAACTCCACCAAAATCTGTTGCTAGACATTGGCAGGAAATGCTCATCAGGCCATTGTTTTCTCTCTCTCTCAACTCATTCTGTTAATTCTCATGGATGCAGTTGTCATTCATTCAATCATTCATTTATTCATTCATAAAATATTGAATGCCCACAACATCCATGGCACTGGGCTGGGTGTGATGTTAGCAAGAAAACTGGACAAATCATTCATGGACTCTCACCTCAAGGACCTAAAGGGAGTTAAGGAAGGCACAGACATAACTACAGGACTGGGTAGGAACTGATAAGTGCCATGACTGTGTGCAAAAATGGCTATGAGAGTTCAGGGATGGGATTGAGGCAAATTCTCAAGGCAGTTTCATGGACAAGTTTCATGTGAATTTTAAATATCAAGTGAGATTTAGATGTGTAATAAGAGAGAAGATTCCAGGTGGGGGAGGGCACTGACGGAGGCAACATGGTGGAACGAAGAGAGTGAGCTCTGGCTCCCATCATCCCAGACCTTGCTTCGAATTCCAATTCCACATCTACTCTCCATTTAGCCCTGGCCAAGGCTTTTTAATAAGTCCAAGGGTCAACTTCCTCATGTATAAAATAGAGATTGTCAATAACAACAACAAAAGTAAAGCATTTAGCACATGATGGTGCTCTCTTAAGGAGAGCTTTTATTACCAAATAACAGTAGAAAGACACAAGCTGTGTATAATGGTCAAGAAGATCAGAGTTTAGTGATGAACACACTTCACGAAGTCCTGAATTTTCATCACTAGTCATGAGTTCTTATTCTCTTCCCAGACTGATGTTAAGTCAGGGCTTCTATTTCTGGATTCTGTCATCACCTCACACTCAACGTGTCTTAAAGTGAACATATCTCTTCTTCAGCATCAGCTCCCCTTTACAACTTCCTCATGTTAACCAAAGAAAACATCTTCCAGGCTCTAATTACAATTCTCCTAACTTATGAAACATGGTCTGAATTATCCAGGCTGTCTCTAATCTATCTCTGCATACTTATCCAGCTGTATTTCCACCACTCTCTTAACCTCTCTAACACACACTTTTCATTTTAGTCTGACTGTGACTCTTGCTTTCACACACACACACACACACACACACACACACACACACACACACATATATATGTATATATCTGCTAAACCCCTTCTCACCTCTATCTTTGTATTACTATTCAACCCCCCTTAATTCTTCAGGGTCCTTTTTACAGATAGTTGCAGAAGGAAGTTACTTCTCCAAAGCTCCTCTACATGGCTAACATATGTCTACCTTTTATGTACCCCAAATATCCATAAATAAGGCCATGGTACAAATGAACCAACTTCATCTCCTTTATGTGTTGACAAAGGCTTCCTTCTTGACTGAACTTGAATCAGTTGCCTGTGAGTCCTCTTCTCAACCAGGCCTGCTGAGCCCAGTTGTAGCAAAGGATCCTGCTAAGTGAGTTTATAGAGACCCCCCCCCCAACCCTATATATTATCAAGTTCCCCATGTTCCACCCTTGATATCTGGCCTGCCTTTAGCAAGAATCCTGGTAAGCTAGTTTAGCAAGAATCCCCCCACCCTTGAAATCTAGACAAGTTTCTCTTATAGTAATTTTGTACCTACTGATCCCTCTGCTCATTGGATATAGACCCATAGCTACCTTTGCTGTATTTGGAGCTCAGTTCAATCTTCTCTGCTGCAATAGTCTTTTTTCTTTCAGTGTTTATTTATTTATTTTGAGGGGTGGGGAGGAAGCACAAGTGGAGGAGAGGCAGGGAGAAGGAGAGGCAGAATCCCAGGCCCACTCTGCACTATCAGCACAGAGCCTGATGTGGGGCTTGAACTCACGAACCGTGAGATCATGACCTGAGCCGAGATCAAGAGTTGGATGCTTAACTGACTGAGCCACCCAGGCGCCCCACAATAGTCTTGATCCCATAACAATAGTCTTAAATAAAGTCTTCCTTACTATTTTTAACAGATGTCAGAATAATTTTTCTTTTACAGTATTTTAGTCTCTAGAAAGTCTCACTCCTGGATTTTAGCCCAGCCAAAGGGTAAAAACCTTCCAAAATTAATTCCTCTTGCACTTTGAGGGTTTGGGGTGGTACTCTCAAAACCACAGACTTCACCTTTTCCCATGTACATGTATTTTGGGTCATTTTGTGTGTTTGGGGGAATTTGGGGCCCATATGAATAAAACAGGCCCTTTCTGAAATGTTTGCTTGGGAGCTTTGAATTTAAACTTCTGTTGGGGTTATCAGGCCAAGACTGGTCTGGACTGATGGTAGAATGGGCTATAGACCCTTTTCTTGCATGTTTCAAAAACTTGTGCATTTCCCCAGCATGCTGCAAAGAAATAGGTAATAATTCTACTCCTGAAGCCAATATTACACTGTATGTCAACTAACTGTAATATAAATAAAAACTTGAAACTACAAAAAAAAATAGGTAACAAATATATGAACAAAAAAACTTATAAATGTCTTAAGGAAAAAAGAAGACAGGTATTCTTCAAATCGCTTTTATTATACAGTTGAAATATTAATTATAAGCTTCTAGTCTATTTTCACACAATTGATCAGGAGCACACACTGATAAAGCATGCACTGGGCAAGAATCATGGTTGGTACATTAACACATTGGGATAAGGCATGAAAACAATACAATTATGTGCTTAGGGTAGGGTCAAAATTGCCTTCAACTGACATTCAGTGTATTTCCTAATTTAAATTGTGTTAGAAATATGGTATCTACTTCGAAAACCAAATGCTGTAACAGAAGAGGGAAGAACTGTGGGCAAGAGAGTGGTAGATTTCTAGTTATAGGCTAAGGTTTAGCTTTGGCATATTGTGTCATATTTTCCTATTACTTTCTGAATCTGTGAACAGCCATTTGTTCTTTAATGACGTCCTTGCTCATACTATAGCCTATTTTTCTAATATTTGTGGGAGAATACAACCATACTTTTGTTTTCTATGTCTGTTTTGGGATTTTTTCCATTATTCCTCAAGGAAGAGATTATCCAAATATTTTTCTGGAAGGAGAAAGAAATTACACCTTAACCTAACTTATTCCTATTAGGCTTTTACTATCGCAAGCAGTCATTTACAGTTTGAAATGATCATTACCTTTTTAAAAAAATTTTTTTAAATGTTTATTTATTTTTGAGAGAGAGACAGAACATGAGCCGGGGAGGGGGAGAGAGAGAGGGAGACACAGAATCTGAAGCAGGCTCCAGGCTCTGAGCTGTCAGCACAAAGCCTGACGCGGGGCTCGAACCCACCAACCGTGAGATCGTGACCTGAGCCAAAGTCAGACACTTAGCCAACTAAGCCACCCAGGCACCCCTGATCATTACCTTTCCAAGTAGCACTGCGTTTTTTGCTTTCTTCGTTTATTTTTCTTTCCTTGAATAGAGTGTCATTTCTCATTAAGATACCTCATAGGATCCATTTATGAGATATACAAGATCAAGATTTGATTTTTACTGTTTTATCTTTCCTTTACAAGTAAGCTCTTTTTCAGCATATGAGACACATAAAATATATAAAAATTGAGCATGCTTATGTCCAAACCTAAATTACAATTTATGAGGGCACCCATTTGGCTGACAAGACATTGGTTGAAAACATACTTTGTGTGATATTTGTGTCAAAAAATATATTCATTTATTATGAGCCCTTTATGGTTTGATATTATGAACAAATAGTATTCACAAAATAAGCCGTTGTTACCAAAGTTTTCATTGGAATTATTTTGTTTTATCCTAAAACTCAAAATCTGTTGGCAAGAAATGCATAAAGTCGTATGAGTCATCTGGTCCAGTATGATTCCATCCATGAAAAAAATAAATACGATGTAGAAACAAATAGCTTTGTAGTAAAATATAAAGGTGTTTACACCCTTTGTCAAATAAATAAATAGCATGACTTCAGTTTGCCCTATTCTCTCGTGTGAATTAGGAAATGAGTTTCTTAGCTGCCAGAAGAGTGTTCTTCAGAAGCATTGCCACTGTCATGGGTCCGACGCCTCCTGGAACTGGAGTGATATAGCTAGCCTTCTTCTTAACAGCTGATGGAGAAAACAGAAAGCCATCTTTATTTTTAAGGTTTTTTTTTTTTTTCTGAGAAAACGATATTTTTGAACATACTGAACCATTAAAAGATAAACTGAGAGGGGCGCCCGGGTGGCGCAGTCGGTTAAGCGTCCGACTTCAGCTCAGGTCACGATTTCGCGGTGCGGGGGGTCCGAGCCCCGCGTCAGGCCCTGGGCTGATGGCTCGGAGCCTGGAGCCTGCTTCCGATTCTGTGTCTCCCTCTCTCTCTGCCCCTCCCCCGTTCATGCTCTGTCTCTCTCTGTCCCAAAAAAAATAAATAAACGTTGAAAAAATAAATAAATAAATAAATAAATAAAAGGTAAACTGAGATACATAAAAAATTTTTTGCAGATTTTATTTTTTGGTTGGGGGGGGGCACCTAGGTGGCTCGGTTGGTAAAGAATCCAACTCTTGATTTTGGCTGGGGTCATGATCTCAAGGTTGCTGGAACTGAGCCCTGCATCAGGCTCTGTGCTGACAGCATGGAGCCTACTTGAGATCCTCTCTCTCTCTCTCTCTCTCTCTCTCTCTCTTTGCCCCTCCCCGACTAGCATGTTGCTCTCTCCCTCTTAAAAAATAAATCAACATGATAAAAAGATTTAAAATTTTTAAAGTAATCTCTCCATTCAACGTGAGGGCTCGACCTTACAACCCTGCGATCAAGAGTCATACTCTACCAAGTGAGCCGGCCAGACACCCCTAAAATTTTTAAAGTTTATTGGAGTATTTATCAATTCGAATTGGACAACAACAAACTGGAAGTGGTCAGGAGTGCTCCACCAACAAGGAGCTAGCTAGAGATTTGTAACAGAAGAGGCAGAAACAAAGCAAGGTCATTATTGATTGGCTACAACTTAAAGCCTAATCGGTGTTGGTGACTGGTCATTCTTAGGTTTTGATTTTGTAACCTGGAGGCGTTTATAGGCTTAGATTTTGGTTTGCTTACACACGCTGCCATGGCAAGAGCTATATGAGTCTAACAGCCTCCTTGTTTTATTAATTAAACAGAATAGAGTGGATTTTTCTGCATTACACATATCACTCTAACAACGTCAAAACATTTTTAGAATGAAGTAGGCTAGAAACACTCACACACTTAGGTAAACAATCCTGTGTGTGATGTCTAATCATTCTAAGACTGTAAGTTGAATCTCCATGAAGTTGGTTTGACATGATAAAAATCCATAATCCATGATTGACCCAACTACCTGTAATTCTCATTAACTACTCCTAAAATACATGCTATTGGTCACAAAGGGGGAACAGGACATAGACAGTTCAGCACACGCCATTTGTTAAATTGGAAAATTCCTGTTGTAACAACAGCATCACTTATGTGTGGATAATACATTCCAGTGCAAGTCTAATAAAAATCATCAAACATATCTGAACTACTGAGCATATACACATAGTCCTGTTCTAAGGTATGCAGACTTCTGTTCAGTGAATAGACTCAAAGAAAATGACAGAGAACTTTCAGCAAGTTTTATTTAAGAATGTTTTCACACCCACATTATTACACATGAATGGCTCCATACTTTGACCTGCTGGTTTAGTGCTTCACCATGTGAATATGAACAATGAAGTTTTCCCAGATAACTTACAAAATTAGCATAGACAATGCTTCTTCAACGCACACTCTGGCATTCTTAATCACATGTTATTTAAGATATATTGCCTTTTACAAGTTTGCTCGTATGTGCTTCCATATGAATCAAAAGTAACAGATCTTAAGTATTATTTACTATTATAGTATTAGACTTTGTAGGCCTTAAGTGTTATTTTTGTACAATTTATATTGCCTTCTTGAAATAGGGTTTGTAAAATTTACATTTATCTTATTTGAAGTTAGTAGTACACAAGAATTTTTTTTTTTAATCAGAGGAAAAGCAAAGGAATAATATTCTTTTACTTGAAGAAAAGTCCAAATAGGCTTAAAGACATCACAAAAAGAAAAATAGTCTAGCTAGTATGTATTATCAACCTTCTCATGGTATGTAAGCAAGAGGAGATAAGAATACTTATGATTTGGGAAGTAGTAGATTAGTTTTCCAAAAAGCCTCTCTACACATGAACGTGCCATTTCCCTCACCACACTTCTATCCAACGTCAAACACTCGGCTAGGTCAACAGCCATTTCACAAATAGCCATGAATTATCAATACTTTCTTCTTGCACTTTAGCTATTCCTTCCAACTGGAATATTCTTCTACTTTATCCATATAAGAAAAATCCTTACTATTCTTTAAAAGCCAATACAATGTTACCTGTGCATGATTTTTCTCAAAAACTTCTCCCTCCAACGTTGACTTCAAAGCCCCACCATCTGGGTTCCCAGTAACCTTATACGTTACTCCGTTATGGAACTTAACACACTGTGGTGTCTGTCCCCTTAACTAGACCCTAGCACCTGGAAGGGAGAAACCAAGCCTTGACAGCTGTTGCTGTCACCATTGTTTTTAATCTCAAGAGTCTCTCCATGCACAGATTAGCCATTTGATAAATTTTGTTAAGGTGAACTCAATAGCCCTTGAAATTTAAAATCTAAAATCAATTTGCAGGACTGTGTCAGAGGATGCAAACAATTTAGTTCATGCTAATTACTAAAAAACTCAAGCTACTAATTTGCTTGATCATGACAAACTCCATTTTTTTACTATTTTTTAAAGTTTATTTATTTATTTTGAGAGAGGGAGAAAAAGAATGAGTGGGGGGAGGGTGAGAGAGAGAGGGTGAGAGAGAGAATTCCAAGCAAGGTCCGCACCGGCAGCGTGGAGCCCGATGCAGGACTTGAACTCACAAACTGTGAGATCATGACCTGAGCTGAAATCAAGAGTTGGATGCTTAACTGACAGAGCTACCCAGTCACCCTTACTTTGTGATAAGCTGATTTACTAGCATGACCAGTGCCTTCCAGGACCTTTTCTATAGACTTGGAAAAGCTATGCCTTTAAAATATCAGCAGATCTCTAGAAGAAATGTACTATATTACTACTATTTACACTGATTGTAGAGAAAATCATGTATTTGTAAAGTACTAACTTTGAAACATTAATGGTTAAAAACAAAAGACTACTGAATGATATGGTAAATGAAGAATCAAGTATAAACTAAATCTTCAATGGAAAACAAAATGGTTCATTTCACAACAACAAGTGGATAAAATTCATTGTGTCAGGGAATCTGCTGTGGGTAAATAGTCATTTTTATATAATTCGGTTTTCAACTTGGAAAGGTAAAGCAGCTTGGAATTATGTGTATATAAAAAATAGTAATAACCCTCAGTTATTGAGTAATACTGAGTAATACTCTCAGTTGAGTACCTACTTCTTGCCAAAAACTTTATATATATTATTTGAATAATTCACATTGAATTATTACTTCATTTTAATAGATGGAGAAAGTATGTCTCCCCGAAGTTAAAGTGACTTACCACTCCCTTGTATGGTAGAGACATTATTTACAGCCAGGTTTGAAACATTCCACGATGCCATCATTCCACCCCATAACCCCGTGCAACTGCATGGTTATTACCATGACCCGAATAAATATAAATATCCCAAGAAAGACTCAGGTGCCAAAAATGAACTCAGTTTTTTCAAAGGGGGAGGAGGATCGTCTGAGAAAAGAAACAAAGCGGAAAGTCCGAATAAAACATTTTCCTGCATATTTCCTGTGAGTCCTCACAGCTCGTCATCTTTGAATTATGTCCAGCACATCAAATTACACAGCTGGCTTAGCAGTCTGAACTGCTTTCTTCCTGGGCGTCAGATCAGATAAACCACGGGTCTGCTCAGGTATCATGACACTCCTCTTCCAAATTTTGTTTTTCACAATATGCTTACCATTGCGTTCTTCTGCTCCAAAAAGTGAGGCTTGAAATGTTGGGAGAGGGAAGGCGAATGAGCTGTTGCGCAAAATAATACCTGCTGGAAATCTGGAGCTTAGTCTGCTTTTTTTTTTTTTACACGTTTTCCTGGTAAAAACTAACACACACATATTTTGTCCTGCCTATTACTTTATAGAAATACACGTGATGGGTAATGGGCCTTCACCTGACGTGGGCTAGGGGTTCTCTGGACGTTCATAAGCATTCAGTTGCATCAGCTCTGTACATTACTCACTAAGCAAAGGATTATGATATCACTATGAACACACACCTGACTATCCAAGTCCTTGCTTCGAATATTTTTTATCTCTGAAATAGTGGATGAATATGAAAATGAAGTCGGTATAGTCATGAGAGGCCAACTGTGAGGAGTTTGATTGAAAAAAAAAACCATCTTGGGTGTTTATCCCTTTTGATTGGATTTTCATGAGAATCTACATCTGAGAAAGAAATATAACTGTATCTGCTGCTGGCTAGTGTTAATGTATTGTCTATTTACATAACAACCAGGATATGAAAATATTGATTTCTCAAGAAAGGTAGGGAATTTTCATTGGCAAATGCCAGTGGGTACAGATGCCAATGCTTAAAAGCATTTCTATAGTCTAATGATTTTGCATGACTATTCCAGGGCTGTCCTACACGACATATTTATGAAGTGTCAGAAGTGGCTTCTGAGCTAAAATTAGTCATGTGAGAAAGAGTTAAACTCAATACGTTTGATGCTCTGAAAAGCATCTTCCCCAATCATGTCTGCAAGAGAGTAAGTTAACAAGCATTACATCACCAGAAAAATCTCTCATTGGCTGGTCTTTCCCTGAGGGCAGACAAAGGTTTGCACTTGCTCATAGAAGATGATGCTTTTAAAGATTAATCCTATGGGGCGCCTGGGTGGCGCAGTCGGTTAAGCGTCCGACTTCAGCCAGGTCACGATCTCGCGGTCCGTGAGTTCGAGCCCCGTGTCAGGCTCTGGGCTGATGGCGCAGAGCCTGGAGCCTGCTTCTGATTCTGTGACTCCCTCTCTCTCTGCCCCTCCCCCCTTCATGCTCTGTCTCTCTCTGTCCTAAAAATAAAATAAACGTTGAAAAAAAAAAAAAGATTAATCCTAATCTGTGCAGGGGGGGGAGGGGGGACGTTCTATATGCTCTATTGAAAAGAATTATAGAAGCACTTTAAGGCAGTAATTTCCTTCAGAGACTTATTTACTCTGTGTTTAGGTGTGAGGGAGTATGTGTGTATGTTAAGGGAAATGCCAAATTTTCTGGATGTATGAGAACAAGGTTCAGGCTCCCCCTCTGCTATCCAAAAGTAGAGCATTCCTATGAAAACTTTCATAAGTCAAAATGGTATGAAGCTGAGGCAAATACTATTAATTTGTATGGAAAAAAATGTGAGCATTCCGAGACCTAAAAACAAACAAATGAACAAACAAACACACCTCTCTGGCTTTTCTGACACCTTAGGACATATTTTGCTAACAGGTGCACAAAATAAATGAAGATAAGCATAGATGCTCACAGACACAGTTCAAAGCTATGGCGGCTGGATGTTGCATTGTTCCCGACGAAGGAGCTTGGTGGGGCCGCTCTCCCAGCTCAGGGTGCATACTGCCTCTGTAATGCTCACTGCAAAACAAATGCTGAACGTTTTTCATTTTGCCCTTTTTTTTTTTTCCAGAAAAGCTAAAATCCTCGTTGGATTTCTTTCACTTAGGAAAAACAGATACTAACGTAGGTTTTTTTGTAAAAGCAAAGTGGCAACATGAACATTCAACCAGCGGGGGAGCACGCATTACATCTTGATCAGTATCAGGATTTTCATGAGAGGCTCAGGGATGGCAAAACCAGGTTGAGATTCAATTTTGTGAAGTTAACACGATTTCAGAGTTACTGAAACTGTTGGACAATGGAGGCAAATAAAACAAACATCAAATCCTATTGTTATCTGCATGGAATTTGCTCTGGGGAATGAGATTCAGATGGAAATGAGTTGGTCCTGGTTAAAGCAAGTATCTGAAAATAAAGACTATTTTGAAGAAAGGCACCAATTAGCATGACAATCTATTTGAATGACCTCCCTATAAACTTCAGACACTGCAAAGGAAATGCTATAGATTTCCTTGAGGATGATTTAGAATATTAGAGAGTCTACATTCAGTTGTATAGCAAGAAAAGAGATGACCATTTAAAATCAGTTATTTGAGTTGCAAGATTTGCCTCTGTACATACTACTCTCTTTCTTTGACATACCCTTTCTGCATTTCCTCACCTGATGAATATTTATTCTTCCCTTGCAGATTTAGTTAAATGTCACTTCCTCTGTGGTGCTCATTAACTCCCCAGGCTGAGTTCACTCATTGATCCATGAAACTTAGCAGTGATTTTCAATTCGCAGTCACAACGTATGCTGGAGTCTCCTGAGAAAAGCAGTCAAACTACATCTACTTTCTCCCACCTCATGTTAGGGCACACCACTGAGAATCGTTGCTGAAGTGAGAGAGATTTCTAATAGCGGTTGTGTGAGGGAGAGGGTGTCACACATGTTAACGGCAGCAAAGAGGAAGTTTAAAACATGGTTGAAATTCATTGCTTCATTAAGGATACTTCACTTGGGGACCTCCAGGTCTCCCAGTCAGGCCCCAGGCAAACCCTGATGTGCAAATGCTTGAATCACAGTTGCTAATGCCCCATCGGTCAAAGCAAGTTACAGGGTCAAACTCAGATTTGAAAGTCTCGGGATAAGGATATTGGTAAAGTTGCGTCGCCAAAGAGATGAATATATGGGGACGGAAGAAATGTTTATTCATTTTTTTTTATAATCTACTGTAGTAGTCTTTTGGTTTAGAAATGAAATCTCTAACCTGCTGCCAGGTTTATTCTTTAAAACATAGAGTAGAGGGGCGCCTGGGTGGCTCAGTCGGTTAAGCGTCCGACTTCAGCTCAGGTCACCATCTCGCGGTCCGTGAGTTTGAGCCCCGTGTCGGGCTCTGGGCTGATGGCTCAGAGCCTGGAGCCTGCTTCCTGTTCTGTGTCTCCCTCTCTCTCTGCCCCTCCCCCGTTCATGCTCTGTCTCTCTCTGTCTCAAAAATAAATAAACGTTAAAAAAAATTAAAAAAAAAAACATAGAGTAGATCATTTCAGCTTTGGAACATTTGATGAATCTTCACTGTCTCCAGGATAAAGTATAAATTCTTTGTTGTGGCCATTAAGGTCCTTTATGATCTGGCCCTACATCTGTGTCTTGCATTATTTCTGAATACTTGCATATTTTCCTAACTTATTCACTATTCCCACACTGGCTACAGATTGGCCCAGATAGAATCACCACAAACGTTTCTGGAGAAAGATGGCAGCCATAGCCACTGTCCCTTGGAACTTACAGTGTAACTGGGTGAGAGATATTAAAAATATAATCACCTAAATGATCACTGAACTATGGCTATGAAATGTACTACAAATGTGAATGTTAGGAGGGAGGACCTAACTGAGCACTACACGCATTTGTGGTATTTATCTATGCCAAGTCCAGAAACATGAAGGATAAATCAATGTTTCCATGGGAAATGGAGAGGTGGGGAGTAGACAGTGTTCTTGGCAGGGGGGAACCATGTCTGTGACAAAGGTGGAAAGAAGCCTCCCTCGGGTTGGAAACATGGCAAGAAGGCCAGGGGGGCTGACATGCAGAGTGAAGAGGAAGAGTCCTGCTCATGTAGAGCCTAGAATAAAATGTTAATAATTTTAGATATTAACCTAAGAGCAATGGTTAAAGTATTTTTTAAATTTGAGGAAGAAATACATGCTGAGGCAAGATAAGATCAGATGGGGAAACTGTCTGTTTTGTATTGGCACATTTCTCAAATGAGTTTATCATCGGGGTGGAGGAAAGGGAGATAAACAAAAAGTAGGAACATCGACTAAAATGTGTAGGATGGTAATAAATGCTGGTTGTATGCGAGTGACTCAAGGAGGGAACAGGAATCAGATATGGGCATCAGAGAAAGATTTGTAAAGTGACAGAAAAGCTTCAAGATCTGATGGATGCCAGCGTGTTAAGAAAAAGGAGAGAATACAATGCAGACATAAGGGAATAGTAAAAGCAAAGGAGGTTTGATCCGACAATGAACTTGATGCAACGGAGGAGCTGACAGAAGTTCGTCACGATGGAAGTACATGAGGAAAACAGAGTAGATGAGGCAGGGGAGGTGGACACGGGCTACGTGACCCGGAGGTGAGGAGTTCAGGACACTTAGGTTGGGTGATGACAGCTGTAGTTATTGTGTCCAGATGAATAAGCTTTTAGGAAAGACCGTGAATGAACACACTTCTATATGTAGGAATAGCCAGTTCTGCAAAATGAGAAGTCGGGAGTGAAAAATGTATACAATTTAATAGTTTTTAAATCAGGTAACTAAACTACGGAGACATTCATGTTGTATTTTCATAAAGTTTTAGGTCCCTGAATGTCATTAAATTATTATCCAAGACATCTTTTTTTGTTTTTGTTTTTGAAAGAGAGAGAGAGAGAGAGAGAATGGGAAAGAGGGAATGGCAGAGGGAGAGGGAGAGAGAATCTAAAGCAGCCTCCACATCCAGCACGGAGCCCAACATGGGCTGGATTTCAAGACAAAAAGATCATGACCCGAGCTGAAATCAAGAGTCAGGCACTTACCCGACTGAGCCACCCACGCGCCTCCTCCCCCCAAGAAATCCTTTTGTAGTCTGAGATCTGGAATCTGACCTGTTGTGTTCCTTTTTCTCCACCATGTGGATGACTGCTTTTTTTTCAGTTACTGGCTTCAGATTTCTAAAGCAAAGAATTAAGATCGGCACGCTTGACATCTTTTCCATTATTCTTACTTGAAGACAACTACGCTTCAAGGTCAGGACTAGAGCGAGAACTATGGAGCAGAGGTTGTTTCATGTTTCCAATTTGAGGGGATGACAGGGATGATGGAAGAAACTAGGTGCCCAGTCCAAGGTGTGGAAAGATTACTCACGAAGGATACGAGTAGCAACTTAAGAGACATCAAAATGCCCTTTAACAACTTAGGTAAGAATAAAAGAAAATGTATGGGATCGTTAATCTCTGGTACCAGCAATGCATGCCTCATGATAGTGTGTCTCTGGCTTGTATGTTTATTTCCCCTGGAAACTTTACGTTCTCAGGTTCCTAGTGTCTGGACTTAATAACCCAAACTCTCACCTAACATACTTTGTTAGGAAGACGCAATAATTCTTTGGCAGATAGTGAATTTCTGCTTCAGCACATTATATACTACTCCAAAGGTTCCAACTAATAGAGTTTCCGGATATACCTACACCATTAATTTTGCTATTATGGCTTGGAAATTGTATATTCTGGCAAAGTCAAAGAATATATTTGTGCTTTATAAATGTATTTTTGGGTGGAGGATGAGAAACTGGTGTCTCAAGTTCCTGTAATATTGTTTTATCTCTCTTTGTATTTTGTCCAGTTCTCTGTCATTCTTAAGGAAGTACTCTATGGCCATGTCAGATTTGCAACAATGCCACAAATAATTTAAAACAATTTTTTTAATGTTTATTTATTTTTGAGAGAGAGAGCATGAGTGGTAGAGGGGGAAGAGAGAAAGGGAGACACAGAATCCGAAGCAGGCTCCAGGCTCTGAGCTGTCAGCACAGAGACAGACACGGGGTTTGAACTCATAAATTGCAAGACCACGACCTGAGCCAAAGTTGGATGCTCAACCGACTGGGCCACCCAGGCACCCCTGCCAGAAATAATTTTTAAAACCAACTTCCTTCCCCAAAAGGAAAAGGAATGATTCCTTATGTGTGGCAAGACAGCAGATGGAAATTTTCTTGTTTCTCTCATATGAATTTCACCAGTCTAGTATACATGGGTAATTGTCTAAATTAAATGCTTAGAGAATTTTCCCATGCTTCTAAATGCAGGCCATTTAGACATGACCTCTATACACATCCACTATAATGAAGTGGAGACAAGCTTCAGGAAAATGAAGTACATGAATAACAACCAGAAAAACCTGACTGGCATAGGACTGGAAAAATAGTATGACTCAGGCGGTAATATGGAAAACACTCCACTTTCTCATATAGTTGATATAAAAATGACACTTAAGAGCATTTGATGATGAACCAGAGAGAGTAAAGGGCTCCTTGACAAGTGAATGGCTCACCATTGAACTCTTGCAAGGCAACAAGGAATCAGATGCCCCAAAGGTAATTTACTATGCTTCCTCCTGCATTTATCTGGTTGGCTGATTCTGGGGTTTCTACAAGATTTCTACATGCATGAGGACATTCATGATCACAGCACCCTTTGGGGCATTAATGGGATGGACAGGATTAATGTCCTGATGGATTACAAGAGAAAGAGGACTCTGATCCACATGTCTATACAAAGTGCATTGGCTTCAGTAGTTTGGTGGGCTGCATTTAGATCAATGCATCCCTCACCTAGTTATAACGCTATCTGTATGTGTAGGGTGGCTAAGCCTTTTTTTCCTTTACTTTTCTCCTTACATTAAATCAAATCTCTATATACCCAGCGACCTGTCTCATAGATGTGAATACCAAAAAGTACTGCTCAGACCACTCAGAAGGCATTCGATGGGACCAAATAGCAAATCAATCACCAAATGAAAATTTGAAATTGCTTTCTGTGAACTCTGTCTATGACCCATCAGTGGAACCTCCTTTCTGACCATAGAGGGTGTCAGCTACCATTGCCAATTTCCATTTTGGTAGGCCAGAGTAAGGATCACTGCCATGTATGTTTCTAGTACTCTACCAAAAAGACTAACAATATGTCCTTTTCATGACTTCTTTAAAAGAAACATAATCGTCATTTACTCCTGTCATTCTTCCCAGTCCTTTTTCCTCAAACCACTGAACATTCCTATCATACAGTGACACATCTGTAAACTAGATGGTTTGTTTGGAGCATCCTCCAAATCTCCTGGCAAGGCCTTAATGTTGGTACCCTGCCATAATCAACCCAAGATAGTAGGAGATAAAATATCCTTCCATCAGCATTTGTATTGTAATATGGGGTCCTGACAAGCAACTACAAAAAAAAAAATCCTCATCATTAGGTGTAAAAGAAGAAGAGAGACTTACAGAATCACTGGGCACTTCTCTTGTTCCTGTGGATGTCCTTTTTATGTTTCGACTTTATTCTCTATAAAGGTAGGTTGCTCGATGTCAAATACAACCTTCTAAAAAGATCTTTAAAGCTGACCTGATTTCAAAGATCTAGACTTCGCAATGAGCATCGTGTCATAAATTGTAAGCATGTTGTGAGCCACAGTGGGGGCAGCTGGCTCACTGATAGAGATCTCGCAGTGACCATTACTACTTGTTTTATGAAATGAGCTGCATGGGCACTATGACCACAGCATTAGTAACAGTCTCTCTCAAAGAAGCTTTTGCAAATTTCCATCAACTTTTTCGAAACGATTGGAAGAAATCACCTCTGGGTTAAAGTGTTAGGCCTTCCCTTATACTTGAGCCAGATTTGGGGGCTACCTTGTAATTACCTACCACAAAAGTTGATATCTTGAGTCAGATTGACCATATTGTTATGAACTGAATGTGTGGGTACCTCCAAAATTTCTATGTTAAAATCCTAATCTAGGATGCGATGGAATTAGGAGGTGGGACTTTGGGAGGTGATTAAGTCATGAGGGTGGAACCCTCAAGAATGGAACTCATGCTTTTTTTTGAAAAGACTCCACAGAGCTCTCTCACTCGTTGCACCAGATGAGGATACAATGAGAAGTTAGCTGTCCGTAACCCAGGAGAGGGTCCTCATCCGAATCCGACTATGGTGGCACTGTGATCTTGGACTTACTCCATCCAGAACTATAAGAAAATAAATGCTATTGTTTCAGCCACCCAGTCTGTGGTAATTTGTTATGGCAGACTGAACTAACATACGTATCATCAAATTAAATGATTAACACTGAAAATCGTGTTGGTAACTTTTTTTTTTACAATAGTAATAATAATAATGATAATAATAATAATAATAATGATAATAAAGTGATCAAGTTGTTCAAAACTAGTGCCATTTCCTTAGAAACTGGCAATACTCTCTGACTTTCCCATCTCGTATAACACACACTTGGTAGTAAGTAGTGCCAAACCATTTCCAAAAGATGCTTACTTTAAAATAAAACAGATGAGGGGCACCTGGGTGGCTCAGTCGGTTGGGCGGCCGACTTCGGCTCAGGTCATGATTTCACGGTCCGTGAGTTCGAGCCCCGCGTCGGGCTCTGGGCTGACAGCTCAGAGCCTGGAGCCTGTTTCAGATTCTGTGTCTCCCTCTCTCTGACCTCCCCCATTCATGCTTTGTCTCTCTCTGTCTCAAAAATAAATAAACGTTAAAAAAAATTAAAATAAAATAAAACAGATGAACATAGGCGAAGGAAAAAAAAAGAGAGGGAGGCAAACCACAGAGACTCTTAACTACAGGGAACAAAATGAGGGCAGCTGGAGGGGAGGTGGGTAGGGGATGGGTTAGATGGATGGTGGGTATAAAGGAGGGCACTCACGATGAGCACTGAGTGCCAGAAGTAAGTGACAATTTACTAAATCCTACTCCTGAAACTAATATTGCACTGTATATTACCCTACTGGAATTTAAATAAAAACTTGAGACGTTACTTTTTTTAAAAAATTTTTTTTAATCTTCATTTATTTTTGAGAGAGAGAGACAGGGTGCAAGCGGAGGAGGAACAGAGAGAGAGGGAGACGCAGAATCTGAAGCAGGCTCCAGGCTCTGAGCCGACAGCACAAAGCCTGATGTGGAGCTCGAACTCATGGATTGTGAGATCATGACCTGAGCTGAAGTTGGACGCTTAACCGACCTGAGCCGCTCAGGTGTCCCAAAAGAACCTCACTTTAACATGTGATCTGGAGAATATAAATTCCATGAGAGCAGGAACTTTATATTGTGCATGGCTATGTCCCCAGTACCTTGAAGATACGTTGAATGAGAAATGTGTGTTGAGTAAATCCACGAATGTCTCAGTGGACGTATTATTACTGGATCTGGATTGTTGTAGGTTAATAATATGTTTGATGCCACCTCAAGTGGCAGCTTTTGTTCCCATTAAGGCAACTTTAAGGAATTACTCCTGTAATGTAATTGTAACACTAGAGATTTGTAAGTACAGAGGATGATCATACGTGTGAACCGTGGTATGGCTAGGAAGGAGAAAACCTGCTGTGGGATGGAGACACAAAAGGAATACAGGGCAAGAAGCTTACCTTACAGAGGCGTACAAGGCAGGAGGGAACAACCAAGCGAAAGTACAAGGTAGTACAGAAGCAAGAACAAAATGAACAAGGCAGGTAAGACCTTCCATGGGAGTTTCGAGAAGATGGGGATAAGCATGAGTGCCTTCAAGTTGATTCATATGATATTGGGGTGAAGAACAGACTTGACCAGAAGAGAGTGGAGGTCAGAAAAGCAGTGAGGAGCAGGATGGTAACTGCAACGTGAAGTTAGGTGCTTCTGGATTAGTACCAAAGTGAGACTGGAGAGAAAAGGCAAATAATGAGCATACACACAAACACACACACATACTGTCTTCTGCCAGGGACCATACTCAGCAAGCTACATACATTAGCTCATGTGAGGTGATTATTTCACATAATCTTCATAACAACTTTATAAGATAGGCATTATTATCTGTTTTTCAGATGATAAAATCAAGTCTCAGAGAGGTGAAGGGATTTGCCTAAGATCATAATTGTTTTATGCAACAGAAATAGGATTCATACCTAAGTCAGCCTGACTCCAAATTGAAATCATTTTAAGAAAGATTGGGCATAATCTACGAAGAGCACGGAGAGAAAAGGTAACCCTCAGGTTTCAAAGGTGAAATACTATGCATACACAAGAGATCTATGGTAAAAGAAGGGAAAATGTAGATTAAAAGCTGCTTTAAAAGCACTCCAAGGGGCGCCTGGGTGGTGCAGTCGGTTAAGCGTCCGACTTCAGCCAGGTCACGATCTCGCGGTCCGTGAGTTCGAGCCCCGCGTCAGGCTCTGGGCTGATGGCTCAGAGCCTGGAGCCTGTTTCTGATTCTGTGTCTCCCTCTCTCTCTGCCCCTCCTCCGTTCATGCTCTGTCTCTCTCTGTCCCAAAAATAAAATAAAAAACGTTGAAAAAAGAAATTAGAAAAAAAAAAAAAGCACTCCAAGGTTTTAGTTCCACATCTAGTAGTTTCTTAGAAAATGGTACTATATAATTCTAGACCCCCGTTTGTCCTCATATTTTGACTACGGGGTTGGAAGTTTGAGGAATAATTCTGACCAGATAGAGTCCCAAATTATAGACTCCCTTTTGTTGTAGGAGGGATTTCCTGTCAAGTAGAGATGCTTTGAAAAATGCAAAGTAAGCCTCCAGCTGCTTGGGACACAATTCACAATTGTTTACAGTGTCATACTTCCCTACTTCAACAATGTTGAGCTACTTTTGAGTACAAAAGACCTTTTGCAATTTTTCTTCTTTGCCTTTGATCCACTCTTTCTCACCTGGAAAGAGCCCCTTCTTCTCCCTCTGCCCCCTCTCCACCTTATATACGCACACTTAGGTGAAATTCATTCATCTTTTCAGACTCATCTCAAAAGGGTTCTAGAACTGGCACCTTCGCTCTTGCTTATTTGAAAACTCTTAGAGTCATAATTGATTCTTCTCTTTCTTTTATATCTAATCATTCAGCCCATCATTCCGACCCTTCCTTTAAATTATATCTACCATCTAACCACCTGTTAACACTTTCACCCATTACCACGCTGGTCCACACCCCATCTTGGATAATTTCTTTCTTGGATAATTACAATAGCCTCTTAACAGGTATCCTATTTATATCCCAGCCTCTCTAAGGTCTACTTGATATTCAGTAGCCTTGCTACTTTACTTTACTTTACTTTACTGTAAAATCCAAATTCCTTTCCATGGCCTCTAAGGACCTACATGATATGGCATCCCTGCTGCTACCGCTTGGACTTTATCCCCTCCGATTCGTCCCCTTATTTACTCTGTTCCAGTTACAATGGTCTTATGGCAGCTCATGAAAGCCATTAGGCATGCTGACCCTCTAAATCTTCACACTTTCTGCTCTGCATGGGGGGATATTCCTCTCCCATAAATCCACAGCTCCCTCCGTCACTTTGTTCAGGTTGGCAGCGAGTCTTCCCTGAACACCCTCTTTAGAGACCTTACTCTATTAATTCTCTAGCCTCCCTTATCTGGTTTTATTTTTGTAACACCAAACACTGCTTAATATATTACATGGATGTGTATGCATTTGTTTATTATCTGTCTTCTCCAACCTGATGTAAGCTACCTGCGGGTTAGGACTTTGCCTATTTAGATTATCGTTGCATCTCAAATGCCTGTCACAATGCCTGACATAATATCCCTTCAACCCCTACTGCATCCCAGCCTCAGCCCTGCTCTGGCTTCCAGGAATTCCTGAGAGGGCCATGGGTGGCTCCTTCCCTTCTCACTGTGCTCGTCAGTGCTATTTGCAAAGGGCTCTTGTGAGGGGCCAGAGAAGCCCCTCAGACTGCACAGTGCTGGGAATCATGGGACGAGAACAAAAAATCATTGGCAGGAAATGAGCTCAGCTGTTGGGACCCCTGCAAGGCTGGGGTGTAACATTCTTGATGTAGTTTAAGAAAAGAGCAGGTTGTAAGATGGACAGATGAACCAGCCCAAGATCTGGGCCTTCTCCTTTTCCTTAATCTCCAGGGCAAGTCAGGTTAGGAGCTCCCTTTCCCTCCCTCCCTAGGATCATCCTCTCCCCATCCACACATTTCTCCCAAAGTTTGAGCACGGACTCTCATGAAAATTGTTCCCTCCAGTAGTTCAATGAGCTGGTGTTGGTCCTGTGTCATCCCTCTACTGCCTACAGGGTGGGATAATCTAGCTCCAGGAGGACACTTGGCCACACTGCTCTGCCAGCCTATCCATGGGAGGGTGCACACAGAACCCCATGGGAGGCTCCAAAGAGCAAGCAGGGCACTGAGGAGCAGACAGCAAATAAGTAACACTGGGAGGGGAAGGCCCTACCCATGCCCTAGTCCCCACTGTGTCCCAGCCTGAACTTAAGATCCCCCGCACTGTCGTTTTTTTTTTTTTAATTTTTAAAATTGAGATATCATTTATATAAAACATTGTGTAAGTTTAAAATGTACAACAGATTAATTCGATACATTTATATACTGCAATATGATTACCATCATAGCTTTATTTAATACCTGTGTCACACCACATAATTATCATTTCTTTTTTGTGGAAAAATACTTAAGATCTAGTATTGTAGCAATTTTGAAGTATATAATATAGTATTGTTGACTAGATTCACTATGATGTGCGTGAGTTCCCGAACTTATTCATTTTCTAGTTGCAAGTTTGTACCCTTTAACAGCATCTTCCCAGCTTCCCCCCACCCCCGCCCCCAGCCCCTGGTAACTACCATTCTACTCTGTTTCTACAAATTTGGCTTTTTCAGATTCCACGTATAAGTAATACCACACAGCATTTGTCTTTGTCTGACTTATCTCAATAAGCATAATGCCCTCAAGGTCCATCCATGTCGTCACAAATGGCAGGATTTCCCTCTTGCTCATGGCTGAAAATATTCAATTGAATATATATATGCCACATCTTCTTTACCCTTTCATCTACTGATTGACACTTTTGTTTTCATATCTTGGCTATTGTGAATAATGCTGCAACAAACATGATTACATAGATCTCTTTTTGATATCTTGTTCTCATTTCCTTTGGATACCCAGAAGTGGGATTGCTGGATCATAAAATCAACATGCAGAGGGGCACCTGGGTGGTTCAGTCGATTAAGCCTCTGACTTCGGCTCAGGTTATGATCTCATGGTTCATGAGTTCAAGCCCTACATTGGGCTCCCTGCTGTCAGCACAGAGCCTGCTTCGGATCCTCTGTCTCTCTGTTTCTCTGCTCCTCCCCCCCTTGTGCGTGTACATGCTCTCTCTCTCTCAAAAATAAAAATAAAACATTAAAAACAATTAAAAGAAATAACATCAACATAAAGAAATTGGTGTTATTTCTATACACTAACAATGAAATATATGAAAAATAAATAAAGAAAACGATCCCATTTGCAACAGCATCAAAAGCAATAAAATACTTAGGAATAAATTTAACTCAGGAAATGAAGAATCTTTACAATGGAAATTACATGACTTTGAAGAAGAAAATTGAAGAGGACACACGCAAAAAATGGAAAGATATCCCATGTTCATGGACTGGGAGAATTAATAGTGTTAAATTATCCATATTACCCAAAGCCATTTGTAGATTCAGTGGCATTTGTCACAGAAATGGAAAAAAAAAATGTATGAGACCACTAAAGACATTGAATAGTCAATAGCAATACTGAGAAAAAAGAACAAAGCTAGAAGCATCACACTTCCTGATTTCAAACTATACCAGAAAGCTAGAGTAATTAAGACATTATGGTACTGGCATAAAAACAGACACATAGAACCAATGGAACCAAGTAGAAAGCATAGAAATAAACCCCTGAATGCAAGGTCAACCATTATTTGACAAGGGAGCCAAGAACACTTAGTGGGGAAAGGGTACTTTGTTCAGTAAATAGTGTTGGGAGAACTAACTACATGTAGAAAAATGAAATTGAACCCATATCCAATACTACTTATAAAAATTAAGTCCAAATTAACGAACTTAAATATAAAAACCAACACTATAAAATTTCTAGAAGAAAACATAGGGGAAAAGTTCCTTGATATTGGTCTTAGGAATGATTTTTGTTTGGATATGACACCAAAAGCAAAGAAAACAAAAGCAAAAATCAACAAGCAGGACTACTTCAAGCAAAAAAGGTATCTGCACAGCAAAAGAAACAGTCAACAAAATGAGAAGGCAACGCACAGAATAGGAGAAAATATTTGTAAATCATATATCACATAAGGGGTTATTACCCCCAAATACCTTATCAAAAATACTTGAGGAATTCAAACAACTCATTACAAAAAACAAACAATCCAATTAAAAAATGGACAGAGGACCTAAAAAGACATTTTTCCAAAGAACACATCCAAATGACCAACCAGTACGTAGAAAGATGCTCAACATCACTACTTATCAGCGAAAATACCAGGCTGGGCATACATACAAAAACTTTAGTACTCGAACCAGGAGACATGCAGAGTCTATGTGGGCCCTGAGCCCAGGAACAGCAGATGGGACTTTCTAATAGGCTTTCCCCTAGTTCCTGCAGGTTTCACTAGAGCTTACTTAAAGTACCACTGCCCTCACTACTGGAGTCTCTCTGGGATATGCCTGGCCAAGGCCCTTGGTCTCTAGCTGAGCCCCACAGCAGCAGCAATAGCTCCATTTCTTAGGGCTGGGGACCCTGGGTCCACTGCAGATTCCCACCCTGAGGCCTTCAGCCCTACCTCTTGTTCAAACGACCCAATTTAGTCAAGGCTGGCCTGTCTCTGCTATTACACTATCTATCTGGGATCTTAGTATCACCCGCTCTGACCTACCCTGGGACACTTTGGGAACCCTCACTCAAGAAGCAGGTCACCTGGGGCCAGTTTGTGCCACAGCAAGACCAACAGGGGCAGAAGGAATCTCAGGGACCACCTAGCTGGCTCCCTTCCCAGCAGACCCTAAGTAGACCTCATGCTCTCCTGCCATGTCTCACTTTGTGGGTTTCTCTTTCTTTTCTGGTCATAGCAGGTGGTAACTTGCATGTCTTTCCTATTCAGGATGAGTTGCAGATGGTGGCTGAGTCAAGGCAGGTATCTAGATCTTCTCCCCTAGCTATGTTTCCAAGTCGTGAACATATTGTATGACATACATTTCAGTAAAAAAGTATGACTCAAAGAATTTGAAGGGCTATACTGAAAACATCAGTAATGACCAGGAGATCAAAAGTAAGGTCAGTAAAGAGACATGAAAATGGAAACCACAAAGGGACCTGATATAATTTTCAATATTGCATGAAGTTGTCAAAAAGTGTCTTGTCTTTACCGATGATTGAATAATAAAAATGAGTTTAATTAGAACTGAAGACATTTTGGGGCGCCTGGGTGGCGCAGTCGGTTAAGCGTCTGACTTCAGCCAGGTCACGATCTCACCGACAGTGAGTTCGAGATCTATATATATATATATATATATTTCGAGAGTGCGAGCAAGCAGGGGAGGGGAAGGAGAGGGAGAGAGAGAGTCTTAAGTAGGCTCCACACTTAGTGTATATATTTTATATACAGAGTTCAGAGTTAGTATTGTAAGATCTGACCCAAGACACGACTTCACTGACATTAGGCATCCACTGACCCCACAGGAAAGAGTTAATACGTGGATCATGTTTTGAAACTGACTAAAAAAGCAATGAGGTATTCACAACTAAAAGAATTCAGGGTAGACTGAATGGTATGTAGATGCTGGATGAGGAAATCTCTCTGTGTCTTTGTCTCTCTGTCTCTCTTTTGTCAAGAGATTAGTCTTCAAGTTCTTATGCACAGAATGGATCATTATTCATCCAAGTATGATTTCCCATCTAGAGCCTATGGATTCCACATCCTTTTTGCTCCCACATAGAGTAGCCATGTGGCTATATTCAGGTCAATAGGATGCTCGCAGAAGTGATGCATACAACTTTCAGTTCAATTTTCTTAAAGGTAAAGTCACATGCCCTCGTCTCTCTTTTACCTTTCGATGGAAGAAAACATGGATGAGCAGGCGATTCAATTTCAACTGTGTGGATAAGAAGAGGGTTCAGGTGGAACAGTGTTATGGGCTGAATTGTGACTCCCCCAAATTCATATGTTGAAGTCCTAACCATCAGTCCCTCAGAATGTCACCATATTTGGAGATAGGGTCTTTACAGAGGTAATTAAGAGGAGGCCATTAGAGTGGACCCTAATCCAAGACGACTAGTGTCCTTACAGGAAGAGACAATTTGAACACAGACATGTACAGAGGAAAGACAAAGTGAAGACAGGGAGAAGTTGGCCATCTACAAGTCAAGGAGAGAGAAGCCGCAGATCAAATAACCCTGGGGACACTTTGATCTCTGACTTCTAGCCTCCAGATTTGTGAGAAATAAATTTCTGTTTAAGCCATGCAGTGTTTGGAACTTACTTATGGCAGTTTTATCAAACGAACACAAACAGCAAGATGGATGAAAACAGTCTCCCTGAATGAAGAAGGGCTGTCTAACTCCATAGACTTTTGTAGAAGACAGCTAAGCTATCTTGGAGCTCAGGTATTTTGCCATTCCTTTGTTACGGCAGCCTCATCTATCATCTGGTATAATACTGAGAGAGGGGAAAAATAGAAACAACTGATCATTTAACAAAGAGACAGAGTGAGGCAAATTATGATACATTCACTAAACATAACCAGGAACCAGGACTTCTGCGTGAAAAATGGCTGATAAAAATCTAAGGGTATAAGACATATTCCTCAAGCAATGTAAAATATGCAGACGCAAAACATCTGGAAGCAACTATAGTTTTAAAAAAAATTGCTTGTGTTAGAGTAGGCCGTCTTTTCCATATAATGTGGCTTCTTTACTCTTATAATTTAAATTGGTTTCATCAACACTGTAATGTACCTTTAGACTTAGCTCTGTGATTTCTATGTAGTCCTATACCTGTAGGGCAGCAGAGAGGATCACTCTTGGACATCAGCCCCACCTATTCGGACTCTGAGAAAAGAGCCTACATGTTGTTCCTGCCTCTCTCCTTCCTTTTTCAGCAGTTCTTTCCAGCATCATTCTATTCCCTGTTTTGGTACAGACCAGTGAGTGGAGAGGTGTGGTCAGGAATGGAAGACAGGGAGGAGAGATGGTAAAGAACAAGGAGCAGACAATCCGGTCCCTTTCATTCCATTGCAATCCCTGAAGAATTCATCGTAAAACTGAAGCAAAGCTATTAAAAGCTTCAAAAGATTACAGAAACATCTGTGTGGTAGCTAGGAGGTGCAAATGGGGCCTGAGAACTCGCCAATGTGAACCAGGTTAGCCTGAATTAACAGCACGGGAAGTCATTAATTAGATTGTTCAGTTCACCAAATCCATTCAGAGAACTGCTGTCATAAAAGCAGCATAATTATGAGCTTGTCCAAGACTACAGACTACTTTCCAGTCAGAAGAAGCAATTTACAACTCATACCACATAATCTCTTGTTTCCATCTTATGAGGATACAGTCTTATTTGTTAGAAATGTATGAAGTTTCTCTCAAAGCTACTAATAGAAAATGACCAGGGGAAAGTAGATAGGTTCCACTGTTATTATTTTTTTAATCTGTATAGGAAATCTAAATTTTTTTTTTATTAAAAAAATTTTTTTTTCAACGTTTATTTATTTTTGGGACAGAGAGAGACAGAGCATGAACGGGGGAGGGGCAGAGAGAGAGGGAGTCACAGAATCGGAAACAGGCTCCAGGCTCTGAGCCATCAGCCCAGAGCCCGACGCGGGGCTCGAACTCCCGGACTGCGAGATCGTGACCTGGCTGAAGTCGGACGCTTAACCGACTGTGCCACCCAGGCGCCCCGGAAATCTAAATTTTTCAGATAAATTACTTGTTGCATGATTGTTAGCTATTACAAAGAATTCTTAGACATACAAAATAATTTTTATCACAGATGCTTTTTAAAATACTGCTCTTCTTTTACTGCCTTAAATTAGAAGGGAGAGGCATATTCAGGTAATTGAAGGGGAATGGTGGTACCTGTCAGAGGCTGGAAGCAATGATGTACCATCTTGAATTCTATGATCGAGGATCAATTCAAACCAAAATAGCATTTCAATTCAGTAATAACTTTAAGGCCCCATTAACTCCTCAAGGGACCCAGAGAGGAATGGTGTTGAAGAAAGGTCCTAACTTGGATCTATTATCAAGAAAAGCACCAGTGTGGATTCCCTAGGAAAGGTGCTAAGCCAAGCGTACCTGCAACCCTCAACAACATACCTGGGTAGTAATCCTGAGACACTATAATCAAACACAACTGAACAGTCACATAGTAGAGGCGATCACGGCATTGGATCTGAATTTGAACTCTATGACCACTAATTTCCCTAGACATAGAGATAAATATGGGCAGTGCTCACTTTTCACAGTAGCAGAAAAAAAAAAAAAAAACAACATACAAATGACTGTGCAAGCTGAAACAGTGCAGAGCAATTTTAATAACCATTGGAGGATATTACATTTGTTCAGTAACCTTTAAAAATGTTGGTGAAAACATTAAAAATTCTCTCTCTATGGTTTATAAACGTATAGGGAATTGAAAATAGTAAAACATTTATTTAGTATGCCATAATTTATTTAAAACATTAGAAACATTGAGTATTAAAGCCTTTTATTTATTTGTAAAAACTTATCAAGAGTAGTTTGAACAATTTTTGTGTTCTTCTGGTCACATACCATGCAGTATACGGTGAGCATCTTTCCTATGCCTTGGTGAATTTCAGATTCCTTTCCAAATTTGGATCAGCTTCTAACATTTTGTATTTGCATGTTAATGCCATTAAATACATCTGAGAGTTCTTTTATTTTATTTATTTATTTATTTTAAATGTTTCATTATTTTTGAGAGAGAGACAGAGCACGAGCAGGAGAAGGGCAGAGAGAGAAAGAATCTGAAGCAGGCTCCAGGCTCTGAACTGTCAGCACAGAGCCAGACGTGGGGCTTGAACCCACAAACTGTGAGATCATGACTGGAGCCAAGGTCAGACACTTAACCCACTGAGCCATCCGGGCACCGCTCTGAGAGTTCTTTTTATGTGAAGTTTTATGCCAGTGTCACTTCCTTTGGGACACTGTTGTCCTTTTAGCAGCAACTACTTTTCTCATTTACATGGAGAACTTCACCTTTGCTAAAGTTCCTCTGGCTCCATGTCCAGAATCTGTCAGCATTATCACTTTTTATATCTTTGCTGGCAATTCCCTCTGTTTGTGATCTACTTTTATAAAATGTCATGTGGTTTATTAGTGGGAAAAAAAGGAGTCAATAGAACTACACACTTCACTGAACTAAGATGTCCCATGAACAATCACCAACAGACTTAGAAGAAGTGATGTCATTGGCCGCAGATCACTGTGCATATTTGTTATTTGCATAATGATTTGTACATTGAAGAGCTGGCAGAAAAGTTTGCACTGAATGCAGTTACAGGTAATATAGCAAACTAACTGAAATTCAAACCACTCTGTTGCAGGATTGGTGTTATTTAACTAAACCATGGTAACTGATATCTGTGCATATCAGAACCACATAGAGTGAGGGCTGACATACACTGATACTCTTGTCTAGACACTTTTAAAACTTGCTATTGTATATATCCTAGGGGGAACATAAAAGAAATAACTTCATGTCTTAAAAGGAAGTATTGGGGCACCTGGGTGGCTCAGTCGGTTAAGCACCTGACTCTTGGTTTCAGCTTGGGTCATGATCTCATGATTCGTGAGATTGAGCCTCTCTGACAGCACAGAGCCCGCTTGGGGTTCTCTCTCCCTCCCTGTCTCTGTCTCTCTCTCTGTCTCTCTGTCTCTCTCTCTCACAAACACACACACAAAATAAACTTAAAAAAAAGAAAAATGGAAGTATTAACATAGTTAAATACAGAATAGTGAAGACAAAGCAGGGTAGAAATTCCAAATGCCTGGCTATGAACACACAGTGCCCCATTATGTGTCATCTCTGGGCAAAGATGCCCAGGCTTTGTGTGCCTCTGTAAAATGGGGGATAATAACAATACCTTATACGGCTACCTTATAGGGCTATCATAAGAATTAAATGAATAATTTAGGGGTATAAAAGGCTGAGAATGGTAACCACCTCTCAAACGCCAACTACTATTAGCACTGAATAAAGAATAATTCCAAATGACCTGAGAAGAGGGTTTCCCCATGTAAGAAAGCCTTTCCTACCTTCCTTACTCTCCACATAATTTTCTACTAGATTTGCCTGCCTCCTCTCTAAGAATATTGGCAATTTTTTGACCAAGGTGGAAGGGAGTTGTTGGAGGAATGGTGGAGGGAGGGACAATTATTTCCCTCTAGGCCACCAGCTCAGGAAGGGCCATTTGACTCTATTCTGGGCTCAGGAGAAGGAGAATGAAGAAAGAAGGAAGCAGAGAACAGAGCAGAGAAAAAAGTGAGAACAGGAAACCCTAGAAGATGAAGGAAGATGTAGTCTGGAGACAACTGTATTTACACCAAAACCAAAACCTGACATTAGCAACAAAAAGAAATATTTAGGATGATTTATGTCTCCTTCCATCAAGAACTATAGCAGAGGGTGATGCAAGCCTCACGCTGTATCTGATACAAAATAGCACTCAGAGGAGAGGCGTCTGATTCAAAACTGAGGCCAAAACATCTAATAATAAAGATTACACGTAGGCATCCATATTTTCTTAGAAAGAAAATAGATACAAATAACTCCTGGTTTCACCAATCACTGAATTTGCAAATATTTGAATATTTCTAATATTTCTCAAATGGGGTCCATGAATGAAATTATTCTTTAAAAATCATTCCCACCAACGGCCACCCTGTTTCCTTTATTCGAGAGCTGAAAATGTCTGCAAGGACAATTTACTTTAACATTTGACTTTACCTACACCCATTTGTTTATCTTGGCTATACAGTGAGAGGGAAATGTTCACCGATACTCACAAAGCAGCCACACTTTCCCTCTGGCAACCTGCAGCCACGGCTGCCTACAAGTTTTACGGCATAACCCAAGTTGGAGTTCCTCCCTTGCAGCCGAGGGATCATCCCTCACCTCAGGTTAAGTCCCGATGAAGAACCTGAAGAGCAACATGTCAAAACCTATCACTTGCATGTTCCTCCGGGTGGCTGAGTCACGGCCTCACTGGCAAGGTCTTCTTTACCAAGCCCAGGTCTTCCTTTAGGGCCCTGGTTCTGTGATCCAGGCGGTGAGCAAGGGTAATATTATCAATAAGATGGGCGTGGCCTTATGACAGAAGCAGAAAAGCCTGACCTACCCAAAGTTTCTGTGTTTCTACATAACCATTTGGTAGCACTCAGCTGGATGTCCAAGATGCAGCACACACAAGGGCTGGAAGGAGCCACTCCTGTCACTGCTACCATCTAACCGATAACACCACTGATGGCCAGGGAGGCTGCAAAGTTCCTGGGTTACGATGCTAGGTCTAAAACACCTCTCTGTCTCCCAGCCCAATGCACTTGCCTGTTTATCTTACGTCTTTGTTTCTCTTTGTCATTTCCCTTTTTTTTTCATTATATACCTAGATATGCATAACTGCAGTTCAGTTTAATAGATTCCGCCAAATGGAATGGTATGCGGTCTGAAGTGCATATTCGTGTGTGACTAAGCATACGCGCACACCCCCAAAAGCTCATTTTTAGTGTTTTTATAATACCCCACAAGCAAAAAACATTCTTAGCTAAACATAAGAATGCGTGGAAATGCTTTGAGACCAATGAACAATTATATGAGAGAAGGGTCTCAAAAGATGTGTTGCACTGCTGGGTAAGTTTGCTCTACGAGCAGAGTCAAGGTTGCGAACTGCAAACATCTCTACTTTTCTTGCCTCGAGCTGGCTATCAGGTTCTGTCTGTGCCATCTGGGTGCACCAGAAGCGTACGGTGATTTTGCAATAAACATGTGGTAACTGTAATGTCACCAAGAAGCAGAATGACAGTGCAAAAATAAAGAGAAAAAACGAGGTCAGGTTTTAAAACGAAATGTATCCTTACCCTTTGAAGTTGAGAAATTCACATAAATTATTGATATCTGATACTACTGATTGAACATGACAAGTGAAATAAAGAAATGAGGTCACTTCCTGAGGAGTTCAGCACATACACGTAACACGCACATGTACACAGACAGACAGCCGTGGTTACCCGCAGGGATCCCCCTGCTGACCTGAATCTCCATCACTGGCAGGGACCTTGCGAATGACCACCTACGAGAGCAGTGTACTGTCGGTACCTTGCTCTTATTCGTCATTCTGTCCCCAGAATGTATTGCTGCACATGTGTCCTCAGGTTTTCCTTCCTTCCTTCCTTCCTTCCTTCCTTCCTTCCTTCCTTCCTTCCTTCCTTCTTTCCTTCCTTCCTTAGCACCAGGCTCAGATTGCCTACATGCTACAACCTGCAATCTCACAAACATGGGACCAATACCCTAGAACACTTGGGTGCCTGCATGTTAGGTTTCATTCAATACCATGCTAGGACTTTGGTAAATCATTGCCTGATGACCAGATTCCAAGAGGAAATGTACAATTGGAATTATTTTAAAAAATCACATCATCTAGGGGTGCCTGGGTGGCTCAGTCGGTTAAGCGTCTGACGTCGGCTCAGGTCATGAACACACGGTCCATGATTTGGAGCCCCGAGTTGGGCTTGTGCTGACAGCTGAGAGCCTGGAACCTGCTTGGATTCTGTGTCTCCCTCTCTCTCTGCCCCTCCCCCACTTTTGTCTCTCTCAAAAATAAACATTAAAAATTTTTTTTAAAAATCATGTCATCTATTGTTCCTTTTAGTTTGTCTATAAAGACACATCTATGGCTGATAAAGTTCTTGACATGGCCCTGCTTTTTTGGCCAAATGATTAATCTAATATATATGTATATATTAGATTTCTAATATGAAAATACCTCAATTTACTAAATTTATATCTTATTGGACAACTAAGGATTCCTAGATTATACTGAAAATCTGAATGCATCCAAGTATCTGACAAAGATATGGAAGTAAAATTGGATTAGGGGTCAGGTATCGAAAACTATCTGTGTAGGGGCTCAGTAGAGATAAGGCATTGAGTTACAACTGTTTTTTGTTACTACATATTTGCTGCCTTATCCCCTTCAATGGCCATAGAAATGTTATCCTAGTTCCTCTTCCTCATCCTCTTTAAAATACAAGTGAGGAATGTTGACTTGAATTATCCAGGTAACTCTCCAGATCTGAAATATAGTTAGGATTAGCAAACACACCCCAAGGCTTTAAAAGTGAATGGCTGAAATTGTGGAAAAAGCCTAAATGTCCATCAACTGATGAATGGATAAAGAAATTGTGGTTTATATACACAATGGAGTACTACGTGGCAAAGAGAAAGAATGAAATATGGCCTTTTGTAGCAACGTGGACGGAACTGGAGAGTGTGATGCTAAGTGAAATAAGCCATACAGAGAAAGACAGATAGCATATGTTTTCACTCTTATGTGGATCCTGAGAAACTTAACAGAAACCCATGGGGGAGGGGAAGGAAAAAAAAGAAAAAAAAGAGGTTAGAGTGGGAGAGAGCCAAAGCATAAGAGACTCTTAAAAACTGAGAACAAACTGAGGGCTGATGGGGGGTGGGAGGGAGGGTAGGGTAGGTGATGGGCATTGAAGAGGGCATCTTTTGGGGTGAGCGCTGGGTGTTGTATGGAAACTAATTTGACAATAAATTTCATATAGTAAAAAAAATAAAAAATAAATAAAATGCGCCTCAAAAAAAAAAAAAGAGTGAATGGCTGAATATATAGCATGGATAGCAAAGTATAGAGACACTCCAAAAAAAGTAAAAATAATGTCTGGTACAGAAGGCCAGCTGCATTCTTTCACTAAAAACCTACAAAACCTGTAGTATAAGGAACTTAATCTTTTTTTTTTTAATGTTTATTTATTTTTGAGAGAGAGACAGAGCATGAGTGGGTGAGGGACAGAGAGAGAGGGAGCACAGAATCTGAAGTGGGCTCCAGGCTCCAAGCTGTCAGCAAAGAAGCCAACACGGGGCTCAAACTTGCAAACTGAACCGTGAGATGGTGACCTGAGCAGAAGTCTGATGCTTAACCGAATGAGCCACCCAAGTGCCCCTAATATAAGACTAAATATTAATGGTGTAATTGTATTTTCCTCCCAAGAAGTGAGAGAAGGAAAGAAGGAAGACGGGAAGAAAGACAGGCAGGGAGGATAGGAAGGAGGGAGGGAAGAGGGAGGGAAAAAGGGAGGGAAGGAAGGAGGAAGGTAGGAAGGAAAGAAGGAAGGAAGGAAGGTAGGAAGGAAGGCAGGAAGGCAGGAAGGCAGGAAGGAAGGAAGGAAGGAAGGAAGGAAGGAAGGAAGAAAATATGGAAGTGACTAAACTTTTGCCTCAGAGGAAAGAGGTGTAATGATTATCGACTTAATAATGCTTGCATCAAATACAAAGTTTCTCTTTCTACCATAAAAACATGCAAAGTAGAATCTTTCATTTTCTTCACTTATCAAAAGAGGTAGTTTATTACCTTCAAAGTCCACATCTCCAACCAGTTTTGTCTTTCCTGTCACTGGGTCGTGGACATAGTTGATACCCACGTCAATTACAGCAGCACCTTCTTTAACCATATCAGATGTGATCAACTTAGGAATACCTGAAAGCAAAACACAGTTGTAAAACACTCTGGAAAATATTTAAACTTTGTCCTTGAGCATACCAAAGGTTTATACAGCTAATGTTTTGTTGTCATGGCTTTAAAAAAATATACAACAGACACTGTTTCTAGGAAGAGACCAACGGCACTTGATCATTTCCAATGAAGCAGAAGAATAAAGGCAGCACATGGGGGCTTCTGTGCTTAAAATCCTACCTGGATTTACCCTTTCACCTCAGAGATTGCTATCAGATTTCTCCAGATGGATATCCACTAGAGTCGCATCCTTGTATATTTCACATACTATAAATAGCATAGGGACATCATGGCTATGAAACAGGCTCCTGTTGAGGTTGGGTGGAATGAAAACTACTTGGAAATTGGAGGTAGAGACAAAGAAGGGTGAGGTGGGTGGGGGTGGGTTGGATAAAAAGAAAAAAATGAAGTGAAAATAATTTAAATGCTCAGGGTGGTGGTAAACTTTAAAGTGCCACACACATAGTGGTATCCTATCAACTCCAAACATGAAGTGTTATTTTGAGCTTTCTTCTTATTTTTTCTTTGCTTCTTTGATTCATTATGTCTGTATATGACTTGGAAAGGTATAAGATATACTAAACTCTACTATTTCTCCATTGCAGTTGGAAAGATCGCTCTACAGAGAGCTTACATTACCATGCATTTTCTATAATTATTTTCAAACTTTATTTCAAGTACAACAGCACCAGCTAACAATGGTTAATGTTCCAGTTATTTTTGTTAATAATTAAAAACCATTCCTAAGCTTAGCGACTTAAAATATTTTATTATTACATTTCATGGTTCTGTGGGATGACTGAGCTCAGCTGGATGGATCTTCACTGGAGTCTTTCACATAGTTGAACTCAGACAGTGGCTGAGGCTGGAGTCACCTCAAAATGTGACTAGGCTGGTTGTCCAAGATGGCTCACTCACATGGCTACAGTTGTTGCTCATAGTTGGCGGAGCTCAGTTGGGGCTGTCAACTGGGGCATACAAGCATGGACTCTCCTGTGGCTTGGGCTTCCCACAGCCTAGCGTCTGGCTTCCAAGAGTGAGTGCTCCAAGAGACAGGAAGCAGAAGTTGCCGGTCACTTAAGCCTAGAACCTGGGAGCTGGCACAATATCATTTCTGTCATATTCTATCAGTCAAGCAGTGACAGAATCTAGTTAGATTTAAGAGGACAGACAGAAACTCCATTTCTCAGTGGGAGGAAAATCAAAGATTTTGTGGCCATCTTTAGTCTATCACAATGCTTCTGGTGGACACCGTGTCTTGCAGGTGATTTACTCATTTTCACATTCTACATCCTTTGCATGAAAAGGACTCAATGTTGTGTGGTCAGAGGCCTTCTTCTACCTAAATAATCCACTTACGCATTCCAGATGGCATATGATTTTTAGTACAATTAAGATTTTAATGGCTATAAAGAAACAGTCAGTGCTAAAATAGATGTAGCTACCTGATACATTCCTTAGTCACATATTAATATAACCAATGAGGCATCAATGTTTGAGATATGTTTTTTTTCTCATGCTTTCCTACCCTAGCCCATAGAACTTCTTTTTATCAGTTCTAGCATAGATATTGAGTATTGTTCTAAAGATAGTAATAAAATCCCATTTTTTTCTTGGAATCCAATAGAAAAAGAAAACCTAGGCTTTTGGCTCCCTGAGCAGTGCCATGGCAATCTGAAGAACAAGCACCTTAAGAAAGGCAGCATAAAGGGAGCCAAGAAGAAAGTGATTGATCCATTTTATAAGAAAGATGGGTATAATGTGAAAGCGCCAGCTGTGTGCAACATAAAAAATATTGGAAAAACACTAGTTATAAGAACTCAAAGAACCAAAATAGGATCTGATGGCCTCAATGGTCATGTTTTCGAAGTGAGCCTTGCTGGTCTGCAGAATGATGAAACTGGATTTAGAAAGTTCAATCTAATAACTGAGGATTTTAGGGCCCAAACTGCCTGACTAATTTCCATAGCATGGAACTTACCTGTGACAAAATGTATTCCATGGTAAAAAAAAAAAAAAAAAAAAAAAAAAGGCAGACCATGATTGAAGCCCATGTTGATGTCAAGGTTACTGATGGTTATTTGCTTCATCTACTTTGTGTTGGTTTTACTAAAAACTGAGACAATCAGATTTGGAAGACCTCTTATGCTCAGCACCAACAGGTCCACCAAATTCAGAAAAAGATGACGGAGATCATGACCCGAGAGGTGCAGACAAATGACTTGAGAGAAATGGCCAATAAATTGATTGCAGATAGCATCAGAAAAGACATAGCATCAGAAAAGCCTTATCAGTCTATTTATCCACTCCATGATATCTTTGTCAGAAAAGTCAAAGTGCTGAGGAAGCTCAAGTTTGAATTGGGAAAGTTCATGGAGCTTCATGGGGAAGGCAAAGCTGCTGAGGACGAGACCAGTGCTATATTGAACGAGCTGATGGATATGAGTCTTAAACAGTCCAAGAATCGGGGCTCCTGGGTGGCGCAGTCGGTTAAGCGTCCGACTTCAGCCAGGTCACGATCTCGCGGTCCGGGAGTTCGAGCCCCGCGTCGGGCTCTGGGCTGATGGCTCAGAGCCTGGAGCCTGTTTCCAATTCTGTGTCTCCCTCTCTCTCTGCCCCTCCCCCATTCATGCTCTGTCTCTCTCTGTCCCAAAATAAATAAACGTTGAAAAAAAAAATTAAAAAAAAAAAAAAAAACCAGTCCAAGAATCTGTTCAAAATTCAGACATTTAACGGTGACAAAAAGTCTTATGTGTGATGTTTAATTATCGATCATTCTTTTTAAATAATCTAAGCTTGGTGAATTCGATGTTCCAATGTGAACTTCTCTGAGTTGTTGTTTGGATTTTATCCATTGCTCTTAGTTACTAAAGAGCTCTGAAAGGGTAGCGATCTATTTTAAGCTGTAGTGATCCGGATGCAAGTTTTATAGATGGTTAATAAAATCTTTTCTTTTTTTAGAAAAGCCATAAGTTGATTATAGATAGCTGCAGAAAATATTTTTAAAATGAAAATGTTGATGAAATAGTTACTAAAATCCAGCTTTTTGAGAAAGATCCAGATTTCTCTCTCGATTGTAATAGTTCATTACATTTGCTCTGAGAATATCAGACTGGCAATAACAAATGCACAATTTTCAAAATAGAGATAAATGTGAGCTTGATTTTAATTGTTAGGAAAATTAAAAAATAGAAAAACCTTAAATGTGTGTTTATTTTTTTCTGATGATGACATCACATATGTCCACTGTAGAAAATCTAGAAAAAATCTAAAAGTTTAAGATAAAAATAAAAATCACTATAATCATGCCATTCAAAGATAATAAGTATATTTTTATTGTATTTCTTTCTAGGATTTCAAAATATTTATATATTAGATATAAAATATGATACCTATAACTTTGCTTATATTGTGACTATAAATCCTACCATTTTGCCATTAAAGTTAAATTATGAACATTTTTCCATTTTATCAATTATTTGAAATTTAAAACCTACATGAAATAATTTATCACATGGATTATCATAATAAGTTATGCAGTCCTGAACTCTAATATTTTGCTATCATAATTAAATGTGGTGATGACCACTTATGTTCAAAAAACTACAGATGGTTTCTTAGTTGCAGCATCAGATTTGACAAAGTTTTTCACTGAACCCTTATTTACACGATGGAAAACTGTGGGTTGGATGAAAGCTCCAATTGGTACAATCCTGGATAGTTAAATAACGTATTCCAAAGCTATTGGTCAATGCATCTGTAGGAAGGTCTGCAGAGGTCTTCCATGAAAAGTATTTGTCAGTACCATTTTCCAAATTTTTAATAAAGAACTTGGAAGAACACAGTCACTGTTATGGTTATTTTATCTTTGTTTTCCTCCAGGTCTATTTTCTGCCTTTCTCTGCTCTCGTCTATGCCAGCGGCAGGGCTAATCCTTAAAGAGGTCTTGTGTGCTACCTATATCTCCTGGAACCCTGTGACAGCCTTGAGGACAAGCTCAAGCTAGCCTACTGGAGGATATAAATCCTGTGGAGGGAAGCTGAGTAATTTCAGCTGAGGCCATCCTACACGAGTCAGACTCGAGCTAACCACCAGCTGAAGGCAGATGCTTGAGCAAGCCCAGTCAAGATCAGAAGAAACAAGGCACGGTCAATGTAACTGACCAGCTGAACCCAAATTCATGGGAAATAAAAAAAAAAAAAAAAAAAGTGATTCTTTAAGGTGATTGAGTTAGTTTTGTTTTTGTTTTTCTTAACACAGCAATAGCTGCATAGCCCCATATTTGTAAATGAACAAAATTGGACAGAATAGCTAATAGGTAGCCCACTTTGGAATGATGGACTATACAAATTGCAAGAAAAATTTAAAAGGGGACAAATGTATAATTCTGACCAGGTGCTTTACTTGACTAAAAGCTCATTAAAAACTATTAGGCTACTCTAAGACAAACAGTGTCCAGATATAAGGATATAATGTTTTCCTCTATATTTTTAGCAGACTCTCTCTGGAGCCATTGGTTACATCCAGGGGCTGGTCTAGAGAAGGATAATTAGAATGTATCTAGAACTCATGCCATATGGAGCAAGTGCTATCGAACTAGTTGGTTTAATTGCTTACTACCAGTCTGCAACAGGGTAAAAAAGCTTCTGCACAATGTAAAACAACTATATCACTAAACACATTGTTTGATTCAGGTAGCTTTATTTATTCATAGCAATGTGTTTTCAGTGAAGTATGTTGATTTATGTTCTGGTGCAGCGCCTTATCTTGTTGTGGACCTAAGGTTCCCAGAGGTAAGAAAGAGTCATGGACTAATACTGGTCCACACACTGAATACCTCTGAAATAGAATGGTTGAATAAACTCAGGTTGCCTATCTAAGGAAAAACAAAACAAACAAAAACAACTGAAAACGAAAGCAGAACCCAATAATCGTGGTCCTGTTGTCAATATGTTAAATGAAGAGTAGACTTACTCTACATGTTTGCAGAAAGAAAAATGAAAGAATGAGGGAACAAAGGAAATAGCTTTCAGCTCATTATACAGAACATTTTAAGAATAAGAAAACACTACAGAAAAAGAAACTGTATACTGCCCTTATTCCTCACTAGAAATATTTACTATAGGGTAAAGGAAGAATTAATTAATTAATTAATGTCTTCCATTTCTATGATTTAAACATTGTCTTTTTGTGTCATCAAATTAAATGTTCTTTTCTTTCTTCTCTCAACTAATTCATTTCTGATCCTTGCAGACTTCTAAAACATTTTTTAATGTTTATTTATTTTTGAGAGAGAGAGAGAGAGAGAGAGAGAGAGAGGGAGAGGGCGTGCGGTGAAGGGGCAGAGAGGGAGACAAAGAACTCGAAGCATGCTCCAGACTCTGTGCTTCAGCCCAGAGCCCCATGCCAGGCTCGAATGAACTCATGAACTGCAAAATCATGACCTGAGTCAAAGTTGGCCACTTAACCGACTGAGCCACCCAAGCACCCCTGATCTTTGCACTCTTCTGACCCTATCATAGAAATAATACAGATTTTACTCAATGCTGGAATTATAACAAATGGACATTCAAAATCTGTTTTAGATATCTTAAATACTCTAAGTCATCCATCTACATTGTTGTCTTGTAGAGGCAAATGATTGGAAGTATAAAGTTGTCCATTAATTAAAATTTTAAAGGCACTGAAAAGAAATTTCTTAGACATGATATATTTAGTTCTCCAAGTATACAAATGCAATAATATATTTACATTCTTACTGTTTGATAACAGTGAAGTAGAATTAAAAGCCATTTAAATATTTAGTAAATATTTAAATATCAGTAGGTTTTTAATGCCATTAGTATGTGGAGTCAGATCGTTCTCTTTTTTTACATTTTGTTAAATTTGCAAATGAACAGTGATTTCAACTATTTCCTATGAGATTTATTTATTTACTTATTTCTTACATTTTGCCAAGATAATTCCATGGAAACCTATCCTTAAATCTTATATAATTTGAAGGCTCAAGCATTATATGTGAGAACCGAAACCATCCACACCCACATAGCTTACTGTATACATTAATATGACTTTACTATTCCACTGTTTTCATCAACATGACTTTATTATTCTAGAAAACCCTTGCTCAGAAAGGTAGAAGCTACAGATAATTTCACTGTCTCTGGGAAGTTACTAAAAAACTCATTTAAATTATCATCAAGTTGTTTGACTTTTCCATGGGTAGTCTCAAATGGCTGTTCTCCAAGACTCTTGAAACCCCTTGCTTCAAAACCCTCTCCCTGTTGTACCCACCAATCCCTGTTATGCTCCTTACCCAATCCTGAGCAAGTCTCTGCATTAAAAAACTTGCTTTAAAACAAATTTTCAACCTCTAAGCATCTCAGCTTTGCTTCTATGCCACAAGACACTACTCAGATAAATGGGCTCTTGGGGTGGGGGTGGGGGCGGGAATCGCTGATTTGAGGAATTTGATGATTTCTGTGGCATAAATACTCCTCTATGGCATAAATATCCCTACCACAACTGACTTCAAGATAGCAAGTGACATCACTGAACACAGAGTTGGAAAGAGATGCTCAGAACCAACCTTCACAGGTTGGCTGATGGTAGAGAGCTCTGGTGCACATGGCTCCTAAAAGACTGTCAAGACAGTGTTTTCCCATGCTTCTGTAATCATAAGCTCAGATTTGTCTTATCAATGGGCTGTTTGGGTGTTCAGGGAGAGCCAGTATTCAACAACATTGCGGATCCATGAAGATTTCCTCTGTTACCACTCTTAACATTCCAGACCTCAACTCAGAAACCACAGGTGCCTCTGTGGCCCCTTGAGTCTCTTGCTATGATAGAAAACTGTTTGTCTCTCTAACTAGAATGATAAGGTAAGTCTAGTAATAAGTCTGAAATTTGGTTTATTTGTTAAAGCTCCCCAAATGCTGAATTTATTTCATTTTTTTTATGAATAAGGAACCCTTTTTAGGAATCCTTTGATTACCCAGTTAAAAATCTTTTATCCTTAGTGGGAATTGGTCTTATTACTTGCAATACAATTTGTCTATATCTGTTATTTATTGTTGTATGTCTATATAGGAGAGGTTCACAGGAGAGGTGTGAGTAACCTGGACAAATCCATTCTTCAAACTGACCCTGAGGACTGTAAAATTCAAAATATGTCTTTTGAACTTTGGAAAATCCTATGGAAAAACTCTGCCTCAGGTCACTAAGCACAATTTTATAGGAACTTTCCTCAGTCTTGTTTCATCTGTGAAATCTCCTGAAACCTTTCTCTCTGGGGAGAATGGCCTATTGGTCAGGTTTGCAGCTGGAGATGGGCCAGCCATTAGACTTGGGGGGCTGAGGCATGAGGTACATAAGTAGTACTTTCAACTGACCAGTCCCAGACGCTCCCGGATTTGCCTCAGTCTAAACCCAATACCATCTTCCCCATTTGATGTACACTCCTGCTTCTTACACATGTTTACACCATATCCCAAATTCTTTACAACAAAAATTTTTAACGTTTATTTATTATTGAGAAATAGAGAGAGACAGAGCATTAGCATGGGAGGGGCAGAGAGAAGGGGAGACACAGAATCTGAAGCAGGCTCCAGGCTCTGAGCTGTCAGCACAGAGCCCAACATGGGGCTCGAACTCACAAACCATGAGATCATGACCTGAGCTGAAGTCAGACACTTAACTGACAGAGCCACCCAGGCACCCCAACCATATCCCAAATTCTTATACTTACCTTTCTAGATGGCATCATTTCACCAAGGATAATTTAGAATTACAATAGCCATTCTGAAGAACTTTTGAGGTGAATAAAAGTGTTCATTGGAGAGGTGTCTTAGAACATACAGGGAAGGGGCGCCTGGGTGGCGCAGTCGGTTAAGCGTCCGACTTCAGCCAGGTCACAATCTCGCGGTCCGTGAGTTCGAGCCCCGCGTCGGGCTCTGGGCTGATGGCTCAGAGCCTGGAGTCTGTTTCCCATTCTGTGTCTCCCTCTCTCTCTGCCCCTCCCCCGTTCATGCTCTGTCTCTCTCTGTCTCAAAAATAAATAAACGTTGAAAAAAAAATTTTTTTAAAAAAAGAACATACAGGGAATACAATTCCACACATCCAGTGGTCTGCATTTTTTAATGTTTTGAGGAAGTATCCAAAGGTATTCAGATTCCAAAACTGTTCCCTTAAAAGATGTCTTCACCATGACAAACAAAATGGAAAAACCTAAAAATGGTCTCTCTTCTAGATTCCTTCAAATCTCAGCACAATCCTAATAGCCTTCATCCTATTATTCCTCTTTCTTCAGCTATTTCCCCCATTTTCTTCTGACTTATTCCTTTCACTCCTGGCTGGCCAGAAACCCCCAAAATGCAGTTGCCTTGAAAAGTTAAATCCCCCTCAGAACAGGGAAAACTACTTTGTTTTAAGATCTAGTCTTATTCTGAACTGAAAGTCAATGTTAAAGATTTTCCAAAACCTAGTCAGCTAACATTTGCAGAGGATTTCATAATAGTTTTAGGAACAAATAATTCAGTACTCCCAAATATATATCAAACAGTATATATATTCACATACAAAAGAACTGGAGGGGCGCCTGGGTGGCTCAGTGGGTTAAGCATCCAACTTCAGCTCAGGTCATGATCTCGCGGTCCGTGAGTTCGAGCCCCGCGTCCGGCTCTGGGCTGACAGCTCAGAGCCTGGAGCCTGTTTCAGATTCTGTATCTCCCTCTCTCTCTGACCCTCCCCCGTTCATGCTCTGTCTCTCTCTGTCTCAAAAATAAATAAACGTTAAAAAAAATTAAAACAAAAAGAAGTGGATAGAAAGGTAGAATTCAAAACTCTAAATCTCATAAGAAATCAAAGGAAATTAGAAAAATTGTATATATTTGACGAGGTCTTCTGGAAACTATCCCTAAAATTATTCCTGTGAACGTAGACTGGATTCTTACCCAGTCTTATAAGTAAAGAAAGGATCTGTCCATTGGGGAATTCAGAGACAAGCTCTTTGTCTTTAGACAGAATTCAGAAGTAACTCCTGATGCAGATGTAGGGATCTCTCTGTTAACTTTTTGTGAATAACCTTAAGCTTGAAATAGGACATTTAAACACAGGAAAAACCACAGTGGGAAACAGCTTTAATGCCAGACTTCCAGCACCTTTCTGAACATTCTAGAAGGGCTGAAGAACAAAACCAGAATAAGACTTGGAATAAATTTATAGCCTTACAAGGAAAATAATCAGACACTTCCAATCATTAAACACAAAGAGGGAGTCACTTGGTAAAGACATCTGTAGAGACAATAAACAGAAAAAAAAATTGACAAAAAAAGAAAAAAGAAGAGAAGAGAAAAAGAAATCTTAAAGAAAGGAAACAATGTACTTGGTTATTTGAGGAAGAGGAGGAGGAGGAATCAAATTCCCAATCTCCCATTTTCCCTCAAATTCGCAAGGAGAAAGTTCTCACGATTGTTAAGGGACAATCTTTTGCTTGATCTGAGCACTACTTTACTAGCCTGAACTCTGCCGTTTTTATTCAACGTCTCCCTTGGAGTAAATGAATTACTTAGGTGGTGAGTATCTAATAATCCTCAGACATTCAGCACGTCCTGGCCCAGAGCAGGGGTACAATCTTTCCTCTGTGACAGCACACCTGCTAACTCGATAAGGAGGGATGCAGTCTGAATATGGACTTTCCAGCAGATTAATGACATTTTGATGGTCTCTTTCTTAAAACCCCGGAAAACTCCCTATTCATAATGCGGCCACAGTTCACTTGAATATTGACTTAGATTGACTGGTACCTGTGTGTCTAACTCAAACCCAAATTGAAGATCTCAAAGAGGTGCCACAGTTTTCGTGGGTGACACTTCTATGACATTGGCACGATTAATGAGGCTGAGCCCACCAAGGTTCACAGTGACTTCTTTAAATCTCTATCTAAATTTACATAATACTCTTTAAAAATTTTTTTAACATTTATTCATTTTTGAGAGAGAGAGAGAGAGAGAGAGAGAGAGAGAGAGAGAATGAGCGGGGGAGGGGCAGAGAGAAAGTGGGAGACAGAATCTGAAGCAGGCTCCAGGCTCTTAGTTGTCAGCACAGAGCAGAAGATATGAGTCAGAAGCTGAATTTGAAGTTTCTAAAATTTTTTTTTTCAACGTTTATTTATTTTTGGGACAGAGAGAGACAGAGCATGAACGGGGGAGGGGCAGAGAGAGAGGGAGACACAGAATCAGAAACAGGGTCCAGGCTCTGAGCCATCAGCCCAGAGCCCGACGCGGGGCTCGAACTCACGGACCGCGAGATCGTGACCTGGCTGAAGTCGGACGCTTAACCGACTGCGCCACCCAGGCGCCCCGAAGTTTCTGACAGTTCAAAGTACTTTTACATTACGCTGGTCCATCAGTGCATGTATTCCTGAAGTCCATACGACAGAAGAACCATTGTAAGTACAATAAACCAGTTATTGGAATTTACAGAAGCATTTGCTGTCGTGACCTCCCACCTTGATACTTAGTAGTTTTCAAAACTCATATGGGCCGGTCTGGGTTTCTGAGGAAACATTTCAATTCTCTATTCTGGGGTATTCAGTAAAAAATGAAATTTAATTGTTATATACTTAAAATGTCATCATTAAAAAGTTCTAGCTTTCAAATATAATTACACACCAAAGCCCAAGGCAGGTTTGGAAGCCTGCCAATTAATCCCAAGCCAATCAATCCATCTATGAATAGATTTCTGACAGAAAACAAGACCTATTATTAATACAAATTTTCAGAAATAACTGGGATAATTATTTTAGGGGGAAGTAGTCCCATCAGAAAATTTAGTGAGAGGATTTCTGATTTATCTAAGATTTCTCGGTTGTGGGTGGAAAATCTCCTTGATTGATAAGCAGACTAACCCATGGGTTATCTACACAGGATCATGATATTTCAAAAGTTAGGGCTTTCTTATTAGGTGACCGCAAATCTGTTATTGTGTATTCCTTATATGACAGACATGAAATAAATCACCAGTGTTATCTTACCAAACTATAATGACTAAACATAACATCTTACAAACAATGCCAATACCTAAAGCACACACAGAGCATACCAGTATACTCTAGGAGCTAAGTTCACCCTGATATGAAAGCGTAAACATTACCCTTTGCGCAAGTCTGAGGCTATATCCTTATTAATTAGAACCCCAGCTGGGTATTTTTGAATGCCTATTTGACAATCTCAGAATCGAGTTCGCATGAGTTTAAAAAAAAAAAAAAATCCTTTCCTTAGGAATACTATCATGGTCATCTTCAAGTCTTTATAAAATGGCTCAGTCAAGGCACCCTGATAAAAGGAAGCACCATATTTACACATCCATTTAATTAGTAGAGTTCAAAGCGCTGTGCAAACATTATCTAATTAAACTTCACAACAATTCAGTGAAGCAAGAGAAGGTTTACCCATTATCCTCATTCACAGAAGAGAGATTTTGAGGTGCTGAGAGGCCAAATGATTTCTTAGTTTCACAATGATGAGTCAGAGGTGAGGCTGGGAACAAAACCAGAACTCTTTTTCAGATATAAAAGTAACACCATGGAAATGCTTATTCAGGTGGATTACTCCTTCAGCTGGAAGCTGTCCTACTACATGAATAACAAGAGTAATTGCAGTGGAATTTGTATGAATGTATATGTTTCTTTGTAGATTAGAAAAACTTTCTTCAGCATTATTTGCTTTGGAGACAGTCCTATGATAGCTAAATGCATCCTTACTAAATAGAACCTATAATACTAGTAAGAGGACTTCAGTATCTTCCCCCCAGAAGTCCCCCTGTTATGTTTAGGAATCCTCAAGAAGTATTTATAAACTAGTGACTCAGTGGCAATGATCACAGAGTATATCTTCTTTTTCTCTGGTTTCTTTGTTTCCTGTTGGATGTTTGTTTGGCTATGACGCCTATCATTAGAATACCGTCCATAACAAGAACAATTTCTGGATGCTTGCAAAGCTTCTTGGGATGCCAGACCAGTGCCAGATTCCTAACAGCACTGAGGGCCACCAGGGCCCTGCTCTGTGCCATACTTGATCATTTAGGAGGATGGAATCCCTTTGTTCCCAGAAATTCACAGGATCACTCTTAAGTAGTTCCATTAGCTTCTGCCTTGGATCTTTTCTCTGCAAAATCCAATGAACCTGTGAGGGCTGGATGCATGTTCTCTTCCTTTCACCAACCGAACCTTGTTCCCTTCAAATAGACATTGGTGCATCCGGGGCATGAGCAGGGACTGGAGGGCAGTGGGGGGTAATAGGTGAGGGTCTACACTACTAACCACCATGCTGTAGACAGAGTATTAAAGTCAAATGAAATAGGTTTCAAACATTTGTAATCCTTTCTTTAAAGGAAAAATGTTTACGAAGCTCAGTATGTAAAATGATCAAAGCGAGGAGAGATGTACCAGTTGAAAAGAGCAGATGGAGGGAGGGGCTCTACCGCCAGCCAACAGCCCCTTAGGTTTCCCAGAGTCAAATGTGAAAACCAGTGAGTACAAATTCCTTTGCTTTAAGGACGTAGCTCCTGAAGGCCACATGGTCTAGACAAGGCATACAAATGACCCGACATTCAGGAAACACAAACCGTTTTTTCACAATCCCTCTAATTCCCTTTGTCTGTAGCGCTAATCTTCCCTTCTCCTGTCTTGTTATGTACTCGTCTTCGCCTGTCAGTAGCCAATATTGTGGCTGGACGAGCCCTTGTGGATTTTATTATGACTGTAAGACACCCTCAGCAATAACCATCATGCAACTTCGAGAAAAAGAAAAGTGTATTATTCGTAAGAGCTGGAAATTGCATAGCACACCAGGGGGCACACGCTGAGATCACGGGCAGGGAGAGAATGCACAGGCCTGGCATTCTGCTTTTATTGTGATCAACGGTAGGGGCCTAGGGTTTCCTGGGCTCACTCTTTATCGGAAGTTAATTTGCGTTATTGTTATAAGTTATTGTGAAGTTAAAACACAAGAGTGGGAATTCAAAGTTCTGGAAGAGAAAATGTAAACAGCCCAAATGCTCAGTTATCAAGGTCAACCAAGATCTCTAAAACAAAGAAGTCTGGCAGGGAGAGGCAGCCTGGCTCTTTATCTAGTAGCTGGCGAGGTGTTTACTTGAGATAGCCATCTTTGAAATGGATGCCTCTTTGAATCAAAGCTCTTGGGCCTAACTTATTCGGCACTTGTATTACAAAAAGAAAAGCCAACTACCTATCAGGGCTTCTGCTACACACGTCCTTTGGGCATTCCAGCAGCAGCTGAGACAATCTGTGCTTATTGATTCAGAGAAGTGATGCAGACAAGAAAGGGAACAGAGAAGAACTTCCTCTCTGGCTCCTGGATTTCAAAAGACTAACACTTGAGGAGGACAGAGGGACTCAAGCTAGAAAATGAAAGGGCCAAATATAAAATCAGGATAGTTGGAAGAGGTGATGAGAGCTTAGACTTACAAGGTTCCAAGGGAAAGGAATGTGCCTTGGGCCGTGTCTTGGAGGGTTGGCAAGAAACCCAGTATTGGTTTGGGATGTCCAAGAACAAACGAATCTTTTCCTCATAGTCTGGGTAGCGGGTGAGAAGGTGTCATGGCCCCAAATTCTTAAATGGATGCAAGAGGAGCCTAGGAAGATGCCTTAGATACTTTTTAAGAGTTTTCTAGAGCAAAGTTATAAAGCCACTGGAAACAAAAGGACCAGCCTATGTGTAGACAGTTGGCCAAGGACCAGATGAGATGAAGCTCAGCGGCCACATGTCCCAATTAGGTAAACTGCATTTCTTCCTCATCTACCACACAAGGTACTGCTCTAGAAATCTTGCTGCTAGACAAATGTTGATAAAGAGAGTATTAAACGTGGCAGATGGTACAATATGTCAAATTACTATTTTACTAACCTATATATTTAGGATAACCCATGACAAAAATACTAGCCACGGCAAATTTTAAGTGCTTGTCAAGTTTCCTCTGTTGCTTGGCCAATATCTAAGACTCAGGTTCAAATCCCAGGCTGTACAGATAAAACCTTAGGGAACCTTGGAGAAGTGCCTATTTCAGTCTCAGTTTCTCTATCTACATATCTAAAATAATAACAACTTCATAAAAGTGGCTAGAGAAGTAAATGAAATGATGTATATAAAGTACTTAGCACATGGCCTGGCATATTAGAAAATACCCAATACATGCTCAGGATATGCCAAAGTTATTCACAGATTATCCTGGACAAAAAAAAAAAAAAAATTGGAAGAAGAGAAAGCTACTGTATATGCACATGTTATGTTTAATGTGGTATTGACAGAGCAGGCAGTTAGTTAGACATGAGCTGGGGGCCAGGACAGTGATCAATAGGTTACATTTTAGAAGCCTGGGGGGCACACCATCATACCTTAAATGCTTGGGTACACCCCACCTTGACCTTGTGGCTTCCAAGACCCCAGGGCTAAGAGATCAAGAGCCACAGGTGCAAAATAAAATATGCACTCTCTTCTTCCACCTCTGCCAAGGTAACCCTTAGACTCATTATAATGCATTTGCATTGTGATTTCAGCCCCCACCCAAGGCTGTCACGACAGTTGCTGTACAAACCTTGTAGGGTCAGAAACTCTGCCCTCCAACCTGTAGGAGGGGTCCCACAAGTGATTAGAAGCAGCCTCCATTACAGATGCCCCATCTCTGACCTGAGACCCTGTTCACTTAAAAGGAAAGGACCCCTATAGCCTCAGAGAAGTTGCCACCTCAAGTGGGCATGAGCAGTGGTGGGGCGGAGAGAGGGACAGAGAGAAAGAATCCCAAGCAGGCTCCACGCTGCCAGCCCAGAGCTGGACTTGAACCCACAAACCGTGAGATCATGACCTGAGCCAAAACCAACAGTCAGACGCTTAACCCACTGAACCGCACAGGCACACGGGACTCTCCTCCTTGAGAGCGTACAGTCCCTAAAAAACTGCTTTGTGCTTGCTACTTTCTTCCTGGCTGTCTTTATTTGAGTGCAAATCCTCACGTAAATCTTTCCTGGGGAATCCAAGGACAGAAAGATCCATTCACACAACACAGCCTATCTCACTGGTAAGAGTATTTTTCAAACTGTGAGTGGTGACCCATTAATGAGTCATGAAACAATCCAGGGGCAATCAGCCTTTTTTTTTTTTTTTTTTTTTTGAAAAAAAGGAATAGCATAGCATGATGTGGCACTGCATCAATCAAAGAGCAAAACACACAGTAAGGGTAAATAATCCATCATAAAAATTTGTCTTATTTTATATATACGTATGTACGTATATATTAAGTCATGAAATGTATTATATATTGCATTAAAGGCCCTGATTCTTTATCCCCATTCCCCCTGTATTCGAACTCCTTACCATGTGACTTTGCAGTTGCTTCATTTAAGAGGTGAAGTCTATTTTTCATGCTCTGGACCTAAGCCTGGCCAAGGGAATCAATCTGACAAATAGAATGAGATAGAATTGACAATGTGCCAGTTCAAAACCTAGCCTCAAAGGTCTTCATATTGCCACTTGTGCTTTGGCAACCTTGCAATCACTGTGAGGTCACATCTGGGCCTGTTTGCTGGTCCTAGGTTAAGGAGGAGACACGCATGGAACAGCTACAACACATCACTCCAGCCCAGAGTAGAGTGGAGCCTTCAGGAGACTTGACGACACATAAGTAAGCCAGTCAACCTAGAAATACACGAATGAATCAATCTGAGATCAGATGAGCCTCGTCCAGCAGATCAGGCTCCCAGCAAACCACAGACTTGTGAGTGAAAATAATGACTGTTGTCTTAAGCCACTGAGTTTTGGCATGATTGTTCTGCAGCGATAGTGTGAACTAAAACAAATAAATTGGTCGTAATTAAAATGCTTGAAAGACACAGATTAGAAATGGATGCATATTCTATCAATTATAATGGGCACTGAATTTTTTTTCCAATGGCTCAGGTCATGATCTCACGGTTGGTAGGTTTGAGCCTGCATAGGGCTCTGCACTGACAGCATGCAGCCTGCTTGGGATTTTTTTCTCTCCCTCTCTCTCTGTCCCTCCCCCACTCATGTGCTCTCTCTCCAAATAAATAAATAAATTTCAAAATTCTTTTAGGGGTGCCTGAGTGGCTCAGTCATTTGAGCATCCGACTTCGGCTCAGGTCATGATCTCCCGGTTTGTGAATTCGAGCCCTACATCGGGCCCTGTGCTGACAGCTCAGAGCCTGTAGCCTGCTTCAGGTTATATGTCTCCTTCTCTCTCTACCCCTCCCCACCATGCTCTGTCTGTCTCTCAAAAAAAACCCAAAATAATAAATAAAACATTAAAAAAATTTTTTTTAAGTGGTCAGACGGCAGTCTTTGCCTTATTCTTGATCATATGGGGGAATGCATTCATGCTTTTACTGGAAAGTATGATGTTGGCTGTAAGGTTTTGATAAATGCTATTTACCAGGTTGAGGAAGTCCCCTTCTCACTCTGCTCAGAGGTTTTTTGTGTAATGAATGATGGATTTGGTCAAATGTGATTTTTGAGAATATTGAGATGATGATGATGATGATGATGATGATGATGATGATGATTGTTTGGTTTTAGTTTGTTAAAATGGTGAATTACATGGATTGATTTTCTAATGTGAGACCAATCTTGCACTTTTCTGTGGTAAACAAAACTCAAATTGGTCATGATGTATTATACCCTTTAATATATTACATTAAATTTGGATAAGTTTTGTTCAGAATATTTGCATCTATATTCATGAAAGTTATTGGTCTGTAATTGTCTTGTGATATATTTGTCTAGTTTTGGTGTCAGAGTAATGGTGGCCAATTGGAAAGTGTTCCTTATTTTTCAGTTTTCTGGAAGAGTTGGTATAGAGACGAAATGGTAATATTTGTTCCTTAAATGCTAAGTAAAATTCACCAGTGAAACCATTTGGACATCAAGATTTCTTTGTGGGAGGAACTTTATAAATGTAATCCTTTTGATAAATACACAGCTATTTTAGATTCTAGATTTCTTTTTTGTTTGTTTATTTTAATATATATATTTTTTTAATTTATTTTGAGGGAGAGAGAGAGTGAGCTGGGGGAGGGACAGAGAGGGAGAGAGAAATCCCAAGCAGTCTCTGCACTGTCAGCATAGAGCCCTATGCAGGGCTTGAACCCACAAACCGTGAGATCATGACCTTAGCCGATGGACGCTCAACTGACTGAACCACCAAGGTGCCTTCTTGAGGTGAGTTTTGGTATCTCATGTCTTTCAAAAAACTGGTCCATTTCATCTAACTTGTTAAATTCATTGGCATATATTTTGTCATCATACTCCTTTATTATCCTTTTAACATCTGTAGAATTTATAATTATATTAACTCTCTTATTTCTAATATTGGTCATTTGTATTTTCTATTTTTTCCCCCTAATCAGTCTGGCTAGAGGTATGTCAACTACCTAGATTTTCTATGTGTTCTACCCAACACACTGTGAATCTTGAGTTTTTCCAGCTGGTTAGTAGAAATAGGTACTACTCCTGGTCCTATGTAGGTGCTGGGCACTATTCTCTCTATTCCTTTCAGGTGGTACCTTCTCTGCCATGGATAGTTTCCTTATATACATGCACCCTGAGTACTTAAGAGTGACCCTCTGAAGTCCAAGTTCTCTCTCTGTGCAGCCTCTGCTCTTTAGTATTGTGTCCTGTGAACCTCAGCCGTGATGGTCTTCCCAGACTCTCAGCCCGTTCTCCTCTGCTCAGAGAGTCCAGCATGCTTTGCCGGGGCCACCCCCATCCCATCCCATGGCACAGCCTTGAAACCCTCATGCCAGTCAGATGGGGCAATCAAAGAGCTCACCTCATTTGTTTCCTGTGTCTCAGGGATCACTTTTCTAAGTTGCTGAATGTCTAGTGAATGTAAATTGTTTTTTCATATATCTTGTCATTCTTTGTTTTTGTTTTTGTATTTCAGTTGTCTCAGGCAAGAAACAACCCCTGTTCCCACGTCTTGGTCAGAAGCAGAGTCTCATGATTATATGACTATAGGTGAATACATTTTTGTAAGGAAGGTTCACACCAATACCTATAAACCTAGATTATTCTTTTCAAGTGTCATCCACTGTGTGTATGCACACCATTTTATTTCTCTATTCCTCTACTGGCAAACACTTGTGCCATTTTCAGTTGTTCACTATTAAAATAAACAACAGGAAACATTTATGTATGTATAGACAGATTTCCCTTTAGACACATAAAAAAAAAATGAGATATCTAGGTCATATGCAATGCACATTTTGAGATTTACCAGTATTTTCAAATTACCTTCTGGAGTGACTGAAGTGAAACACACCTTCAGCAGTGTATACAAGTATATGCTTTCCTACATTCTTGCCAACAATTAACATCATCGGATTTTTTATTCTTTGCCAATCTGATGTGTGAAAAAGTGTCTCATCTTGTTTGGGTCTGCATTTGCCTGGTTATTAGTGACACTGAGCAATTTTTCATGTTTACTGACCATTTAAACATCTTCTATAAATCACCTTTTTAAAATGTCCATTTATTTATTTTGAGAGAGAGAGCACGCACGCAGGTGGGCAAGCAGAGGAGAGGCACAGAGAGAGAGGGAGAGAATGAATCCCAAGCAGGCTCTGGGCTATCAGGGCAGAGATGGATGCAGGGCGTGAGCCCATGAACTGTGAGATCATGACCTGAGTTGGATGCTTGTCCAACTGAGCCATCCAGGTGCCCCTAAATCACCTTTTTAAAACTAGGTTTTTGTATGTTCCATAATCATTAATTTTTTTTTAATGTTTAGTTATTTTTGAGAGAGACAGAAACAGAGCGTGAGCAGGGGAGGGGCAGAGAGAGAGGGAGACACAGAACCTGAAGCAGGCTCCAGGGCTCTAACTGATGAACTACAAGATTAAGACCTGAGCCGAAGTCGGCGTTTAACCCACTGAGCCACCCAGGTGCCCCCATAATCATTTAAAACAATTATTTATGAGACTGTTCCTTGCCATGGTAAATCCTTCTGTCACCATGGGCTACAGGGGGGCTTTCTGAGAGACCTGAGCTCACTGGCCCCACGCACTACATTGTCTTCTCATAAGACTCAGGGTAATGCAATTTCTGGCCAGGAAATAAGGGCAGGATCATGGCATTCCCCAGTGTATTCGGATGGAAGCTGGTAATAAAATCAGGTACAACTCTAAGAGGAGACATGGGAATGGTCTATAAGCTGGGTCTATAAGGAATCACACAAGAAATGGCACATGTATTTGTGCTGTATGAGGTCCCTTGCTCCTATCATATCACTCTGTAACATCACGTCTACCTGGATGATAGAACATGTTTTATTGGGAATAAGATTTTCCTCTATTTCTATGCTTTTGCAATAGTAGATTGGTTTAGTGATAAACACGTGAGGCCTTTTGTTTGGATAATAAATAAAATTTAAAAATGTATTTGCATATGCTGGTTATAATGCAAGTATTTTGTTACAATATAATGCTTGTATTTTAACTTCGTTTAATGGGCACCTTGTTCTATAGGTTTTAAAAATGTAATGTGTTGAATTGTGTCAAGATTTTGCTGATTTTCACTTCTGTTTGTATCTGTGTGTTTGTGTGTATCTTTTCCAAGGAAGTTTTACCTGCTCTTAACTCATGAAGATATTTTCCTGTTAAATTCTCCAATAACTTATTTTATTTATTATTATTACTTTATTCTCCTATTCCATCCATAATTAATTTTTACGTAGAGTGTAGGATAAGAATCTAATTGGAATTTTTTTTCCTAAATGGGAAGTCAATTGTTCTAACACTATTATATTGAATTATTTCCCTCAGTGTTTAATGACCATACCTTATTTCATACATGTATATGTGTGTGTTTCTGGGTTTTTAAATTTCCTCTCCTCTTCTCCTTTCCCTTTCTTCTCTTCCCACAAATCAGTTTGTATAAGACACAATTATGCATTCTTTAAAGGATAGAAATTTTCTCAAAATCATTTACTACTTATATTTTTTAATATGAAGAACTCTACCATTTCTATTTTTTTTTAATTTTTTTATTTTTATTTTTTTTTTCAACATTTATTTATTTTTGGACAGAGAGAGACAGAGCATGAACGGGGGAGGGGCAGAGAGAGAGGGAGACACAGAATCGGAAACAGGCCCCAGGCTCCGAGCCATCAGCCCAGAGCCTGACGCGGGGCTCGAACTCACGGACCGCGAGATCGTGACCTGGCTGAAGTCGGACGCTTAACCGACTGCGCCACCCAGGCGCCCCTATTTTTTAAATATTTAATAGCTTAATCAGAGTTCCTACTCCTTGAGTTAGTTTTGGCCATTTTTCCCCCTTAGGTTTAAAAATAGTATCTAGGTTTTAAATTTAGTGGCATAAATTTATTTATATATTTTTTATTATAAAATGTTTCACAATCTCATAGTTACACACAATGAAACATTTTCTGGTGTTATTTTCTGTGCCATTTCTCTCTCTCTCTCTCTTTTTTTTTTTTTTTTTTTTTCTTTTCTTGCCCCTAACTTTGCTCCTAATGACTACTTTACATATGTCCATGAAAATTTTGGTGTATTCTAGTACAGATTATAAATTTATTTTAGTCAGTCTTCCTCTCTTGGTATCATACCCAGTTTGTGGGCTCCACTAATTGTCAATTGATTGCTCCATTGTCTCAAGAATACCTTGGGGGAATGAATTGCTCTACAGTCTGATTCAGTTAGATTTAAACTTCTTTAGAGGGATAATCTTTGAGGCCAGTCTTTTGTTCTACTGGCAGGAGGTGTTCTCTTTGCTTTATTTTTCCTTGTTTTTCTCCATTAAACATAGAGCTGATCTGTGGTTTAACAAGTTGCTCTGAAGGACTATCAGCCTCCTCTCAAGTTGTCTACCACCAAAATCTCCACAATTTTTAACAGTGCCTTTAGGCTTGAACTTCCTTACAGTCACTCCAGATAAAGTCATTTCCCTTACAAAGAACTATGTTGCTCTCTGTTCTTGCAGCCTGACTTTCCCCCTAGACAAAATCTCTGAGCCACTCCTCCAGACCTGAGGGTGGGGACAGTGAGTTTCAAAGAAGAGCCAGACACTCTGAAGATCTGAACTGATGTGGTTTTCTTGGTCCCATACTTTTACTCACCCTTCACAATCTTTCTCCACGCAAATCCTGTAATATTGTTGATTGGAAATTTTATTTCCAACTTATCAACCATGTTAAATTGAATGATTAATGTTATTTTATACAGTCAGCACTCAGACAGACATATTTTTAGAGGAGAGCTCACTTTTACATCTTATCTTCTACTACTGTCTGGGAGACTCACTCTAAAGGAGATAAACTTTCTGAGTCCTAATATACCTGGAAATTTCTTTATTTCACTATCACTTCTGAGTGATAGTTTGGCTAGGTACAAATTTCTAAATTAAAACATTTATTTCTCCTAAAATATTTGAAGATATTACTCTATGGTTTTCTGGCATCTAAAGCCATTGATAAATAATCAGTCTTCAGTCAGATCCTTGTTCATTTGTAGATACTCTCTTTTACCCTTGTAAATCTTAGGATTGGTAATGTACTGAAGTTTTTTTAATTTTTTTTTTTAACATTTATTTTATTTTTGAGACAGAGAGAGACAGAGCATGAATGGGGGAGGGTCAGAGAGAGAGGGAGACACAGAATCTGAAACAGCCTCCAGGCTCTGGGCTGTCAGCAAGAGCCCGAGGCGGAGCTTGAACTCACGGACCCGCGAGATCATGACCTGAGCCGAAGTCAGCCGCTTAACCGAGTGAGCCACCCAGGCGCCCCGGTAATGTACTGAAGTTTTAATACTATGTGTCTAAGTATAAATATTGTGCTTTAATATTTCTCATCATTTAGCAAATTTTTTCAAACTCCTATCTGTCTTTAGATTCATAAAATTATCAATCTTCCTTTGAGATGTTGTCTACATTATGCCTACTGTCCTTTCCTTGAGGAGTTTCTTAATTTATAAGCCATACTCCAAGCCATATTTTCTAGCTCTTTAATTCTTTGTGTTAAATTGTGGGATAAGTTCATTTTATTATCCCAGTGGGTTCATTTTTCTGCTATGTTCGCTGTATTCAGTCTACTTTTATAGTTTTATTTTTAATTTCAATAACTATATTTTTATCTTCAGTGTTTCTAATAATTTATTTTTCACAATTATCTGTTCTTGTTGCATAATCCCATATTCTTGTTTTTAAAGTTTCATTCTCCTCTCATGGCTATAGTCTCTTATCTTGCTAATGGCATCAAAAGTGCTTATTCTGCGGGTGCCTGGGTGGTTCAGTCAATTAAACCTCTGACTCTGGCTCAGGTCATGATCTCACAGTTTGTGAGTTTGAGCCCCATGTCAGCACAGAGCCTGCTTCAGTCCTCTGTCTTCCTCTCTCTCTGCCCTTCCCCTGCTCTCGCTCTCTCTGTCTCTCAAAAATAAAATAAATACATTAAAAAATTAAAAAGTGCTTATTTTGAAGTCCTTTTTTGGTTGTGCTCATATGCCTATTTTCCTCACTGTCAGCTTTTCTGTTCACCAAGTTTGCTGTCTGTTCATATTGTCTTTGTGAAGTGCCTATGTAGTCATTTTCCATGGGATATCTCCTCCGAGGGCCTCCTAGGGCATCTCTTACATCAAGTCTGTGGTGGCCTCTGCATAGGCTCTATTGGCAGTCTGACTCCCCTGCAAGCCTGGCACTCAGGGCTGCACTCTTCAAGTTCCATTTCCAGACTTGCTCCTGCTAAGGCTCAGCTCCAGACTCCCATATCTATACAAGCTGTGCTACAAGAGACCCAAGCTAAATGGCAGGAGGTACTGCTATCCTAAGCTCAGCTGAGAGAGTAGAAAGCAGGTGGCATCTTTCCCAGCACGCAGTTTTACACAAGTTGCACACGTGTGGCCCTGAGTTACGTACACAACTTGTGTGGGCATAAAGATGCCAGAGCCTTTTCCCCAGCATTCACCTGGGTCCCAACCCTTTCCTGCCTATGGACTGACTTCATAGCTCAGACTGTTCTGAACTTTATTTGTTCCCCATTGCTTGTTTCTTTTAGGGAAATATACTTACTCCAGTCTACAGAGATCTCTCTTTCTTGTTTTCTAGAAAAACTATGTTTATTAATTTAAAAAATGTTTTGCTCTGATGTTTGAGCTTGTAGCAGATAGGATAGGGTGACTTTCAGCATGTACTCAATGCACCATTATCGTCCAGAAAATCATACAAATAATTTCTTTACATAAAATGTTCTATATTATCTAGGGCACCTGGGTGACTCAGTTGGTTAAGCGTCCAACTCTTGGTTTCAGCTCAGGTCATGATTTCATGGCTTTGTGAGTTTCAGCCCCGCATTGGGCCCTGTGCTGACAGGGCAGAGCCTGCTTGGGATTCTCTGTCTCTCTCTGTCTCTCTCTCTGCCTCTCCCCCACTCATGCTGTCTCTGTCTCTGTCTCTCTCAAAATGAATAAACTTTTTAAAAATTTCTATATTATCAACACTATAATATATACAGCATCTATAACATATAAGTCATAAAATATGCAGAAATATAATTTCCCATACATACAGAAAAATCTTACCTAATGGAGAAGTAGGTTTTAAAATGAAAAAAAAATTTAAGGGTACTATGCTGGAAAACAATCTACTGCCTCTCAGTGAATCCAACATGACTGGTTTTCTCTCCAGTACTTGATCAGATCAGTTTCTCTGGTTGATAACAGAGGTGATGGCTGGCTCAGGTTTAGGGAACATATTGAATGAAAAATAAACCATATCTTTCATCTCAAAACTCACATATAATGCAGCATGATGCGTGAGTTCTAAGAGACACATAGGAACTGAGACTGTACGAAGGCAGAGCATATTCATATTTCTATTTTATGTTCACTCTTAGGCATAACCTAATTAAATAGAATGCCAAGTAATATAGCCTGCATTATTTAAAATACTATTTCTCACTCATATTTTTTACTCTTTCTGTTGCTTTAAAAATTTATATAGGTTAAGTGCAAGTACTATGCAATTCACCTTACCATATGTTGTGCTATATTAGTGATCTCATGTATTTCAAAGGAAATACTTGAGCATTTACTATGGAATGTCAGTGGGCATAGTTTCAACCATTAGGGAGATCGCAGGAGTTGTGGTAACTGGACAACCCAAGAACGTAAGCACTCCCCCCAAATATCTGACTTATATTCAGGAGAGTACTTTCTTACATAGCAGCACCTAAACCATTTTTAACCAACCAAAATCAAAGTCGAGAAGCACAACATCAACAAAAAAACCTGCAGAAAATTCTAAACAGCCAGGGCACTGAATTAAAGTCAGGAATTCTTAGATCTGGGATGTGGTACATAAGAATGTATATGTATGCATGTAGGAGTATGACCCAAGATAAACATATGACTATTTGGATATCACATGCAAAATATGAGTTATGAATATCTCCTCCCTAAGAAGACTTTGGATATAAATATTTCATAAAATATTCACTAATTAATTATTCCCAGCATATAATACACTTATTTGCCTGTCATTCATTTACTTGACAGACACTTATTGATGGTTTGTTATGCATTATGCTCTGTATGGATGCTTATCATTCAAAAATTAAGAAAAATACATGGTCTGTTTTTAGGGGTTCATGATCAAACAAGAGAGTCAGGCAACTGTAACAGAATATGGCACTGTGATGTAGAAATGTGCAGGATGTGGAGGAAAATCAATCAGGGAGGGAACCTCTACCCTTGCCTGTGGTAGTGAAGGTTTATTTTCCAGTGGACTGTGATGATTCTGAGATGCCTTGAAGTGTGTAAGGCAAAAGGGTGAGAAAAGCTGTTCTAAAGAGAGGTACCCAGCTCTACAAACAAATATGAACTTCCAATGAACTTCATAGGTTTAAGGAAATGGAAAAGAGTTTAAGATTGTTAGTCTAGGGTGTGTGTTTAAGGCAGTGACTGGAGATGATGCCTCAGTTTGAATACGACCACCACATGATACAGAAGATATTTTATTTCCCACTGTGCACTTAGGAGAAGAGAAAGGCTGATTCTCATTCAATTGATCCCATTCCAGTTCAGGTATATCCTGAATTAGCAAGAGACTTGTTTCTCCATTGAAATTACCAGAAGTAGTAATTACTAGTTTCATGAAACATTCAATTCTTGGGGGAGGGGAAAAACTATGGCTGGGTGTATCCAACGATCCAGAGGGATAGGCATGACAGAGTCCCTGTGGAGAGGACTGAGGAGCCTCTGAGGGACAACCCACCCAGGTATGCACATCAGAATCATCTGGGGAGCTTTAAATATCCTCACTGATAGGCTGCTGTCAGAATTTCTGTGGGTGCAGCATAGGTATCAGCAATTTGAAGTTCCTCAGTTGGTTCAAATATGTGGCCAAGGTTGAGATCCTGCTCTAAAGAAAGAAGTCAGGTGTACAGATGGGCTTATGCCAGCATAGTATTTATTGTTAGGGGAGAGATGAGGCTAAGTAGATCTTCGTGTTCTTAATTCAGATTGGGCTCTACATTCTCCCAGAGTCCATTCAGGGCCACTGGAGAGGGAGAAGCCACAAATAAACAATGGCAAGGGCTTTTTCCTTAAAAATCCCACAGTAGGCAGGTCTGGGTGGCTCAGTCGGTTAAGCCTCTGATTTCGGCTCAGGTCACAATCTCACGGTTTGTGAGTTCAAGCCCTGAATCGGGCTCTGCGCTGACAGCTCAGAGCCTGGAGCCTGCTTCAGATTCTCTCTCTCTCTCTCTCTCTCTCTCTCTGTCTCTCTCTCTCTCTCTCTCTGCCCCTCCCCTACTCACACTGTCTCTGTCTCTGTCTCTCTCTCAAAAATAAATAAACATTAAAAAAAACTGTATGGTAAGTTTTGTGCCCTCTCGGAAAGAGTGCTGCGAAGAGGCATTCTTTTCCATTTTGCAATAGAACATCACATACTTCTCCCTTGAGGGCTCCAGCATACCTAGGATGAGATGTGCAGTCAAGAGACCATGTCTGGCCATGGTGGCAGCTGTTCTTGGCAGGAAATATGGAATCTCATACCATATGAACGTGTTGTGGGAAGAGGGTGATAAGGGGGTTGAAGCAGAAGAGAACACTGTGTAAAAACTGATTGGATGTGTTCGGTAGTATAAAAACCCAAAAGAGACTCAAAACAACGGCAAAAGTGTGAGGCATAATCAAAAAGAATTACACATGGCATCTCTAAAGCTTTAGTACTACAGGGAAAATATCCACATAGGAAATATTTTCATTATTTCAACAGATATTTGCTGAATAGCCACGATGTGCCAGGTACTATAGTAGGTGAAGGAGATAAGGTAATGGACAAGACAGACAAAACTCTGTTCCCTAATAGAACCGACATTTTCATAGAGAGAATAGCTAATAAATACATAGATACATAATACAATGTCTGCTGATGATAAGTGCAGGAAACAAAACTAAAAGATTGCTATTTTTAGATAGGTGTCTCTAAACATATGCCATTTGAACAGAGACATGGATGGAAAGGGTGTTACTAGGCAAATTAGTGGTTTGAGAAACTTTTTGGTTTCAAGACTACTTTCCATTCTTAGAAATTACTGAAGACCCCAAAGAGTTTTGCTTATACAACTTACATCCATTGATTGTACCACATAAGCAATTTAAACTGATAGATTATTTAAATATTTCTTTAATTCTTCGAGAAAAAAGACAATAATAAACCTATTACATGTTAAAATAAGCAATAAAATTTATTTAAAATAACTATATATCCTAAAACTAAAAAAAAAAAATTAGTGAGAAGAGAGGCACTGTTTTATAATTTTGATAATCTTTTAACGTCCAGCTTAGTAGAAGACGGCTGGATTCTCATATCTGCTTCTGTATTTGGCCCCACACCCATACATAGTTGGAAAAGGGAGAAGTGTTGTATTAGCCTTTTAAGATGATTGTGGTTGTCTTTCTTTGAATGTATGGCAAAACATGACAAGGAATAATTTCTCAAAGATCAGTTTCAATGTGGAACTGAAGCCATTTCAATAAGCTCTCCATACTCTGTAATACTGAAGTCCAATAGTGGTCTATCTTGCATTTTGAATGAATTTAGTGACATCATGCATTGCTTATTTGGAAAACATTACTTCATGGAGTTAGACAGATCTTCCAAATGTTGTCACCTATTATTATACAATAAAAATGTCCTATCTGTTAATATCACCATTGATATCATGAGAAGAAAATGTTATATTGGGAAGCTGTCAAGCTTACAGCAGAAACACTCTTTTTTGCCACATTTTGTTTTCTGTCGAACTATCGCCTAACCTAAAGGGCTAGTACATAACTACCATAACTACTATAACTGCCCTGGGTGCCTTTTGTACCCCCTGTTAGTCTTTGCTTTGATATCTCCCTTCCCACTAACAAGAGCAGACCGTTGATTCATTTCCTGCAAAGCTTTCCATAGAAGGATCTCTCTCTATCAGTAGGCACAGACCTCCCCACCCCATCCATCTTTCTGGTCTAAAGTTCATATCACTTCCCAACAGATTGGAAAGACTGTGTTGATAAATATAACTAATGATCGCACCCTTCACTGGAGACCCCACCCACCCCCGACAAATAAGGAGTGGCCTTAATCATATAATCATGTAACAACAGTTGAAACAAATAGTAACAAGATTGTTCTGTCACGCCTATCAACAAACTGAATGGTGTCATTTTTAATTCTGGTCCTCCACGAAGCATAAAAACACTATCATTAAACAGTGACCAAGGCCAAACCTCAGAGAGTCCACTGCCATAGAGGAGCTTGGGGTGTAGGCCAAAGTCAGGAAAGGATGGGCACTTTGAGAAAATGAAGAAAGCTCTCTGTTCTCTTAGGGATTTAATGGGTGGCTCTGTTACCCTGCCTACAGCTTTGTTTTCGGAGAATTGCTAGTTTTTTATTACATGTTTTGTGATGTAAGGACCAAACAAAAAATAGGGGTAACGTGTTCATATTTGTTTAGAAACACTAAAAATATGCAGAGCGTGGTGCTCTGAAAAGGTCTGAGATGAAAGCAAGGAAATCACAGGGATCGTTTTTTAATTAAAATAAAAAATGCTCATTAAAAACAAACAAGATGACACTACATACCAAAAAAGGGCCAATGTTCATTTTAAAGAATGAACAAAATCCACAAAAGTGGGTTTGAGAAAGCTTCAAGACTTTGTGGGAAAGTTCCCGTGCTGCCATAACAGCCCCCTCCCCAGGCAGTCTACCAGGAGCACGAGGAGACATTCGGCTGACAATTGCAAGTTCGAGGGTCACTGACAGAGCCCCTGTCTCCAGGGGACGAGAATGCACTGTGTGGAACAGACTTGTATAACTGAAACACACTGCAATAAAAATGTACCCGATGGGGCACCTGGGTGGCTCAGCCAGTTGGGCATCCGACTTTGGCTCAGGTTGTGATCTCGCGGTTCGTGAGTTTGAGCCTCACATCGGGCTCTGTGCTGACAGCACAGAGCCTACTTCAGATCCTCTTTCTAGACGCTCTCTCTGCCCCTCCCCTGTTCACCCTCACTCACTTTCTCTCTCAAAATTAAGTAATTTCTCTCTCATTTAAAAATATATATATATACCAGATGTACTAGCTGAAGGTGGTAAAGGGAAAGAAAACTGCAAGGGTCTTTCTTGCCAATTATTAACAAACCCTTGAAAAGCATATGCCAGTCAAATAGCCACTTCCTCTGGGATGTCCTCTGGGGCTACACTGATCTTGATACAGTAGGTCAAGTCCCTGTCTATATATATGCATCTGTGGCCCTGCATTTCCTCACCAATTTTCAAATTTTGCCATTACATTTGCATGTTGTTACTTGATTAATATCTATTTAAACTACAAGCTCCGTGAAGGTAGAAACTAAGTAGTTTCGTTGTGCAACCAGCACCTAACAGTTCCTGGCACTACTAGGCACTCAATAAATGTGTTGGGTTGATAAAGGGAGGGAGGTAGAGTGTAGCTTTACACCAGCTTGATGTGTCCATCCTTGGAGGTGGCACATTAATCTAATTGGGAGAAAGATAAAAGGGAAAGAGTCCCATTGGAAAATAGGAGAATTATCAAGGCTTCTGTCCTGGATACCTGAACTTGGTAAAGAGGAGTTAATAGGAGAAGGCAATTGAATACAGTTCAGTAATCACATATCGGACATCTTCAGATAACAGATAAATCCTCAGAATTCAAAGTATTTTTTTAATGTTTGTTTGTTTGTTTGTTTATTTATTTTGAGAGAGGTAGAGAGCTAGCAGGGGAGAGACAGAGAAAGAGGGGGACAGAGAATCCCAAGCAGGTTCCGCACTGTTAACGGAGAGCCCCAGGCAGGGCTCAAACTCAGGAACCATGAGATCATGAGATGAGCTGAAACCAAGAGGCGGACGCTTAACCGACTGAGCCATCCAGGCGCCCCTTGAAGTATTCTTTATGAGATAAATTTCTTTTCTCTTGGTAGTCAGGAGGAAAGAGCCTCCAAGAGGACAGTAAACATTGAAAAGTTTCTCTCATTTGTGCCTTATCATTTAATTGGCTTGGCTGGCACTGCAGGGCTATAGAGAAGGAACAAGAAGGTGAAACAACTCGAAGTGTCTCTGCAGGTCTTGGGAGTGTCTTACCGGGCTGCGACAGCAAGGACAGCAGGAGGGGAAAGAGAAATGAGTGGAAATTCCAGAAGTTCCAAATCCCAAATCCCGGGGGGAAATGTGGATGTATGCTAGTTACTCCGCTCCATGTGGCATAACAGGACTCAGTAAGGTCTGAGTAATTCTTCATGTGGGAAAACAGAATGATATTGACAACTCGACATTGGGAACTAGTAGTTACCCTGCAGGTAGTCAGCTTGGCCATCTGGTCTGCACAAGCATGCCATCTGACTCATTGGAAAGAACTTAGACCCTGGAGGCAAACAGATCTCCACCTTGACAACTATAAATTGTGTGATCTTACACTAATGGTAAGATTATATTCCACATTTACAAAAATAAGCACCATAACACTTCCTACCCCTTGGCCTAGGTTTGCTGTAAAAGTAAAATTAAGTAGAGGAAAGCACAGAGCATGCTGCCTGGCATACAGTAGCATTCAATAAATGACAACTGCCTTTGGCTTCTCAGTTTTCTAACGAAAATCTCAAACACAATACGAATCTTGTGTTATACACAGCTTTACTAACAATAAATTACTATAAGTGACATTCTTTCTATGTAAATAAAACATCTGTCTATTTTTTGAGTCACTTCAAACCTCTTATTTTTTCTCCAAAAAAATATCAAGGTATAATTAATTTTCAAAATTAAATGTCATTGCTAATCTCCTTTTGGCAATTCTAGCCATTCAATTTAGTTTCTGAGTATCTCTAGCCATTACGGTTGGGTAAAAAACAAATTTTGCTGAAAGGATCACATATAAATGAACTAAAATTGCCCTGATTTGACCTGTTTTAGCCACTATCGCATTGGGACAATGATCTCCGCTAATTTTAGGAAACCAATGTCATAATTAGTGAATCATTATTTTTTGACTCTTTGAGGTTGGGGGGAAGCTTTCTTTTCTTTACATAATTATTCTAGGATTAGCAATATACCAACTAGTTTCCATCTAGAGTTTATAGGCCAGAATCCCTAATGAGGTACATTTGATGATAAGAAAAGATAAGCATTGGGTGTTATATGTAAGTGATGAATCACTGAATTCTACTCCTGAAATCAATACTGTACTGAATGTTAACTAACTAGAATTTAAATAAAAATTTGAAGAAAAAAAGGGAACTATGTAATGAATATGCAAAAATAAATAATGGGTAAAAAAAAAATCTTGACTTGATAAATTAATTCCTTGGCCATCAGAGTCATACAAAAAATGTACCAGGAGGTTAAGTTTTCCCAGTGGAAACACATATTTTACTAGAAACAAATATGGGTCTTTGACAAAAAAAAAAAAAAGAAGATGAGGGGATAATTTTGCCGTTTTTAAACAGGTTATTAATTTCTAAAGAATATTAGCATCACTCCACGAGAGTATGTTCTTCATCATGACCACCCATGAAAGGGACATATATGGCAGGGCTGCGTTTCACAAAAGCAGAACTAGAAAAAAGATGTAGTGATACTCCACTCAGTTGAGGAAAATGCCAAGTTTTTTTTTTTTTTTTTTTTTTTTTTTGCTATCTGAATACATGAATGTGAAATGTTATTTACTCCAGAGACTTATAGAATTATAGCCCCAACTCTGCAGGCTTTGCAAATTCAAACACATGCTCGATTTTTGTCTGCCTTAAGTTCGTCCCTTTGGTTCTAGTAAAAAAGTGTTACTAATAAAACGTGGAGTGTGACCAACATAATGACAAAGTCTCGAGAAACTGCTCTGCATGCTGGATGCCTGCTCTTGCAATTACTGTAGCACCTGCATGTAAGATAAAGCAAATAAACAAGGAAGATAAAAGCATGCCCCACTTCCCCAAATCATGGCAGGAACAGCCAAAAAGCAGAATGGAGAATCAAGATTGGAAGCTCTAGAGTAAGATGTGGTTCGCAGTCTTGGTTCATACGACCACGAACAAATCAATTCACTTGAAGTCTCAACTTTTTGCATCTATTCTACAAGGATAGTAACCTTACTCACCTGCTAGGGATGTTGTGAGATTCAAATAATATAATGTTTCAGAAATGCTTAAGAAGTATTTGCCATTATTAATATTAAAATAAATATTATGAACACTGGGGCACTGGACTGGCTCAGTTGGTAGAGTATGTGACATTTGATCTTGGGGTTGTAAGTTCAAGCCCCGTGTTGGGTGTAGAGATTGAGACTAAAATCTTAAAAAAATAAAATGAAATAAAAATTATAAACACTGATTTTTAAATAAATAAAATGATGAAATTCCTATACTGAAAACTTTCCATTCAAAGATTATTTTAAATTTCTTTTTGATAATCACTACATTAAAAAAAAAAAAAAACAACTCAGAGTGCCTGGGTGGCTCAGTCAGTTAAGTGAAGGACTCCAGCTCAGGTCATGATTTCAGGGTTCATGAGTTTGAGCCCCACACTGGGCTCTCTGCTGTCAGCACTGAGCCTGCTTCAGATCCTCTGTCTCCCTCTCTCTCTGCCCCTCTCTTGTTCTTGTGCATTTTCGCTCTCTCTCTCCCTCTCTCAAAAATAAATAAACATTAAAAAATATCATAGGGGTGCATGGGTGTCTCAGTTCATTGAGCATCCGACTTCAGCTCAGGTCATGATCTCATGGTTTGTGGGTTTGAGCCCCGTGTCAGGCTCTGTGCTGACAGCTCAGAGCCTGGAGCCTGCTTCAGATTCTGTGTCTCCCTCTCTCTCTACCCCTCCCCCACTCATGCTCTGTCTCTCTTCAAAAATAAATAAACATTAAAAAAATTTTAAATATCATAATACTCAGAAACATGAGAATGTATTAATTATTTAATGTTATAGAAAAAAATCTGTTAATATCCTTGTACATCTTTTTAAGAAACATCAGGAACTAGCTAGTGCTAGAGATAAATCTGGCAAATTTGAAATTTAAATAGGTTTTCCTAATGTTTAAAATATTTATATAAGGGGAATGGGATGCCTGGGTGGCTCAGTGGGTTAAGTGTCTGACTCTTGATTTGAGCTCAGATTGTGATCTCATGGTGGTGAGATCAAGGCGGGTGTAGGGTTTTATGCTGAGCGTAGAGCCTGCCTGGGATTCTCTCCCTGTCTCTCTGCCCCTCCCCAACTTGTGTGTGCACACACTCTCTCCCTCAAAATAAATAAACATTTTTAAAAATAATAGAATATTTATACAAGGGCAAAAAAATATGAATAAATGTGTCCGCATTTATTGCAAAGCTTGCTAGAGTTAAAAATCTGGATCTGCCCTCAGCTGACTATAGAAGAAGGACGTATTGATGATATGTGAGTAGCCCCGGGGTCATGAGGCAAGGAGAACTTCAGCAGCAGGGAATGTTCAAGACAGAAGGTAGGAACTACAAGGAGGGCAGGGAGAGCTTTTCCGTTCCTATCTCTTTCCCTCGTATTCTTGCCCCACTCCGTCCTCTTGGTGCTAATTGAAAATTAGATGACTTCTTTCTACTATATATTTGAAAATGAATTTAAAAGCCACAATCATCCTCAGTTTCAGCATCCCCAGCTCTTTCCATTTCCCATTTCTCTTTTTTTAATACGCCTTATTGAGATATAATTTATACCTCATACCATTTATCCAGTCACATCTCTTTTCATTTCTTCTTTTCTCCCACGAAAAGCCACTTAATGAGAATATGTGGCACTTTGTAGGAGATGAGCCATTTCAGTTTAGCAAACTGCTCCTCCGTTCCTCCACAGTAAAAGGTCAACAGCCTCAGAAGACAAACGGACAGCCGGCAGAATCTTGCCAGGAACAGGTAAGATTCTCAATCATGTCAATATTTTTTATTTCCTTCATAATTATAAAATCGATATGTCTTGAGGATAAGTTACATGGAGAATTCAGAGAAAGCTGAAAAAGGAACCCACATTTATCTATCACTTATTAACCATTCGCCAGAAGTAACTACTCCATTCAAATTGTACTTTTTCTTCCCTCTTTGTTTTTCTGTAAGTGTGTGTGTGTGTGTGTGTGTGTGTGTGTGTGTGTGTGTTCCTATTTGGATTTCTATCATAGATGCAATCTAATATAATTATTTTCAAGTATAATTGCCCATAAGAATTCCCTTTTATAACTAGACCATCATTCAGAGTAAATATTCCCATGTTGTTGGATGCTTAGGCTGTTTCCAACTTTTGGCTGTCAGAGATGAATCTGTGATGTAGATCTTTGAATATCATCTCAGTAAGCCTCCTTACAATTCTCTTTAGGATAAATTCCTACATGCAGTGTTTTGGAAGCTGAGATAATGTCCATTCACAAGCTTCTATCCAAAACAAGTTTTTAACTCTATTTATTGGTATTTGAAGAAATTTACGCCAGTTTACTATCTAGTGCCCATGGTAAACGAGTGGCATTTTCTGAGTTCTTTCCAAGCCACTCAGTATTCCTTTGCAGAGCTTCCACTAAGAAGTCGGAAAATTTATAAGAGGGGGGAAATGCCTTCAAATCATTTTTTATTCAAATAAAGTAAGTTTGAGGTGATATCTTAGCGACCTAAAATAACTCATGGTACTCTTAGTATACAAGAGGCAATCTTCATTCATTTTGACATGGAATACCACATTATTTCACCACAAATATCCTCACCAACTATCCTGGGAAGAATGTATATTATAATGTATCCCTTGTTGTGTGTGTGTCTATGTGTTGCGCACAGGCGTGTGTGCGTGTGTGCGTGTGTGTGTGTGTGTGTGTGTGTGTGTGTGTGTGTGTGTTATAGAGACAAGAAACCATCCTGGTTATTTTAAAAATAAGTGTAAGTATGAATTATGTAACGCAATAGAAACTCAATAGAAGTATTATTGAAATGCACCTGCCTTTTTTTTTTTTTTTTGCAGTGTGATATCTGATCCCTGATATTGATGACTACCTTGATTTAATGGGCACATGTTAGGATATTAAGGCTGAATTACCTGCAATCGGCACACTCAGAGAAGGATTATGACGTATTTGAATTCGTTCCAACCACAGGCATAAAGCCCACATTCATGCATAGTACTCATTAATCCTCAGGTTTTGTAACAAGGGTAAGTCATTCTAAAATAAGCAATTATTAATTAGCCAAGTCAGAAATAAATTTGGGGTAAATGCACTTAGGTGTGGGATGAAGAGCCAGGGCCAGAAACTTTTCTCTGACCATATAAATGGGTAAAAAGAAAGGACTTTCATAGAAAGCTGCCTGAGGAGATCTATGCCAACAGAGTGCTTCCTTACTTCTTATCGCTCCCCTTTGGAAACGAAGCCACACCTCAAGCAGGTAGCCAGGCGCACAGTCAGATCACCCATTTCAAACACCGCCTCTGTGTGGATTATTACACGAGTGTTGATATGTGACATTTTGATCCCGGAATTTTTTTTTTCCAATTTTCGCTTTTCCTGGATGAGGTGAATGGATGTTATTGCAAAGTCACAACGAATAATGACCGACTGTAGATCTAATGAAATCATTTCACTTTCTGCCAGTCAACACATGTTTGGAGGAGACATCCCACAATACCACACACTCGGAATCTACCACAGGAATGATGACTTCACCAAAGAAGGGCTCATATTGTTACCCACACTAGAAGGGAAAGCTACAATATTTTCTTGTTCTTTCACTGAAGACAGTCATCGTTTCTCAGTTGTCTCTCTGCCTCCTCCCTGCCTTACCTTTGAATTCTGCAGGTGCAAGCTCTGAGTCAAGGGTGCTGATGGAATGCCATATTAAGCCTTCGTGAAGTGGAACAGCCCCAAACAAGGTATTAAGGAGAATCTAAGGCTGCATGGACCTGAAAGAGATCATCTGCTTCTATGAAGGCCCTCCTCGACTTCTAGGAAAAAGGCTTTCAACCAAGCACTTGAATTCTAAAGAAGGAAGCTTATTCATTCCACAGCGAGTTTTCTAGTCCCCAGTGCAAAGCTTTTCACTAGGTACAAAAACTACAAAGGTAAATAAGACACGGTCCTGGCTAATGGAGGTCACAATACAGCAGGAGTCACTTTCAGTGCTGTCCCTGTAATTCTCACTATTCTGCCCTCATCACATATCTCATCGAGGTCCTCTGTATTTCCATTCCCCTTCTCCTCTTTTATTATCCTGTTACACTTCAAAACTTGTGCCGCCCCCCCGCCCCCATCTTCAACTCCTCCCAAACCTGCTTCCTCTCTATGTACGCTCCCTCATCAATGGTCACACCGTATGCCCAGGATACGAAGACAGAAAAACTTTCTCGTCTACCTTCTGTTTCTCTGTCTCACTTTCAGCTACTGCTGTATTAGTTTAGGGCCACGTCAGTGCTGCTTCCAGCCTCATCCCTGCCCAGAGGCTACCAGAGTAACCATTCTAGAATTTAAATATGATTATGTTACTCCAGTACCTACAGCTATTTAAAAGTTGCCCCCCAGCCGGTAGGATAAAATCCAAATCCCTTCATTTATTCTGCTCTCTGGCCTTTCCTAAATACTCAGCTTCATCATTCACCACTCGCAGACAGACACCTATCATTTTGACAGGCATCTAATATTTTCTTTGATATGTGCATCGTTGTTTTTCGGCTCTAAGCTTCCAGAAGTCCCCTTCCCTTAGATTCTGCCCAGTGACTTTCTGTTCATTCTGTGGGTGGGGCCCAGCTCTATCCGTTCATCTTCAGAACCAGTGAAGCAGGGCTCATTCCTCCTCAGTGGTGCTCTCTCTCTGTCGCTCTTGGTCTGGGTCTCAGTCTCTTCCTCTATATCTGTCTCTGTCTTTCCCTCTCTCTGTGTGTCTCCATCCTTCTTGGTCTCTGTCTCTCTATCTCTCTGCCTCAGTCTCTATCTCTCTTGGTCTTTGTTTCTCTCTCTCTCTTTCTCCATTTCCCTTTTTCTAGATGATGGATAGACATACACACACACACACACACACACACACCTCTAATATTATGTTAGTGAACCGTACTTTGCTAATTTGTTTGTACATCTTTTCCTCTGCTAGACTCCGAACTTCTCAAGAGCTGGAATTATATTTTATGCATCTTTGTTTCCCAGCACATGATGTAGGGCCTAATATATGCAGTGGCAAAATATGTGTTGATATATCAGACTTACATACCACAGCACTGTTTATAATAGCAATAAATTAGAAGTAACATGCATATCTATCAACAGAAAATGGATACTCAGTCAACTGAGTATCATACAGATAGTGCTACCTCTAGAACATAACACTAATAGCATAACATTAATTAATAATTAATTAATAAATAACATTAATCAGAACAAAACAAGTTGCAGAAACATACAGCATGTAGAAATTAAAAAACATCTCTAAGCCAAAGCATAAGAGACTGTTAAAAACTGAGAACAAACTGAGGGTTGATGGGGGGTGGGAGGGAGGAGAGGGTGGGTGATGGGTATTGAGGAGGGCACCTTTTGGGATGAGCACTGGGTGTTGTATGGAAACCAATTTGACAATAAACTTCACATATTGGAAAAAAAATTAAAAAAAATAAAAAACATCTCTAATGATATTCAGGTTTGAAAATCTGGTTGGTAGGTGTTAACGTTGTTCTTTTGCTCACTTTGATGTGCATTTTTAAATGATGCGCATTTTTAATACTTCATAATGTAAATTTTTTTAAAGACCTGGCCATGAAAACCTAACAGAGATAATGCCAATGGCTAGAGACATTATCTTGAAAGGATTCTTCCTCCCTGTGATCCACATATATGCAACCCAGTAGAATTAGCTCTAAATGACATTATCATTTAACAATTCAAGATATATTTCAAAGAAAATCTCTATTTCTCCATAATAAAGATAGATCTTTGATCTAATTGCTCTTTACTGAAGTACCCTTAGATATTGCTGCTCAACACTTGTTTTGCTCAAGAAAATCAGGAAGTAGAAAAACATGTAAAGGAAAGAACCTCCAAAGAAAGATCAATCTCTGCTTCCCACATACTGATATCAGCTAAAAACACTTGGTGACGAAAAGATCATAACCCCTTTTGTCACAAGTCCGTGCAATCACAAGTTGAGAAAAAAAATTATAAGGGCCTCAGGAAAAATGAAGAAAAAGAAATAAAGCCTTGGGATGCTTCTTAAGTGCTCAGTTTGGGGGGAAGGGCATTTTTGCTTATTTGAAGATAACACGGGTCAAGGAAAAATTTACAAGTTCATACGCACCTTTTACAGTCTACGTGTCAAAGTAACGGCAACTTGACCTTTTGGTGCTGCATGACAAATTTTCATTTAAAGCATATTGTAATTTTAGTCAGAGGGTCACCACACAAAGTCAGACTGAAGGGAAGGGAAACTACATTTCTTTAGCACCACTTATGTGCTGGGCACTTAATTTCTATGGCACCCTGTACCATTGGTATTATTACTTCCATCTTACAATAGTTTCAAATGAAGCCCAGAGAATTAAATGTGATTTTTAAATACGAACTGGGTGAAACTGGATTTGAACCCAGATCCTCCTGACTTTAAAGGCCATGCTTCTATGCACATCCTGCTTCCGATTATGGTCCCTTCCCCCTTACGCCACACCCTGCCATCCTCCTGTGTGCATCCGTAAGGCCTGGTGGCATACTGATGTGTAATGGCCGATAGGCCTACAGAGGGGGTTACAAATAATACACGTCTATTACTTTTGTGTGTGGTAAGGCTGTTTAACAACGCCCATGAAAGGCATAAAATATCACTTGGTATTACATGCACATATATAGTTTCTGTTATACACAAAGCTTTAAATATTAGTTTTGTTTTTGAAAATACAAGTAACCATTCGTTAGCAAATAAAGCACTTAAGACCAATATAATAGATATTACAGGTTCCTTGTGCAAATAATCACAGGTGCTCACAAAGGTGTTCACAGTTGTTTACTACAATGTTCATAATAGTAAAAACTGGGAATAATCTAAATGTCCCCCCATCAAGAACTGAATAAATAAATTATACCCAGCAGCATAGAATACTATGAAGCCATAAGAAATCACGTTTCAGAAGAATGCATTTTATGAGGAAACAGGTACACAGTGTGGAGCTGTAAAATGCAAATGGTACAGGCAGGGTGAAAGAACTATGTAACTATTTACATTTGCATGCAAATATAAAATAGTGGAAGGCCAAACACCAGACTGTTAACTGTGGTTGACTTTGGCTTATGGTACATGTTTGCTAGGTTCTCATGGTAGGGATGTATTACTGACGTCAGGAAAACAGTCAATAGTCAAGCACCCTCTCACACTGTGAGGAAGCTTCTGTATTGTGCATCAGGGAGGCTCTGGGGATGGCTTAGTGGATGAAACGCCAGCTTTCATCAACTATGACACTCTGTATCCAGGGGTTAATGTGCAAGTGGCATTGATGGTGTGGGCTAGAATGGGAGAGGGAGACTGAAAGGGTGGGCAGAGGTCTGAGAGAATAAACCCCTTCAGCTAAGTGTCTCTCCTTCCCTAACCTCTCCCAAAGTCACACTGTACCACAAGACAAAGGCCATGAGGGACTCATCCAGGGAGAACAGAATGCACAGCTACGAGCAAAAGGCAGTATCCCAAGAAGCCATAAATTTTAAGTAAAAATAAATCTTTTATGAAGTTGGTCTCTTCTCTGTAAGTCACTTCATTCATTAATTTATGTTTATGATGACCAGTCGACTTTGATACTATGGTAGTATCAAAAGTAACCAAAAGTCTTTTCCCTTAGTTATATCAGAGTTGTAGCTTGCTAATCAACTGATTTCTTATTCCCGAATCACTGTTTAAATTCATATGCAATGGCCCAAGAAGGACCAACAGATAACATATTAGCATATGACTTGTATTGGGCATTTGCAATATGCTAGGCACTGTGCCATGTTCCTTCCCTGGCCTGGCTGGCTTCACAATACAATGTTAGAAACTATAATTCTTTACACCAACGATCTGAGGCTCAGACACATGGGGTGACTTAACCAAGGTTACACACTTAGCAAGTGGCAGAGCTGGGATTTAAATTCTGAAAATTCTTACTCTATACCATTGAAGATAACTGACAAGATTGAGATAGATGACGCATTTAGGAAGGCAGGAAGGACTTCTAAGTGGGGGAACTGAGGCTACAGGGGCAATATGGAGAATAAGAAATAGCATATGGAGGAGTGCCTGGGTGGCTGAACTGGTTGAGCGTCCGACCCTTGATTTCAGCTCAGGTCCTGATCCTGTGGTTGTGGGATTGAGCTGAGCATGGAGGCTGTTTGAGATTGTCTCTCTCTCTCTGTCTCTCTGACTGTCTCTCTCTCCATCTACCACTCTCCCCTGCTTATGCGCATGCTCTCTCATTCTCTCTCTCTTTCTCTCAAATGGAATAAATAAATAAACAAGCAGGGGCGCCTGGGTGGCCCAGTCTGTTAAGCGTCCGACTTTGGCTCATGTCATCATCTCACGGCTCATGCCGAGTTCTCTATCTCATGGTTCGTGGGTTTGAGCCCCACATCCGGCTCTGTGCTGACAGCTCAGGGCCTGGAGCCTGCTTCAGATTCTGTGTCTCCCTCTCTCTCTGCCCCTCGCTCACTCGTGCTGTGTCCCTCTCTTTCTCTCTCTCTCAAAAATAAATAAACATTAAAATTTAAAATAAATAAACAAACAAGCACACAAACAAATAAGATATGGAAAGAACACTAGCATTAGTGAAACCATGAAATGTGTTGGCATCCATTCAGAAAGCGCCCAGGGCTGTAAGGAGGCAAGTTCCACTCCTGAGTTGCATGAGCTGTGGATATGGTGGAACAGAGAGTTTCCATGCCCCACCCCTTGGAATTTCTCAGTGTCCTGGCATCCAGAAAATTACTAACCCTGCTCCAAGGAAGAAGAAATCCACCAGAGGGAAAACTCTATTGAGAACCTAAGATGATGTTTGATGGGAGTGCATCCAAAACTTGATGATATGATGGGAAAAGTCGTGAAAAGAAATTGGTTGGTCACCTTTATTTTATGACGAGTAAGTATGAGTACTCCAAATTACTCTACTGAATTGCCTATTTATCCTGTTTTATATTACAGTGTCTGTCATTAAAAGTGTTGCAATAGAGACGCTAGAGTTACGACTGTGAAGGTTCATTCATCACGCTGGAGGGGATGGCTTAGTGGACAAAACGCCAGCTTTCACCAACTATGACACTCTGTATCCAGAGGTTAATATGCAAGTGGCATTGAGTCAGCAGCTCGTCTTCTGAATGAAGCTAGTTCAGTTTCATCACATGGGTGGAGGGTCTTCTGGACAATGTCTGGAAAAAACCTGCCTATCCTGCTTGAATAATGAAGATTCCTAGAGCTTTTATAGATTTAGGGTTTCCCCCAGTCTCCTGGAAGCGTGAGATACAAATGAGTCAAAGGATCTTCTAACACACTCTTAACATCAGTGCCCTGTCCTGGCTGGCTTTCCCTTCTTTATCACTAGCCTTGCAGAGCCAATGAGGCCTTCCCTTAAACCATTTCTTTCCATTCAATGGTTTAACAGTCTTACTATATTTTAGATGTCTACGACAGTCTCTTTACTGTCTTCACTCTGCTCAGAATTTCTTAATCTTAATATTTCAAATCAAATCAATCCAAACATCCACTTAATGATACAAACTGCTCTTGTATGGACAAATCTTTCACCTTTATGACTTTATCAATTTACTTTACGATGACAAACTAGGAATGTTTAGTAGTTACAAAAGTCATGCTACCACTGTGTGATGCAATCAATAACTAGAGAGATGATTCATTCCACATTTATAAAATTATATTCTTAAAAATTCATCAGCTAAATTTGTATCAGTTTGACGAAGTCCATGCTCCAGTTGTAATTTCAAAATGAATACAGCACACACTCATTGAGTACCCACTATGTGTCAGATTTTGTCTGAAGCACTATACCAAGTTAAAAAAAAAAAAAAAATACCAGTCCCATCCCTGCTAGAGTCTAGTGAAGGTGACAGACAACCATAAACAGGTGATAAGTGCCATAAACATGGTACAGTAAAGTGCCCTAGAAACAGATTCATTCTCTCTGTGAACCTGGAGAGTAGTTTTGAGGAGAGACCTGAAGCTTCTTATTTCAGAATGCATAGTTTGACAGGATCTGATTTTCAGATTTGAGCTTTGAAATTAAATGTCCAATGTGCGGAGAGGTGTTTAAAAAGTAAGTGATTCATCGTTAAACCTATAAGGATAAGACTATGGGAATTTGAGAAGCTAGAGGGGTGAGATTAATATTAACATAAGCTAATTTTATTCATGCCTCCGGATCTTTACACAATGATTTCCTTTTTTACTTTTTTCTTCTGCAAGCCCATTCCAAGATTTCATCACTCACTACATTCTTTTCTGTCATCCCTCAGACATTGTCGAAAGACATTATTGATCTCTCTGACACATCACACACCACTCCTCCTTCTCTTCCTGACTTCTAGATGGGACTGTTTCCATATATGCTGACATTCTAGTTATGACAACAATCCAGCCCTCCCTGTTCCAGCTACCTCTGCCATTAGATCACTATCTTCTTCTTTAATACCCACTGCTAATTGTAGTTGTTTATTTCCCACACATAATGCATGATGTGGTCATTTTTGTAAGATTTCATTCCTATTGTCCGATGATACGGAGTTTCTTTTTTATGTTAATTCATGCTTTCTTTAGAATTTCACTGTAATTTACCAATATCTACATATTTTATCCTTCAATTCACCAGGTGATTATTAAGGACATGGAAATGTAGCAATCTTTAGTTATTTTTTATGAACTCTCATTTTTCTTTCTCCAAACTTCCCACTATCCAAATATTTATTTCTTCAGGACAGCTGCAGGGTTATCTACGGGGCTGTCTTCTAGCATTCTACAAAATGCCTTTGTTTCTAGTTACAGGCATTAGAGCTGGAATACGAGGCAGGCACAAGACCTGTTCACACTATCTTTATCCAAAATGTCCTCCATGACTGGGATGGAGTGTGGTAAACTCCACGGACTGTGGATGGAGTGTGGCTGTCTACAATAGCTGGCACCTGACTGGTGCCCTCTGGTGGTAGCAGGATGCCTTGACTGGGATGGTTGCTAGACAGCCTCAACACTGTCTCCACACCTACGAGCCTGAGTACCTCCTGGCTCCTCTCTTGTTAATTTTACAGAGGCTTGGTCCTCCTTTCCCTTCCCTTCCTTCACTTCCCTTTTTCTTTTCCCATCTTATTTTTTAACACCTTGTACTCAGTGCTGATTCAGGCCTTTACAAAGGAGCAAACAGTGAGTCTCTAAGAGACACTGACGGATGAACGACAGTGATGGTGATAAGGACTGTGACATAAAGTTTGCTTTATTCACAAGAGAATGTCAGTGGTTCTTGAAAGAGGACCACCCATCTGCCATTTCTCATGGCAAGAAAAACATAAGCATGAATGTACATTGAGGAATTTTTGCCCCACTAGAAAAAAATATTCATTCAATATTTTAATTGATAAATAGAAAGTAAGATTGATTGTGAAACATTCTTTACCAGTTAACATTAGAGTCAAGTAGCACCTTGTAAAGAGAACACAGATTTCACTCTGTCTAAAGTTTGGGATGAATGAGGATGACCAAATTCCTCTCTACTCACTGAATTCTGACTCTTGTAGGTAAACCCAATGTTTCTAAAAAGAAGTCAATGTGATATTCATAATCTTCTATGCATATATCAGTTGCTGCAGCAGTATTTCACTAATGTTATCTGTAGTCTGACACTTTTTATTGCATCTCTAAATATCTGTCTTACTCCTCTCAATCCTGTTAAAAAGTTCTCATTTAATATTACCTGAATGTAATTTCTCAGAAAAACTGGAAATGTGGTTAGCTGTACCAGCTTACTGGGGACTTCTGGAAAAGGGAATATTTCTTTTTTTTTTTTTTTTTTTTAATGTTTATTTTATTTTTGACAGAGAGAGACAGAGCATGAGCGGGGGAGGGGCAGAAGGAGAGGGAGACACAGAATCTGAAGCAGGCTCCAGGCTCTGAGCTGTCAGCACACAGCCCAACGTGGGGCTCGAACTCACGGACCGTGAGATCATGACCTGAGCAGAAGTCGGACGCTCAACTGACTGAGCCACCCAGGCGCCCCTGGAAAAGGGAATATTTCTATGTTTACTCTATCAGGAGGCAAATTACTCTACCTGGAGTGATCACATGTATATTCTGAGTTCCTGAGAAGGGCCTATAAACAGAATAAGAAAGTAAACTAAATTTGGGTGAAACTAATTTAAATGACCATTATCCGCTTCATCAAACTGTTTCTTCTGGAACTTTTGCTCTGCTTTCATAGTTTGTAACTACTCAAAAATTCAGATGTAAAGTCTAGAAAATACCAATAACATCTAATTGATAAAATACAAAAGGCTCTCGTTCAGCCTTGGATAAACAAGAAGATTCACAATTGTCTGCAATGTAGAAATCCTATGTGTATGTGGCAAGAGGAAAGGTAGAAGAAAAGGGTAGAATCATTTTTGTACGTTTGAATAGAAAATGAGGAAAAATCCTACATCCAGTAAATGAAAATGCAATAACTGTCCTCTGTTCCTACTCTTGCTCCTCTCGAATACTCCTTGACATAGTGTAAGCGTTCTTCTAAAAACATAAGCCAGGCCATGTCAACCTCCTGCTCTCAGCCTTTCTCGGCTTATATCAAAGTCCTTCCAAGGGTCCCACAGGAGCTAGACCTGGCTATCTTATCAAGAGCATTTCTTACCAGCCTCCCCATAACTCATTCACGTTTACAATCAACCATGTCTATGAAGGAACTGGCAACCTGCACATTTGTTCTTGTGCTTAACCTGTCATTCCAAAGGCTACTTGGGTTTTCCATAATGAAGTGACAAATGTTAACGTAGGCACAACAAACCACTATGATAATTGCCGAGAGACAGAATCCAGTCGATGGAAGTTAGTCACACATATACCGAACTCTCCCAAGAAGCTGTTTTTACAGACATGTCAGCAATTAGGGCAGGAATTATTCTGATGATGACATTCCACCAAATAACAGCCACCAAAGACTTACCGGCAGCTACTATGATAACATCTGCCAGCTGTGTATGGATCTTCAATTGTTCTTTGGGAGTGTATCTGTGAGCTATTGTCACGGTTGCATCACCTGGAATGGAGAAGAGCTCCCATTAATAGTTACTGAGCTTTTTCAAAAGTTATGGATGCTATCATTCTAGGGGAGATTCAGTTATATCCTAAGAGTAGGAAAATTGCTTTCAAATGATTACAACACTTTAAGAATAAAAGCTAGATAAGAAAACCTAGATGACCGAAAATATTATACCCTCCAATTAACCAGTGGAAAATCAAATAAGACCAAATGAGAGTATGTGCTGACCATCAAAAGAGAGATCTAAGTAAGGTCCTAGAAACCCAGCACGTGAAAGTTCTGTATTGAGGTTAATATGTAAATACGTGGGATACTTGTTGGCTTGATAATTAGGTATATAAGCTCTGAAAACAGCAAGTAAGTGCATCCAAGATGGGGCAATGCATTGTGGGAGCACAGCTAAGAGATTAATTCTGCCTCCTCTTGAGGAGGTGTCAAGGAAGGGTTCCTAAAGGAGGCAATATACTTTAGGTCTCAAAGTATGAGCCGGGGTGTACCAATTCAAGAAAGAAGAAAAGGGCATTCCAAGCCAACAGAAGAACAGGGAAAAAATGGACCAACTTTGAGATTATGTGTTTAGGAAATAATGAAGAGGCTTTAGATATAACAGGAAATATTCATACATGCTTTAACGACGTGGTGTATGAATAAGAGAGGTTACCAGCCTGACGGCTTCCCGTGCTTTAAGTGTGAGCCAAGGAGGAGAAGTGAAAGAAAGGCAAGGATGAGAGTGGTCAGAAAAGGACTTCCAGTCAGAGCGTGGCTGTGTGAGACAGTACACGGTCTCTTCTCCTAGATAACCTACAAGTGCTACACATTTAACAACAAAAACTATATAACCTCCATTTTTAGCAAAACCAGAAAGACATATTTTCCATAGATTCCAAAAAATATGTGCGAGTTACCCAGAAGCAGCGGAGTTAATATATACACACAGGAAGAAAGGCAGCGAAGAAATGCAGAGAATAACAAGATGGCCAATAGCAGCAGATCTCTGAAAATGACCGCGAAAATACACTGTTCGAAGGTGCAGGGTCCACGTCAAAAATACAAAATATATCTCTTATCTGTAGCAGAGAAGATAGAAATAGGGGCAGAAGAGGCCCACTTGGACCCAGGATGGTTCACACTGCCTCGTAACTGAAAGACTCGTGTGGAGGGGCCATTTTAACGGGAAGCGGTTTGACTTTGTGTAAGTGGTGAAGAAGGGATCTGAAGGCTGCCCAGCACCTCCTCCCCAGTCCCCAGCAGAAGTACCCGACCCACAGGAGGTCCAAGAGATCTAACTCACTCAATGATAAGTAAGCAAAAAATATTTGACACAGAATTAGTAAAAGAATGCTATGTAAAAATCAGCCCAGGGAAATTTTGAGGGTGACAGAGCTGTTCTGCTTCTAGTGGAGTTCCGTGACTGAATGCATTTATCTAAATTCATGGCACTGTACACCGAAAAGAGTGAACTTTCCTATACTTTTTAAGTAAATAAAAGAACATATTTTAAAACTGGCAACCCCCCCCCCCCCCAAAAAACAGGAGTTTTTTTTTTCAAGAATTTTCCAACGTACCGGTGGGCCCAGGGGGCTCAGACAGTTAAGTGCCTGACTCTTGATTTTGGTCCAGGTCATGATCTCAAGGTTAGTGAGATCAAGCCCCATGGCAGGCACTGTGCTGACAGTGAGGAGCCTTCTTGGGATTCTCTCTCTTTCTTTCTCTGCCCCTCCCCTGCTTGTGCTCTCCCTCTCTCTCTCTCTCAAAATAAATAAATAAACCTTTTTTTAAAAAAATAATTTACCAACATACCAATACACTCAACAACAAAAAGTGTCGCAATGGAAAAGTTGAACGTTATGACCAAACATTATGCCAAAAATTTAAAAATTAAGAATGTAAAGTCACAGGACCTGGGGAAAAAGAAGACTTTGAATCCATACAAATTGACCATAATGGTCAACACTGAGAAAAATTTCAGTAAAGTAGCTGGATTGTAAACATGAAAGAAGAAGAGTGTTACGAGCAAAAATTCAAATTTGTATCTTCAACTCCAGAAAACAGAAGAGCAATATTTGCAAGAGACTCATGCAAAAAAAAAAAAAAAAAAAAAGAAAAAATGGGAGTCACAGTCAAATCATTCTCCAAGAATAAAGGTTACAATTTTGAAATTGTAAGCACTCAGGGAATACTGTTCCCTTGTGTTTTTCCTAAAGAACTTGTTAAATGATTAACTTTAGTGAATCAATATCATATATCTGAGGAAAACAGCAAAAGGACTATTAGAAAGTTTGGAATATATTTAATCATAAAAGTAAGACTAAAAAAAATGAGCGCTGGGTGATGGACAAAATGTAAATCCTATTTGCTCTAAATATGAAAAAAATGGTGTAACTAACAAAATTGGAATGGGAAGGGCAAAGATGAGAAAGTTTGCTGATTGCGAACTAGATTAACATAACATTAATTATGTTATCTAATGACTAGGATCAAAAAACATTTAAAACTGATCAATCAAATAACAGAAGAAGAAGAAGATTTAGAAGTATAAGGTAAAAACGTTACAAAGATAATTTTTATTGGCAAATATCAGGTTGGAGACAAAAGAAATGGAATCAGGGAAGAAAAATAAAAGCATTTTATCATTTTTATTTATTTATTTATTTTGAGAGATAGAACTCACATGCATGCACACCACACACATGTGCAATTGGGGGAGGGGCAGAGAGAGAGAGAGAATATGAAGCTGAGGCAGGCTGCACGCTCACTCTGGAGCCCGACACAGTTGAGGCTTGATCCCGACCCTGAGATCATGACCTGAGCTAAAGTGAAGTGTTGGATGCTCAACTGACTGAGTCAGCCAGGACTCAAGATCATCAATAGATGATCATCAATTAGATCATCAATAGATACCATATGAAGAAATAGACAACTAAGAGTACTGCATAAAGTTATAACTATTAGAGTAATGACTAACTTTCCTAAATATCAGAAGAACCATACATAAAAAAGAAAAACAATGTAAAAAATAAGTAAAAGCCATAAAAACAACAAACAGAACAGAAACTAATACACAGTTCAGATCAGATATATTTATCTTCATAACAAATTTTCTTAAGTTATCTATTTAAAAGAATCCTATTTCCACATTGGCTTGCAAACCAAAAACAAAATCTAACTCTATACTTTATATAAGGTACATCTAAAACAAAGCTGTTTGGGGGCGCCTGGGTGGCGCAGTCGGTTAAGCGTCCGACTTCAGCCAGGTCACGATCTCGTGTTCCGTGAGTTCGAGCCCCGCGTCGGGCTCTGGGCTGATGGCTCAGAGCCTGGAGCCTGTTTCCGATTCTGTGTCTCCCTCTCTCTCTGCCCCTCCCCCGTTCATGCTCTGTCTCTCTCTGTCCCCAAAATAAATAAAAAAAAACGTTGAAAAAAAAATTAAAAAAAAAAAAAAGAAACCTCTTTATAAAACAAAGCTGTTTGGATGTCAAAAATAAAAGATAGGCAAATGCGTAGCAGGAAAAGGACAAAAAAAGAGATGATGTTCTTATTGTCAAATAAGGAGAAATTTACCATTAAATAGGACAAAGAAAGTACACATTATAATGCAAAGATGTGATTCAAACGAACTCACAACAATGAGAAATATATAAGTAACATGTAAGAGAAATATAATTTATACAGCAGAAATTACAAGGGCTACAAATCAAAAAAGAAACACATTGTATTTGCTGAATTTAATTCACCTTTCTCAATCCACAACAGATCAAAGATATAAAAAATGCAAATAACATAATTAATGTTATGTACCTTATTGCAATATATCAAATTTTGAAAGCAGAACATACATTTTCTTTTCATGTAGCCAAAGAATATTTTTTAAATGGTATTCTCTTTGGCTACAAAGAGAATTTTAATTAATTCCAAAAAATAGGTTGACAAACTTCAGATATTTTCTTTCATCACAAGTCTATAAAGTTATAATTATTGAAAAAGTCAGAAATTAAAAGGTTCTTTCTGGACTCCTGGATGGCTCAGTTGGTTAAACATCCAATTTTTCATTTCGGCTCAGGTCATAATTTCATGGTTTGTGAGTTCGAGTCCCGCATCGGGCTCTGCACCGGCAGCAGGGAGTTTGCTTGGGATTCTCCCTCCCTCTTTCTCTCTTTCTTTCTCTCTTTCTCTCTCTCTCCCTCTCTCCCTCCCCCTCCTCTGCTTGTGCTCTCTCTCTCTCTTTCTCAAAATAAACAAATAAACATTTAAAAAAAAGAAATCAAAAGGTTTTTTCAGCGGGATTTTTTTAAATACTATTTTAAATAATTCTTGGGTCAAAAAGAAAACACAAAACAACAGTGCAGAAATTCTAGAAACATTTATAATGAAATTACTATATATTAGATCCTATAAAATAAAGGTAAAACAAAACTAAAATGATTGAATCAATAAAAGAAAAGAAGCGAATCAATCACTTAACTTAAAAAAAGTAGATAAGGAACCAAAAAGAAACAAAAGAAATGAGAAGATTAGTAAACATAAAGTCAAGATGTCAATATTAAATAGGTCTGAAAATTGTAATATAAGCAGTGAGAGAATTCAACAAATTGCCAAATAAAAAGTAAATATACAGTAATAAATAGTTTTCATATATAACAAGACATTAGAAGATAAAATGAAAGAAAAGACTCCATTAGAATAGCAATACAAGAAGTAAAATACTCAGAAATAAACTTAACAAGAAATGTGCAAAACCTATGCGGTAAAAGAAAATCTCCAGAACAATAGCAAGAGACATCAGTAAGACTGAAGAACTAGAAAGATAAACCATGTCTTGTGTAAAAGACTCAATATCCTAGAGATAACAATTTTCCCTACGTTCATTACAAATGGAATACAACTCCAATAAAATCTGGTAGTTTGCATTTTTTTGGAAGAATATAATTTCATCCTAAAGTTAATAAGGAAAAAGAAAAGTCAATAACCAGGAAAGCTTTAAAAAGGAAGAACAATGAGAGACAGCGGTACTTGATAGCAGTCTTTTTTTTTTTTTTTTCTTTTTTTTTTTTTTTAGTGAGAATAGGCTGGGGTTTTTTATTTTTATTTTTTTATTTTTAACTTTATTTGTTTATCGAGAGAGAGAGAGAGAGAGAGAGAGAGGGAGAGGGAGAGAAAGGGAGCACACGAGCAGGGAAGGGGAGAGAGAGAAGGAGAGAGAGAATCCCAAGTTTGCTCCACACTGTCAGTGCAGAGCCTGATGCAGGGCTCAAACCCATGAACCGTGAGACCATGACCTGAGCTGAAATGGAGTGTCAGGTGCTCAACCAACTGAGTCACACAGGGGCCCCTGTTAGCTGTCTTTCTCCTTTCAGTTCATGACACCACCTTCTGCTCAGCTACACGGAGCAGAATCTGTTTACGAGTTTCCCTTATGTTTCCTCTTCTCTTTGACTTGCTACAAACCAGTAATAAATAAACCATCTCTACCTTAGTACAGCTTCCCTATATGCAGAAAGGTCCTCTCAACCATGGAAGCGTGTCTTCTTGCAGGGGAGCTTCCCAAATCCCCACAAAACCAAAACCAAACAAAAACTTCCCACTTTGTCAGTACTGATGGTTTCAGCAAGGAATTGAGGGATACATAATAATCCACTGAGTTGTATATACATACAATGAACAACCTGTAAAGTGTCAAGCAGAAGAAAAAAATATTAAGATGAATTTCAATAAGCATATAGAAAGATCTTTTAGGTAATTCCACTCCCCCGTCAATAATATCTTGTGAACTTGTTACTCCTAAGTGAGTTGGGCTAGTGATACCCACGGGAAATATCAAACTCATATTTAGACTTGATCAATGAGTTTCTGATTATAACACTATCCACCCAGGGAAAGGCTTTCAGCCTACTATGCAGGAGACCACAGTGTGATAGCAAAAGAGAGATAAATCAAGGGAATTAAATATAAAGGTGTTCAAATCATGCCTCAGTCTCTTCTGCCTTTGCCCCTTGCAGATGAGCACCTTGATACCTGTCCCTGCTCCTGAGAGCTGACTATCCGGCACATGATATGCTAGTTAACCTGTGAAAATTCTTGTCGTTCCTGTTTTCAGTTCTGGTGCCCTATTACTTTTCTCCCGAGAATCCTCTGGCTTGCTGTACCTAATCCTTTCTAACTCCTCAACTCTTCCCTGGGTAGCCAGTACTGACAAGTCGGAGCAGCTACTCTGTAGAATGATGCATATCTCTGACCCTCAGATGACTTTTTCCCACACTCAGTTTTATCCTCTTACGGTGCACATGCTATCAGCCTGGGCGAGGGCCTAATTTTTCTAACTATCACACGGACCCAGATAAAAACGTTTATAAGCAGAGTCTTAAGCAACTTCTCGGTGCCCAGTGCTTTACATCATGTTTGTAAGATAGAGCAAGAATAAAAAACTTAGAACCTATCTCCTAGAATCTGAGAGTTCTGTTAGAACTTAATAATTAACTGCTGGGCAAGATAGGCTTCTTACTATACAAGAGTCCACAGTCAGTCACGAATGGTCTACTGGGAGCTGTCTGAGCAGTTTTCTAGGCTATCATTACACTGTAATTTATGCAAAATTGCAGATTGTAGCGAAGAGTTGCTGGCAACTAACCCAGAGTGCCAATTTGAGGGATAAAAATATTTGCTATTTAAAAAGAAGCTAGAACAAACAGCACAATATGCTTCATAATAGAGTAGCAGTTTTTGCTTAGAACAACTTAAAATGAGGAGTTTCTTTTTGTTGGACATTTCTAGGTCATTCCCTACCTTCATTTATTCAACGATCAAGAAAGAATCCCAGAGCTATGTGAAGCAATGGAGACGCACGATTCCACACTTTCATATGAGGAACAGATATGTAAATCAGAATATGAACACAGCGGGGGAAGTTCCACGCTAAAAGGAGTTTATAAGTTTGTAAGTTACATGTTGGCACAGAGCATCTCTCTCTACTCTGGCTGAGAACAGCATAGGGGAGTACCGCAAATTCTTAGAGAAGACAGATTTTGATGTGAGTAGGAATTTATTTTCTTTCTGTATGCTTTCTCCATCCTTGCCCATCTGTAAATTATTTTCTATAAGAATGTAAGAAAAGCATGTCATTTAGCCCAGATGGTTAGAAACTTATTCCTCACAAGAGCTGAGGTCTACCTTTTTGCAAGATCTACCATGATTCTAGATCTAACTCGGACAGCACCACAGAACAAGTCTCAACTTCCTTTTCCATGAGACAAGTCTTCAAATACTTGCTTGTACCTGCATCCGCAGACGAAGCAAAATGGCAAGTCCAGTAGGAGCTAGAATCTCACAGGTAAGGTTTTGCTTAGTCACTTTCTCTGGATAAGACAAAACGACATCATTCTCCATACATTAACTCATACCATGGTCTGGTTTTTTTTTTTTAAGTGTTTATTTATTTTTGAGAGAGACAGAGACAGAATGCGAGTGGGGGAGGGGCAGAGAGAGAGGGAGACACAGAATCCGAAGCAGGCTCCAGGCTCTGAGCTGTCAGCACAGAGCCTGACGCGGGGCTCAAACTCATGAGCTGTGAGATCATGACCTGAGCTGAAGTCGGACGCTCAACCGACTGAGCCACCCAGGCGCCCCCATGGTCTGGTTTAAAGGAACAATCACTGAGGACATTACAGGCAGGAAAATTCAGCATTCATCACCAGAACAGCACCCAAAGCAAGAAAGAAGCCTGAGTTCTGTTTTTGGACAAAGGTCTCCAGAGGCCTAAAGACTCTGGATTGGAACGTGTGTCTCTTATTCTCTTCTAAACTGCTATTCCATCTCGTAGCATAAAACACACAAACAAAAACCTCTCTACAGGGAAAATCTCTGTGGAAGCTAAATGGACAGAACCTAAATGTATGTGATCAAAATGGCCCTTATGTGAGAATTTACCACATGTCTATCATTGTTTTACACCTTACGCATGTTATCACACATTTTCATATCATACAGTCTTCACAAAACACTGTGAGGGTATTTTTTATAAGGTAGAAAATAATGCTATTTGCACTTTACAAATGAGGAAACTGAGGACACACACAAAGTCCAATAGTCTGTCCAAGCTCATACAAACCATATAAGGGTCAGAATTCAAACTAGTTTAGCCTAGCTCTAATGCCCCGGCTCTTAATCATGTCACTCTAGAGCCCCCATCTACACTGGGCACAAACAAAAAAGCATTGCTGAGTTCACAGATGTAAAAGCAGAGCTGGCCAACTGCTACATTTTCACTTCAGTCAGCAGAGCAGCATTTCTGGACCACTGTCCTGCCTCTTTTAGGAAGCCAGGGAGGGATCTTCGATGACACTCTGCCTTCTGATCCTACCTGGTGTGCACCGGCAGTACTGGTAAGAGACCAGCTAAGGACCGAAAACACATGTGCCTCTATCACAAAATTTAATTTTTACCATTTGTAAAATGATCAAGGGGCCCATTTCCCAGATCTGGAAACAATACTGCATTCTCTTGACTCCTGCATTCCATTTACTGTAAGTTTTCGATTTCAACTTGAGCTGCCTTTTCTGGATTAAATCACTTAAATAATTTCGGATATACTTAACAGAGCACTCAGATCTAAGCCTTCCTTTCATGCTTAAAATGGGCCAGGCTTTAAATGTGTTTGTATCTGGTCAAGACCTGCTTGGTCTGATTTGCTGTTGATCAGTCGTTCTGTTACCTTCCAAACACCTTGGGCCACTAGGCAGATGACAACTAAGGAATATGGCTTCACTTTTAATTAGTCAAATGCCCTTTCAAGCTCACTCCTTTTAGACAACTATCTCAAAGTAACTTTGAGAGAAAGTATTAGGGAAGACTCACTGAGTCCTGACAACCAGTGTCTCTAGAGATTTTAAAAAATCTACCCCTGGATTCGGCCAAAATTTATTGAAGTGAAGTCACGGACTCATTTGTTCAACAAAGACAATATATAAGTGAAAAACACACATATAATAAAATTCTATGTAGTAATAAATGTCATGAAGAAAGAAATGCAGAGTGAGTACAGAATAATAGCATGAGTGCTATTTTGATAAGGTAGTGAGGGACGGCCTTAGGAGATAACATTTGGGCAGAAACTCGAAGGCAGTTAGAAAAATAATTTATTGTAAATAGCTTCAAAAAAGAGCATTCCAGGAAAAAGGAAAACCAAGTCAAAGACCCAGATACAAGAGCATGTATGATGTGTTCTAAGGAAACAAAGGGCAGCCACGGCTGGAGGGCAGTGACAGAGGGTTAGAATGGTAGGAACTGAGTAAAAAGATGCAGCCCAGGTCAGGTCCTGTAAGGTCTTGAGTATTGTTTCAAGAAATTTGGATTTTATTCTGATGTTATGTGTTTCTGAATGTTATGGGCACCCATGGGTGATTCAGAACGACCGTGTGAAATATAGACTACATATGGGAGATAGGACAAGGGTGAATGCAGAGAAACTAGTTTGTAAGTTTAGTAGTGCTCCAAGTGAAAGATAATGGCTGTCTCCACTAGGATCTTTTTGGTGGAGGTGATCATGGGTATATTTTATACAGACTGCTAATGGATAAGACACAAGGTGTGAGAGACAGAGGTCAAGGGTGGCCTAAGCAACTAGGTTGCGTAACAGTGCCACTTCCTAAAACAGGACAGATTATAAGGAGTAAAATTAAGATTGAAGATCTGTATATGGTACATTTGAGATGCCTACTGGTCATCCAAGTGGGCTGACATGTCAAGTAGACAGTGGTTACATGGGTCTAGAAACATGGGAAATACTGATGGTATTTAAAGCATTGGGACTAGAAAGGATGACCTAGAAATGGCTCTGGAACGAGACGTGAACCCCGAGTTTATTCCAATGTTTTGAGCAGTTCTCCTCAATCCTGACTACATTAGAATCTCCTATGGGGCTTTCTAAAAAATACTGATACTCTGGTGCAACTCGAAAGATTCTGATTTAATTGTTCTGTGTTGGGCTCAGGCAGCTATATTTTTTAAAGTCCCTAGATAATTCTAGTGGGCAGCTAAGGTTGAGAACCACTGGTTTAGAAATTGGGAAGAACAGAATGACCCATAAACAGAGAATGAAAAGACGTGTCTAGTGAAATAAAAGATACACATGCCAATGGTGGCTTTATGCTTAAACAATGAAAGAAACAGACCTATTAGATGTGGCCATTTCCTGAAATTAGAAAGCATGTTATGAATATTACTCAGTTCATTGTATAGTTTCCTGCGTATCAGACCCCTCAGGAGAAATTATTTTTCAGTCTTAATATCAGAAAATGTTTTCTTTATCCTGAGCATGTATTTATTTTTAATCCTAAAGCCATTTAATTGGGTAAGTAGTCTCTCTTTTTTTTTTTTTTTCCTGCTAAAGAGCTCTCAAGATGAAATTTGTGACCCAATCATAGAAAGTATAGTTTAGGCTCAAATAAATAAATTCACCAAACATATATTCAGCACTAGTATACGAAAAGCAGTGTGCTTGGCAGTGGTAGTATATCCATGAAGATTTAATGATATGCCTATTTTTAAAATTTTTTAAAAGTGTTTCTTCTTTTTTTTTTTGAGAGGGAGAGAGAGAGAGAGAGAGAGAGAGAGAGAGAGAGAAGAGAGGAGGGGAGGGGGAGAGAGAGAGAGGGAGACACAGAACTAGAAGGAAGCTCCAGGCTTCGAGCTGTCGGTGCAGAGCCTGATGTAGAACTTGAACCCAAGGACTGTAAAATCATGACCTGAACCAAAGTCAGATGCTCAACTGACTGAGCCACCCAGGGACCCCGATATGCCTATTTTTAATAGCTTTATTCTTGGCTCTGTTTTAGTTCTAGGCCTTGCTTCCTCCTTTTCTTAACTATTTCTCATTTGCATTGTGTTTTATACATTGCTGTGACCCACCTTAAATACTCTTTAGAATAAGCTAACATGTACTCAACACTTAGAATGTATGAATAGTAAACTCTTTATAGGTATTAGCTCATTTAACTCTCCCAAAAACTGTACATACATGTGAGATAAGGGACATGCACGAACATAATGTGCAGTCAGGCAAAATGACCAAAGAGTCAATGCTCATTAACAATAGGTTTTCCTGCTCTGAGAGTCAATCTTCATCAATCAAGACTGCAGCTATGGTGTGAACAACATGGCAGTCATAAATGAAGATAAATGGCTTTGAAGCCTTACATTTCTAGGATTACTTTCTTATGAGTAGGGATGAAATGTTTTGAGTCATCTACATGAATCAGTTCCCCAGGTGGCCAAATTTCCCATGGTACCAAATTGTCAAGTCATGATTGATAGTAGCATTTCTGACTGTGAAACAGATTTTAAACTACGCAAAGCTAACTACGGCAATCAGACCCTTTCAATTCCTAGCCAATGAGCTGGCCAGCTCAGCCATGAGACAAGGGTGTTAGCATGAGTCAAAGTATTGCTTTTCCTTTCTAGTTGCTTTGGCTAGAAGGGATGTGTGTGTGTTGGTAGGGGAGGATCTGTTTGTTACAGCTTTATGTAAGTTTTGCATTTATATTGTGCTCTTCAAGATCAACAGTTGAAAACAAACTCAGGGATCTTACTACAATTGCAGGATTCTGCAAACATGCTTGAAAGAGCATATTCAAACACTAAGTATTCCCAAGGTTTCTGTCTGCATTTGAGAGTGAAAAATGCAGACATGTCAAAGAACAATGTGCTGCTTACTGTCCTTTCTATTCTTCCTCTCTGTGGAAAAAGGCTAGACCTTTGGGGGTATACTAATACGAATATAGCAAAAATATAGATATAAATATACATACTTTGTTAGGGAAAAAAAAAAACAACTTCCAGAGTGAAATACTAAATATGATTACCTTCTCAAAGATTCACAGTGCTCACTATGTTAAAGGCTATGCTGTGCTATATTACTACATTAAAGTCTCCAAGAAATATCACAGGCAAGTTAGATGTTTGATTTTGTTTAATCCAGATTTCCCAAATTTATTTGACCAACTAACTCCTCTCGTCTAAGAAAAGAATCAAACCCATTTAAGATTTTGCAGTGCATCAGTGTTTCTAAGAATATGTTTTATTAATAGTTGTATTAAAATTTTCATTACAGAGGTGCCTGGCTGGCTCAGTCCGTTAAGCATCCAACTCTGGATTTTGGCTCAGGTGGTGATCTCATGGTTCATGGGATCAAGTCCCCTGTTGGGCTCTGCACTGACAATGAGGAGCCTGCTTGGGACTCTCTCTCTCTCTCTGCCCCTCCCCGGCTCATGTGCATGCTCTCTCTGTCTCTCTCTCTCTGTCTCTCAAAATAAATAAATAAACATTTTTAAAAAACGTCTTTCATTACAAATCAAAACCACGATGAGATACACATCACACCTGTCAGAATGGTTAAAATTAATAACACAAGAAACAAACAGGTGTTGGAGAGGATGCAGAGAAAGGGGAACCCTCTTGCATAACTGGTGGGACTACAGACTAGTGCAGCCACTCTGGAGAACAGTATGTAAGTTCCTCAAAAAACTAAAAATAGAAATGCCCTATGATCCAGCAATTGCATTAGGTATTTACCCAAAGAAAACAAAAATACAGATTCAAAGGGATACATGTACCCCAATGTTTATAGCAGCAATATCAACAATAGCCAAACTATGGAAAGACCCTAAATATCCACCAACTAATGAATGGATAAAGATTTGTATCTATCTATCTATCTATCTATCTATCTATCTATCTATCCATCCATACAATGAAATATTAATCAGCCATCAAAAAGAATGAAATCTTGTCATGTGCAACAACGTGGATGGAGCTAGAATGTATTATGCTAAGAGAAATAGTCAGAGACAAATACCATATGATTTCACTCATTTGTGGAATTTAAGAAACAGAACAGATGAACATATGGGAAGGGGCGGGGGGGTAGAGAAAAGAGGGAAACAAACCACAAGAGACTCAACTTGTCTCTTGAGACAAATAGAGAACAAACTGAGGTTGATGAGGGGAGGTTGGTGGGAGATGGGCTACATGGGAGGTTGGTGGGAGAGGGCACTTGTTGTGATGGGCACTGGGTGTTATATGTAAGTGATGAATCCGTGAATTCTAGTCCTGAAACCAATATTGCACTGTAAAATAAAAACAGAAACAAACACAAAAGCAAAGACAAACCTTTCATGACACTCTTGGTCTACAAATAAATTTATCCATTCATTTGTTGAACAAAGACTTTCTAGGCAGCCATTGGGTTAGGTGCTGGAGATAAAATGGGAAGATACACAGATGTGGTCTTTGCTCTGGTGGGGTCAACAGTCCAGTGAGTGTGGTGAACATTAATCAAATATTGACGCAAAGAAATGCTTATCACAAACTGATACATGATGTGAAGGAAGAGTTCTTCAGATTCTCCACAGTGGGGTGTGTGAGACGGTAGGAGAGGCTATCAGAGAAGCCTGATCAAGAAGCTACATCTCAGTTGAGCTGTATATACGTGAGGAGGAGGGAGCACTCTCTCTCTCTCTCTCTCTCTCTCTCTCTCTCTCTCTCATTCTCTCTCTCAAAAAAAAAAATAAAATAAACTTCAAACAAAAAAGAAGTTCATATGTTTACTATGCGTGTGTAGGAAAGGAGAATAAGTAGATGATAAACATGCAAGAGGAATAGTATGTGATGGCAGCATATAGGTACCTATCAGGTACCTATCATACCTGAAGGATGATAGGTAGGGGGTTAAATCAGAATAAGGAGGGAGGGAGCAAAGAGAAGCAGTGCTGGAAAGTCCAGAGAGCCTGAAGAAACGTTCACAATGGGAAATAGAAGAAGACCTCAGAATAAGAAGAGCAACATATTATAAGAACAAAAAATTGGAGAAACTTCAGAGATATTTACTGATCAAACAGAATAGAGCCGACACTCTTTTAAGGATATTTAGTACCTTTGTACGAGGACCCTCTTGGCATTGACTTTATTTTTTTTTAATCACCAAAGCATCATTTATATTCATGGTATGAATTATTTATTTTGAAGAAAATGAAGTTTTTTCTTCCACATTTTACAAATTTTTAATAATTTCAAGTAGAAGATATTTTTGGTTTTGCCTCTTAGGTGGGATTTTTTTGGTCTGAAGGGAAGAACCGTAACAGGAGGGTAGACAATAAAAGGGTATCAAATTCACACAATTAGAAATATAATTAGAAATCATTCACTCCTTCCTACAGCCAAATTTTTCATTATAGAAAGCTCTACCTCTCTTCTGCAGCACTTTGCACAATTATAGTGATTAGTCATCATACCTAACTGTTTCATGGTTGTCTTTCTTACCAGATGGTAAATTCAAGAGGACAGATCAAGAGCTGGTTTAATCGCCTTCTTATTCCCCACACTTAGTAACAAAGAAACCAGCTCCTCTGTAAGAAGAGGCAGTATCTGTCAGTAGCCTGAGGCAGGGGGAAAGTTGGTCTAAAGAAAATGATACATCCTAAATGTTTTCCCTGGAAAAACACTGTGACCTCTTTCAATTAATGCTGTCAGCAATATCCTCTCCTCCCTTCCAGTGACAGGAGATCTCTCTCTTTCCCCTGACTCTTCCCGCTATGATCTGATTCTTGGGGGGGGAAGAGCGTCTTAAATTATATTTTCATATAAACTCCTCTAATTTTATTTTTTTAATTTTTTTTTTTAATGCTTATTCATTTTTGAGAGAAAGAGTGAGACAGAGTGTAAATGGGGGAGGGGCAGAGAGAGAGGGAGACACAGAATTGGAAGCAGGCTCCAGGCTCTGAGCTGTCGGCACAGAGCCTGATCTGGGGCTTGAACCTAGGAACTGTGAGATCATGACCTGAGCCGAAGTTGGACGCTTAACCAACTGAGCAACCCAGGCACCCCTAAACTCCTGTAATTTTAAAATATGAAGGAATTCAGGTGTGGTAAGCACCTATCCACTTCTCTCTCCTACCTCTTCCTTCCCAATATACAGGGATTTTCTTTTTCAGTAAACAACAATGTTTTATTTTAAATTCCTAGCCTGTAATTTTATTGTCTACAATATTAGCACAGTACTTGACACACAGGAAACACTAAATAAACTTTTCTTGGTGGACTGCCCAGTTGCCTTATTATATGCCAAGCCCTGTGCTAAATTTCAGAGCTACAAAAAGCCAGAGACAAATATTTGTCATTAAGAAGTTCATGTTTCCCAGGCCACCCGGGTGGTTCAGTGCGTTAAGCGTCTGACTCGTGATTTCAATGCAGGTCATGATCTCACAGTTTGTGAGATGGAGCTCCAGGTCGGGCTCCGTGCGGACAACGCAGAGGCTGCTTGGGATCGTCTCTCTCTCACTCTCTCTCTCTCTCTCTCTGCCCCTCCTCTTCTTGCACGTGGTCTCTCTCTCTCTCTCTCTCTCTCTCTCATTCTCTCTCTCAAAAAAAAAATAATAAAATAAACTTCAAACAAAAAAAGAAGTTCATGTTTACTATGCGTGTGTAGGAAAGGAGAATAAGTAGATGATAAACATGCAAGAGGAATAGTATGTGATGGCAGCATATACAACATGCATACAGTCAGAAGATTTGGGCTGCATCTTGTAAGGTGGGGGGGGGGCAGGAAAGCAGGTGAGTGGCGGGAAACAGCGTTCCCTACAGAGGGAACAGGCGATATGAGGGCAAGGAGGCATGGAAGAGATGGCATGTTTGGGGATCAGCATGTAGTTCTCTGGAACTTCAGCATCAGGTGCCAGGAAGACACCGACAGGAGGAGTGGCTTGACAGGCAGTGTGGAACAGACCACAATAGCCTTACGAGTGACTGAACAATCAGGCTTACAGACATTAGAAAAGGGACGCTTTGTTCTGGCAATAAAACAAATGTCTCATACTCTGAAGTCATGGGGAAAGAGAGAAAAATGAAAGGGAAAGAGAAAGTTTGGGACGCCACTTTACATTTTAAATAATGTTTAATGTTAGTTGCAAGAGTGTAACTGTCCCAACTGTCCGATATCAGAATACATGATATTTTCCAGGCGCGCCTGGGTGGCTCAGTCGGTTAAGCGTGAGTTTGAGCCCCACGTAGGGCTCTGCACTGACAGCTCAGAGCCCAAGCCTACTTTGGATTCTCTGTGCGTGTCTCTCTTTCTGTGCCCCTCCCCTGCTCATGCTCTGTCTCCCTCTGTCTCTCAAATATAAATAAACGCTAAAACAAAACAAAACAAAAAAAGAACACATGACATTTTCCAAATACAGTGCTTTCCATATAAGAGCTGGCTGAGTTAAGGAGATATTAAAAATGAAACAGTACTCTCATTATTCAGCTTAGAAAAGGAGACTAGGGGTTACCTGGGTGGCTCAGTGGATGAGGCGTCGACTCCTGATTTCGGCTCAGGTCATGATTTCACAGTTCACAAGATTGAGCCCCACATCAACCTCTGGGCTGACAACGTGGCCTGCTTGGGATCCTCTCCCCCCCCCCCCCCGCCCCTCACCCCTCACACTCACTCTCTCTGTTTCTCTCTCTCTCCAAAAATAAACAAACTTTTTAAAAAAAGAAGGAAAGGAGACTAGAAGAAGCATCTTTTTTTCTATGGCTTTCCACTGGGCAAGCACAATGCTGGAATTCAGTCAAGCCTAAACAACACAGAGGCAGCACAAGACATAGTATATCTCCAATAGCTTACCATGGGTGTTTCTAACTCAGGGGTAGTGGGACGGGAGGAACAGAGAATGCCTGCCATTCTCCCTGCCCCAGTTTGACAATAGTTCATTCCACAGAGATAGGGAGCACCTTGCTCTACTCTGCTGCTGACAAGACTTAGAGTCTCACTCTGTGCGGTGTGATCCTTTGTATGACTCCTGCATTCCTAGGTGTTCCTGTATGGCTCTTCTCTTTGAAACCCGGGAGTGCCTGGCCCAACCTGGCACTGGACTGAGCTTAGTGATGCATACCACTCATAGTATGTTCCGGCTGCACCACCTGGAACATCCACTCCTGTATTACTGCCTGAAAGCACTCCTGTATGTGAGAGATAACGCTCCCAGTCTGGCAAAAATGTTCATTCTCACAACGAGAGCCAATCTTCCCAAAGGAAGGGCATTCTCTTGGCAAAAGGTCTTCTGGTTTTCTACTCAGGTAGGAGGCGCCTTGCATGACAATTATACCCGAGGCACGGAAAGTTGCAGCACAAGGACGACGTGAATTCAAACACTGAACACCAATGTGGAAGCAGTGCTTTGAGAAAACACAGTTTTCTTTTGGAAGAGGAGCCCTAAGGATGCAAACTGTCGTCTTCCAGAAACCAGAGAACTAAGTCTTTTCTACCACTGTTCCCCACAGCGTTTCACAGAGAATTGAGAACTGAATGCGTATTGCCTGAATGAAATCAAGAAGATCTCTGGGCCCACAGGACTCTAAGCAGGGCTGATTCTTTCGAAATGCTCTTTGAAAAGGTCCCTGCACCAATGCAGGCACTGAAGTGACACCACAACCTTTCAGTTAAAGGAGAAGCATGTGAGCCCATGCTGTGGGCATTTGGGGGGATCTGTTTGGATGAGATGTCCTACATAAGAATTGAAAATATGCAGAAAGAAATTTACCCTAAAAAATGTTGAAATAAAATCCAGTTCTGCATTCTTTTGGCGACAAGTTAATCATCTTAACACCTGGTCACTAGGGTGCTTTGTTATCTTGAAGGAGTTTCTGTTTTAGCAGAACTGAAGAACTTCTCTCTCACTTCCTCACCGTAAAGCTAAAAATCAAGACGCTGGGTTGAGACCAATGGTAATCAGTTTTCATTCTGAAAGAAGGTGAAACGGGGTAGGTTACTACGCACAAAGAAGTTAAAAGAACACGCAGTGACCTACAGGCGGTCGCAATGGCACTTAAGCATCCTTATAAGTAGTGGAGTTCCTGAGAAGAGATTGTCCATTGTCAGTATCTTTATGCCCCTTCAATTAACCATAGGCTTTCCTAAGCAAATGGAATGTTTGCTTAGAGATGCCAAATTTTATTTTGTGCCATTGAATATTGACAATTTAAAACAACTTGTGTATCATGCACCTCTGTATCTACACCCCCTGTTAGTACCAAGACTATAAGATCCTGAAGGACAGGAACCATCTCTCACCCACTCTCTATAAACTACAGAGCACCTCAGATGCCATGTCCTCTGTGATAACATGTCCTCAGCAGAAGGTAATGTCCCTGCAGCATCCTGCTGTGTTGAGCATCAACACTACCCTTTACCCCAAGATTGTAGCGCATTCTCCGTCTAAATATTCCAAGCCATTCTCCGTCTAAATATTCCAAGCCCTTGAGGAATTAAAAGAAGTTTTTTCTCACCAAACAGCTGGGATTTATGTCCCACATGATCAAGACTGAAAGCTAGCCAAGAGTAGACACATATTAATCAAGTTAAATTACAGTATGGCCATTTTTCTTCCAGGACAATTATCGTTGGCTTTAAGACACAAATGAATCATTAGGGTTCTGAATCTCTTCTGGCAAAGAAATACAGTGTGAGCTGAATGCTCAACACTGTGAGTGTCATCAGAACAGCTCTATAGATATGAATTTGCCGAGTTAATCCCCCTTCATTATCTCCATTAGCTAACAATGCACTTGTAGTCACCGCACATAATTACTGCTCTAACAGACAGGGACGTTTGAAATATTAACTTTCCCACAGACTCCAAATCTTCAGTAAGCAGCTCTCAACAATTCATTATATTAATCATATATGTTACCATACTCCTATTAAATATGCATGAGATTAAACAACACCCATGTTGCAAACTGCCCAACATCATTTTTAATACAATTTATTACTTTTTGGATACTGTAATTATAACGGCACTTAGGTGCTGCTATGAGAAATGTAAATTTAACTACCTGGCTTGTAAGTAACCGGTATTATAACCAATTCCACTTTTATTCAATTTTTAACATGCATTCAAGTGAGAATATTTTAAAACACAAAGTGTAAAATATTTATGAAGTTAGTATGTACTAGGACATACTGATGTCCAATTTAAAATTGCATAAAGAAGGGATAAATTGATTTTCATAGACTTAATTTTATAGACAAATAAGTAATTCAAAATGGAAATTTATCCAGAAAGCAGCATGTAATATATTGATATCTAAGAGAAAAAATGCAATGAACTATATGATTTGGAGTATTATGATGTCATGTTTCTAATCAAATACTTTATAGACTTTATAAATTCTATGTTTATACAGATTAGTACAACAAAGACTAGATTTGATCCAAAAACAAAAGGCAAACATAAATCCCACCAGAAAAATACAATAAAATTTCAAATGAAGGTGAAAAATACATTAACCTTGGATCATATTACTCTAAACTCTATAGTTAGTATGGTCACAGATTATTAAATTAAGCACATAACGGAAATAGTAATAGCCACAGTCCACATGGACCAAGCAAGATCTTACTTAACTTATTGTGTCAGGCAATGTAATTAGAGCTTTCCATTCTTACCTCATCTAAAATTCACAATGACCCAGTGAAAGAGATATTAATATTATTTGCACTTTGCAGATGTGAAAAGTGGAGACTTGCATGGATTACATGTCTCGTCCAAGGATACAGAGCATATGGCAGGAGAGGGATCTGACTCCAAGTACATCCTCTCAAACCCGGACAGCACCCAGCTCCCAGCTCCCTGCTCCGGATTCACTACTTCTTGAGTGGCCTTGGGCAGGTCACCTGAAGTCTCTAAAGCTCATTTCTTTTAGCTGCAAAATGCAAATACTATTAATATATGCCAAAATTACTGAGAATGAAATAAGACAGTTTATTAGAAAGTACCATACGAGTCGTGGAAAAACATAACGCTGATTGTTATGTTATTGATGAGATTGGAAAATAAAGTGGTGAAAAGGAAGAAAAAAACTCCATGTATCGACACAGACTCACAATTTTCCAACAAAAATGGTATACCCAGGTAAAAACTTCTGGTTGGTTTACCTTGTTTAACCTAGAAACAATTGCATAAAGGCCAATATGAATCAATATCTTTATTATACCTAAGAGACAGATGGATAAGCACTAGCAGATTAAGTTACAAGTGAATAGTAACACTAGAATTGTAGGCGTTCACCACAAAAATGATGTTCACACTACTAGATTTGGCCTTTCCAAGAGTTTCTTGAAACCAAGGGTTTTAAACTTACCTGGAGTCATTATCAGGCCCTAATTTACTATGATCCCGATACCCATTTTGATTTGTGGCGATATTTAAATGCTTAGGCCCAGGAAGGAAAAGTAATATTCAAAAGTCTCATCAATCATCATTTTAGATAAATGATGCAATATCACTAGGCTTCTTTTTCCATAGGGCATTGTGGCTTAAAAAATTATTTCATATGCCTTATGACAACAAAGATCATAAAAGAAATCTTTAAAAATTTAAGGTCAAGAAAGTGGAATTCACCAAGGTTAACAATGAGAAATAATCTATATATTTGTACATTGAACCCTAAAGATGCAGACTGTGTGTGTGTGTGTGTGTGTGTGCACACGCACACGCGTGAGGCAGCAGAAGGCTATCAGCATGTGATTGTTATGTATCTAGTGGCTTTCCACTTTTCTTAATGTTTATATTATCAGTTATTTAAAGAAAGTATATAAGGCCAAAATAATAGTAGTAATAGGAACAAAGGGGCCATATATGTCTAGCAATCCTTTTATTCACTTTCAAGATGCTCACGTCACTGGATGAAGAATAAGGGGAGATTTTATCTGCATAAATCCACAAATATGCCAAATCACATTTTCAAACATCCTTACTTGATGATTTTAAGAATGAAGAAAATTATAAGAGTACACAGAATCTCCAAGGTCCTACCTACCTCCTGGCCGTTCGTGCTCTCCATCAGTGTGTAAAAGCATGGCAATGGGCATCCCTACATTCTTGGATCTTCCAGCTACAACCACATTTTTCCCAAATGTTTCAATCCCTTAAAACACAGAGTTTGATTTAAATGAAGAATCAACAACAAGAAGCAAATTAAACATGTGAACAGCCAACTGAAACATTCTTTAAAAACTTCTAATTAAATTTGAATTACTGTGTGGCTTGTCTATAATGTGCCCACATTCATTATTTATAAATATTCTTTTTATGCCTCTCGGATTTGTCACTTCCTCTGTAATTGCCCTCATTAAAAAACTACATTTTCAAGTTGCCATTAAATTACTTTTAAAACACAGATTCATGTGAAGATTTAGACATGCAAAGACTTACTCTATATTAACTACTAATTATGAAGTAAGCAAAGTACGACAATGGCAAGCTTAACTGGCAATCAGACTTTCAGTGAATCTGGAACAAAATGAGGTGGGAAAAAGCATATTTTTTACAAAGTTCATGCACTTTACCCCCTAGAGAGCTGCTGAACTTTCAGGGACCCGGAAAGGATGAAAGACACAACCTGCAGATACAATGCACTCTACCTCCTTGGGGTTGGTTTCTTCATAAATACAATGAAGCAGTTGGAATTAAAGTTTTCACAAGTACTAATGCCCTAAGAGGGTGGTTCTAGGATCTGCTTTCTCTTGGAAATTTTCAGGTTAAATAGTAGGTTAGAAAGGAGAAGATGCTGTCAGAAATGGAAGGGACAGAGATGGAGGTGGGGCAATTACAAACATAAGGGCAATTTGGTCTTGCTTAACATAGCGGTAAATACCTCTATACACCTCAAGGGCCCAAGAGAGTATCACTGTATTTAGAGCACAAATCAAATGTAAATGTCTATAGTAAAAACGTAGGGCATTAGAGATGGCTCATATATTTTCATCAAATTTTGTTTCTAAAAGTAAGGACACACAGAACTCATTTTGGAAAGTGTCCACCAAAATACATTAAGTTTACAATTTAAAAGCAGGGAGACAAACCTACTAGTTGAAAAATTCATGCCCCAAAGGGGCAACAACAGTTACCTATAACCTGACACATCTCTCATTTTATTTATTTTAGATTTGTTTTTTTTTTTACTTTTGTCACTTTATAAGTTTCTCTACACCGATGTTTTATAGCTGATCATTTTCTTTTACTCAGTAGGATGGAGATGTTTCCAGCAAGGCAATGTACATGTGTTCAGTTTGGCATTCAGCACCCCCATCCTGCAGACCACAAATTACCAACCTGTTCTTTTGATTATTTCCCAAACAGCACTGGCAGTGGCCGGTATGAGAGAATTCTGGTCAAGGCACAGTCTTCCAATATTGATAATATGAAATCCATCTACATCTTTTTCAGGGGCAATTCCATTACATACTGTTCGCTCATCCACATGGTCTGAAAAACAAGTAAAATCGGTCTTAATTTTAAAATGGTCAGTTATTTGGAGGTCTGGAAAATGAAATCTGAAGACCTATATTATGATTCGGTATCAGGAAAGGTGTAAAATTCTTACTCAATTCCTTTTTCTTTCCACCAAAACAGTAAGTCAAAATGCTTTTGACTGGTGGTTATAATTAACCAATCATAAGAGTGTATGCGATTACAGGGCCAGAAGTGGCTGGCCTGGTGAAGGGGAAAAAACTGGTATTTCACAAGTTTTATTTTAAAACAATGCCAATGAGATCTGGAAACAGGCCCTAAGTCTTTGCCTCAATAAGTTTACCTACGTATGGTTAAAACTATGTTTTCCCCATATAAGACACTTATACAATAGGCCTCTATTAAATATTTCTAGCATTACAGATTAAAAGGACTTGTTGGTGCTAAAATAATCATAACATCATGAATGCCTAACTTCCTCCCAAATGACATAATAAAAAACAAATCACACACACACACACACACACACACACACACACACACACACACCTCCTTTCTCTAAAGAACTAGCACACTGATATCCAAAATACCATTTTGGTTTTCCATTTGCAAGGAAAATAACATAGTAAGAGTAATGAACCAAGCAAAAGAGATAGGAGATGGCAATCATCATCTCATTTTGAAAAGTAAGTAGTAAAAGTATATATTAAAATCAGGGGCTTCTGGGTAGCTCAGTTAGTTAAGAATCTGACGTCAGCTCAGGTCATGATCTCACAGCTCTTGGGTTCAAGCCCCGCATAGGGCTCTGTGCTGACAACTCACTGCCTAGAGCCTGCTTTGGATTCTGTGTCTCCATTTTTTTTCTGCCACTTCCTCTCTCTCTGTATCCCTCTCTGTCTCTCAAAAATAAATAAACATTAAAACATTATTTAAAAAAATTAAAGTCAGAAGGGACCCCGCATCCCTTCTAATCAAGACATTTGATAACCCTAACATATCCCAAGGAATGCACTGTTTCTTCTAGGCCTCCAAATACAACACTATTCCTAAGTTAACTAATACGTGCCTAAACATATGTAGAAAAGCATCAGGTATTTTACAACCAATACTTTCTTTCCTTATAGGAGTAAGGGAAATAGATTTCATGTTTTTGACTGACTGCTACTTAAAGTCCCCTAAAGTTTCTCCCTTGGAGCCATGACTTGAAGAAACAATCATGAGATTCAATAGCATCAATTTTTTCACAATGGTTGTAAGACATTTTTGACCCATAGAATATGTGCAAAAAGCTAGCCACTTAAAATCCTACCCAAATGAATAGGAAAACTGGTATTATTCACTCTGTGTTTCACCTCTATTTACAATCATGAGGTAATTAAATCATACCACGAAAAAAAAAAAGTCCTCAAATTATAACCATAACATTACAATAGAACAGCTCAGGGACTGCCTTGAGAGACCGGTCTATAGAACCACAACACTGTGTGTTGGGTTGTATGTATGTGTGTCCATATATGTGTATGGGTTTATATGTATTTAGCACTTAATTGCCTTTGGACAATGAACAGGGAAAAAAAAAA